>NC_083316.1:19710936-20029992 GCF_963455315.2 Globicephala melas | reverse complement strand
TGAAACTGTGGCAGATTCACTTCACAGTTCTTTACATTTGTAATGGCAAATTCTTTTTGTGATTATTCATTTTGAGGAATCACAGGAAGTAGAACACATACAGGGTCCATTTAAAACCTGCAAACTCAATGACATAAAGCAGAAGTAATAGCCTTTTGAATGTAACTAGAAGAATGTTATATTAAATATTTCAAAAATATCCTCTTTGAGTAAGAAAGTCCTTGTTTTTAAATAAGAGGTATTTTGGCTAAACAAGATAACAAAAAGTATCTACTTTTGAAGGGACAATGTTTGTCAATGGCCAAAAATGAATAGACCTCTGTTTTTCTAATAAGGTGAGGGGTGTCCTTTACTGTAGGAAACCTAAGCTAAAATTAAACGGATGATTTTCAGGGATTGCTGCAGAGTCCGCTGTTTCAGATAACATCTTAAATCAAAATTTCTCCCTTATTTCGCATTTCGAACAAACAGCTGAAGAAGAGTTCCCAGTGTTGGTCAAAACTACTGCTGAGTATTGGTCATTATCATCTCCTCTGTCTCTAGCCACATTCATCATGAAGGTCAATGTCCAGACCCTGAAAGCCTTCTGCCCTATGGAAGAAGCTGGTTGGATATTAACTGTAAGTCCTTCCTTAGGTGCTGTGAATAATAGAAAGAACTCCACCCCATCTATTTTTTAGTATTTAAAATTTTTTGAGTAAATAATCATTCTGATATTGAGTAATCATTCCTAATGGCACATTTTTGGGTTAGACAAAAATCTTCAAGATTATTCAATAGCCAACTAAAATGTTACATCAATATTTCTGATTATTTCTTGTTTCATTGGCCTGCTTTTTTCTGATTTACCTATTAAAGGATACCAGTGACATTTTGTATGAAAGGGGCACATTTATAATTTAAAAAAATACAAATTATTTTGCAAAGTCTAAATTTACCTTTGCAAAAGAATTTGTATTTTTTAAATTGTAAATGCGACCCTTTCATATAAAATGTCACCAGTATCCTTTAAGTGGTTTATGATGAGCAGAAGCTTATGTTTTGTTATATATTATGTTCAGTAGGATTCAGTATTTTTTTTTTTTATGATCACAGTGTTCTCTCTACTCTGTGTGTTTTGTGATTTATATTGAATGGACCTAGAACACTATGCATATTTCTTTATAAACATGGACCCCCTTCTTGATTGTCTTTCATAATTAAGCAATCAAATGACTGCCCTTTATCTTCACACATTAATCTTACATCCGTCCATAATCAAAGAAGTCTTTTATTTAACTAACTACAAATGTATGAGGCAGTCATCAACTATTTTTCTACAGTGAATCTAAGTGAAGATTCTGTGGCAGAATTTCTAACTCTGTTCAACTCATCTTGAGTATTTAAATTTGTTTCTCAGCCTTAAGTATATGCTTTTCCTCTCCAACCAAAATGAGGTAAATGTCAGAGTTTGGATTTGGTTTAAATTTACACCAAGCTCTTTCATCTCAAATGCACACATCTCATCTGTGACTGCTTATCACTGAGATGACTGAAAGCAATTGCTTTAAGTGCTTAACTCTATATATCTGCATCCATCTGTAGAACTTTGGTGCCACACTCATGTATATCACCATGCTCCATGCTTCTGTGATTCTCTCATAAGACATACACTTGGCATGTGTCTTGAATCACTGCATTAACCTAACTCCATTGCCATTCTCTTACAAATCTGGATGAAGAAATTATAGTCAAGTGTCAAAAATTGAAGACTTCGGAAAAGAATAATAAAATATTGAGTATTTGTTATACATTTGAATGAACGTTAACACGCACTGCTGAAGAAAAGATGATGTTTGAGCAGAGTTTATTCCTTTAAGTATTAAAATGTTTTCCCTTGTCCACTTATCACCTTTCCTATTTGTCAACCAGATCTGACCCAATATAATTTTTACATTTAATAGTTATCTATATTTTAAAAAATATAAGACAGGGAGATTGAATAAAACAAAGCAAACAGAAAACCAAATTTTCTTCGACTAACAAATCAATTTCAATGGGTGAAACCTAAATATGAATGTCAAAGATCATTTTCACCTTAACAATATTGTGGATTAATATTGTCACAGCAATCTGGAAGCATTTTGGGTATGGTAACCATATCAAATTTAAACTTGTCCAATCCCTTCCTATGCACAGAAATTTCCACCATATAACACTTTCAGTGGTCTGTGAAGTAATCATAGATTCTGATTCAAACTAGAAATAAGCAAAATGGGTTATTTTAAAAAATTGCTTGTCTGTTTTTCTCAATAAATTCCAGCACTCTGCTATTAAAAAAAGAAAAAGAAAAAGTTGCTCAGTACTCTAAACAGACTATATAGAATATTATTGTGCTTACAGAATATAATTATCATCAGTTATTTTAATAAGAATTGGATTAGATTAATATCCATTACAGCATACCAAATACTAATTGAGTCCAAATTTGGAGAGTTCTCTCATAAGTTTCAACCTTTATATTGAATTTTATATTTTATATTGATTGAATTTTGAACATATGTTACTAAATCTTCCTGTAAATCCATTCCAAATAAGGTGGCATTTACCATTTATGTTATATGTGGATCTATTTCCAAACATGATCTATTACCAAGTAATCTTTAAAGCATCTCCTGGCCCTGATGTTTTAGTTAAATAGAACAATATTTCTTGCCTTCAAGGTAAGGGGATCAGGACACAGTGACGATGGGAGCGGGGGAGGCACAGAATCCAGGGACTCTGTGCCTATGCAAGTTTAGGAGCGGTTCTGCCTTGTGTTCCCGGGAAGGGTCGAGAAACCTTCCTCTCTGAGGGAGCCCCTCTGGTCTCCAGTCCTGAGCCTGGCTCTCTGATCTCTGGAGAGGCCAACTTAAAAGTCTTTCTTCCCAATTTGGGTGTTAGGGTGGAGCCATAAGCGCCTGCCAGGGTTGGGTGGGTGAGCTTCAGTTCAGCTGTGGAGAACTCACTTCACTGCTCCTTTTATTCCAGTCAGACAGTGTTTTCATCAGTAAAATGCAGAGAAGTTATTCTCAGGTCACCTGTCCTGTTAATACTGCTTTTTAACCTTCAGTCAGTGTACGTGCAACAGCCCTAAAGTAAATGGAGATTCATTTTCTTTGTTACTTTGTAAATATTAAGTCATTAACAAAGTTTTTGATTTTTGAGTTCCTTTATGAACGGCATATTCCTGGATGTGGTGTCAATTATATATATATACATATACACACACACACTCACACATACACACCCTTAAGGAAGAAAATACTATGGCATGAGTGAAAATGGGCCAAGTAACCATAATACAAGGCAATGTGTGATCAAAATCACCAGTTACGGAAGGGAATGAAGATAAAAGTTGTTGTTCTTCAGGCCTTTGATAGAGACTGGATTTTGAGCAGGGATGGGATTCAGCTAGCATTCTAGGGAAAGGAAACAGTAAAAGCAAATACTTGGGCAGGAACACGCATGACACTTTGTAGGGTGAAAGGACAATCTGGTTTTAACGGAGCACCTACTTTATCATAGTTCCCCAAAGTGGAAGCTCTTGAATGCCCCACATAGGAATCAAGATGCTATCCCATGGGAAGGAGGGGGGCCATTGAGGCAGCTTTGAGCAGAAACAATTTAAGTAGAGATAAACCTTAGGAAGTAATGTTTGGGATGAGCTGAAGGGAATAAGGAAGACTAGAGAAGTTAAAGAAACCATTGCAGGAGTTGAGGTAAGAAAGAAAGGGCCATATAAACACAAAGGTTGATAGAAAATGCGAGAAAGGGACGTTTTGAGAAGGAACTAACTTCTTTAGGGTGTGTTATACAGTGAAAGAATCTACCAGAAGGATGTATTGATTTAAAATCTATATGCACTACTTCAAAATTTATAAAGCATTAATTGGTATAACTAAAAGAAAAATAACCTAATCCATTATAAATGCAGGAAACATTAATTCTCATTAATTTACAGATCCAGCAGACAAAAACAATCAGTAACGATAGAGAAGATTAGCACAACATAATTAATTAACTTGAGCTACATTTCAGATACAAAACATTGTGCCCAATAGTGACAGAAGGCACATTATTTTCATGTGAAAATAAAATATTTACCAAAATTGATCATATGATAGATTATCATAAATTATATTTTTATGAATAATTGAAATAAATGTAGAAGATACAGCTCTTTTTTATATAAATTTACTTATTTATTTTCTTTTTTGGCTGCGTTGTGTCTTCATTGCTGCACACAGGCTCTAGAGTGCAGGCTCAGTAGTTGTGGCTCACAGGCTTAGTTGCTCCATGGCATGTGGGACCTTCCCGGACCAGGGCTCAAACCCGTGTCCCCTGCATTGGCAGGTGGATTCTTAATGACTGAGCCACCAGGGAAGCCCCATAAATTTTTTTTTTTAAGATTCAATATCTATTAGAGGTTGTTCTCTAATCTTGCTGGATTTAATAATTACTAGATATTTTCTGTCTGAAAATAAAGTGACAGAGCTCTAAATAAGTGTTGGATAAAAGAATGTATCACAAAGGAGGTCGAAAATAATTTGAACTGCATGACCGTAAAGATATGACATGTAAAAATTTGGAGATGCAAGTAAAGTAGTGCTTAACAGGAAGGTTACTGTTATAAATGAATATATTAAAAAAGGAGGAAAACTAAAAATCAGTGATCTAACATTCTATTCTCATAAAAGTACAGGAAAAATAAATATAACACAAGGAGAGTAGAAAGAAATAAAGATAAAGAACCCATCAAACAAATAAAAACATATGGCAGAGAAAAATCACTTCTTTTGGAAAGATTAAAAAATTTGATAAATCTTCATAGTTATAATTTTTGTAAATCTCCATAGGCAGTATCTAATAATGCTGAATATCAATTCAGTAATTCTAATTCTAGGCTTATACTCCCCAAATGTAAATATGTGTTCACTAAAAAACTTGAACCTAAATGTTCATAGGAACTTATTCTTTTTTTTTTTTAAACATCTTTATTGGGGTATAATTGCTTTGGAACTTATTCTTAATGGTTCCCAACTGGAAATTAATAAATGTCCATCACTATTGAATGGATAAATAAATTGCAGTATATTTATATGATTAAATACTTACCAGAGATGCAAATAAATAACATATAACTATACAGAACAACTTGGATAAACCTCACAGACATAATGTTGAGTAAACAACCCAGCACAAAGGAATACATCACGCACTATTTAATTTATCTGAAGTTGAAAAGCAATGCAAAATTAAACAATATTGTTTAAGAGAGAATAGTGGTAAAACTTGTTGAGCTAGGGAGTGACCACGATGAGGAAGCAAGAGCAGAGTCCTTGGGAGACTGGTAATATATATATATATATATATATATTTTTTTTTTTTTTTTTTTTTTTTTGCTGTACGCGGGCCCATTGCGGAGCACAGGCTCCGGACGCTCAAGCTCAGCGGCCATGGCTCACAGGCCCAGCCACTCCGCGGCATTTGGGATCTTCCCGGACCAGGGCATGAACCTGTGTCCCCTGCATTGGCAGGCGGACTCCCAACCACTGCGCCACCAGGGAAGCCCGAGACTGGTAATATTTTTATGTCTGAGTGCTGGTTACAGTGGTAAGTTCACTTTGTGAAGCCTGGAAAAAGATGACATGCGCATTTTTTTCTGTAGACACTGTATAATTTAATAAATTTACTGAAAATAGGTCAATCACAAAATTATTTTAAAAAACACCTATTAAACAAAAAATAATAAAAATAAAAAACACCTATTTATGTACCCTACTGTAGATCATATGATAGCATTCATATTCAACTGAAACCCATAATATTAAACTTTGTAAATATGCCTATTTTATCTTTTTGAAGTTGGAAATATTGCCTTTAGAACGAAAACAAGCACAATATTTAAGAGTGATTTAATATGAAGATCCCAGCATGATTACATATGGTAGATCACAGTTCTTTACTAGATAAGCACTAACAAAGACTATTCTGTGCAAAAAAAAAAAAAAAAAATGTAATAGATAATTTGGTTTAGATAAAATATTGACCAAAAAAAAGAGAAAAAAGACTAACATTTTAAAAGTGGTTTATTTCAAAGTGACTGCACTTTTATTTTTGAAGTCCGTTTATCTCAAAGTGCTGATATGGACACACACCTCAAATAATGTTTTACTGAATTATTTTTTAGCAATGCTGAATTTAACTGGCTAAAATTAATTGAGAAAAATGTTTATTTAAGGGTATATGTTCATACCTTCACTGTGAGATGAATAAAAACTCCAAAAATGAAAGGAGTACCTCTTTAAAACAGGAGAGACCAACCAGCCACATGCTGCAAGTTGACTACTTTGGGCTCCATCTGACCTGGACAAGACAAACGTTTGTCTTTACATAGGTTTTGTGTATCCTGCCTACAGAGCCTGCACTAGTTGACTACTTAGGGGCTTAGAAATTGCCTGGTCCATACTCATATAATTCCACACAGTGTAGCATCTGACCTGGGGGACTACTTGACAGCAAAGGAGTGATGGAAATTGCCTCCACTGGTCAATGCATATATGGAACTGTCCAGAAGAAGCCTGCCTCATAGAGACCTAGAGCAAACTTCTAAAGCTAAAACTCCATACTATGAATAGATGTGCTACCATCCTTTAGGATGTAGTAAATGCATTAAATCGGAGACCTTAATGTGCCACCAGTAGGAAGAATGCACAGGTCCTAGAACCAAAGGGGAGAAACAGCAGTGGTTCCATTTACCATAACTCTGGGGTGTTCTGTGCTCTGTGTAACTGGAATTGTATTCGCCGCAAGGTTGGAGACTCTGGTCCCCAAGAAGGACATAATATTAGCAAAGGACAAAGCAAGGGTCTCATTAGACTATAAACAATGGCTGCTGCTGGAACACTTTGGACTTCTTGTGTCCAGGAACCAGCAGGTGAAAATAGGAATCACTGTCATGGAGTGGTGACTACTCCTGACCAGCAGGAAGTTAAGGCTACATAGAACGGGGGCATAAAGCAGTATGTAGGAATGAGCTTGGTGAACACAGGATTTCACTGTCTCACTGGTCCCCTTACGCTGCAAGCCTTGCTTAGAACAAAAGTCAGTAGTTTTACTTATTATTGTTATCTCTATTGCCACTATTCCACACTACCATCTTATTTGTTAACTGCAATGGTCTTCTTTTCTTCCAACTTCATTCTTCTTATCTTCTGAATGGAAACACACATGCACACACTCAGGCTCAAGCACCCTCTTTTTAAAAAGTCACATTGGGGGGACCTTCAAGATGGCAGAGGAGTAAGACATGGAGATCACCTTCCTCCCCACAAATACATCAAAAATACATCTATATGTGGAACAACTCCTACAGAACACATACTGAACACTAGCAGAAGACCTCAGATTTCCCAAAAGGGAACAGACACCCTCAAGTGACCTACATGCAGAGGCAGGGCCAAATCCAAAGCCAAAACCCAGGAGCTGTGCAAACAAAGAAGAGAAACGGAAATTTCTCTGTGGAGCCTCAGGAGCAGTGGATTAAATCTCCACATTCAACTTGGTGTACCTGCATCTGTGGAATACCTGAATAGACAACGAATCACCCCAAAATTGAGGCAGTGGACTTTGGGACCAACTGTAGACTTGGGGTTTGCTTTCTGCATCTAATTTGTTTCTGGTTTTATGTTTATCTTAGTTTAGTATTTAGAGCTTATTATCATTGGTAGATTTGTTTATTGATTTGGTTGCTCTCTTCCTTTTTATGTATATACATATTTTTTCCTTTTATTCTTTTTGTGAGTGTGTATGTGTATGCTTCTTTGTGTGCATTTGTCTCTGTAGCTTAGCTTTTACCATTTGTCCTAGGGTTCTGTCAGTCTGTTTTCTTTTCTCTTTTTAGGATAGTTTTTAGTTCTTCTTATCATTGGTGGATTTGTTTATTGGTTTGGTTGCTATCCTCTTTCTTTCTTTCTTTTTTTAAATTATTTATTTTATTTTATTTTTTTCTTTTTTGCGGTAAGCGGGCCTCTCACTGTTGCAGCCTCTCCCGTTGTGGAACACAGGCACCAGATGTGCAAACTCAGCAGCCATGGCTCACAGGCCCGGCCACTCTGTGGCATGTGGGATCTTCCCGGACCGGGGCACGAACCTGTGTCCCCTGCATCGGCAGGCAGACTCTCAACCACTGCACCACCAGGGAAGCCCTAAATATTTTTATTTTTAATAATTTTAAAATTGTTTTTATTTTAATACCTTTATTTTATTTTTCTTTCTTTCTTTTTTTTCCTCACTTTTCTTCTGAGCCATGTGGTTGACAGGATACTGGTGCTCCAGCTGGTTGTCAGGCCTAAACCTCTTAGGTGGGAGAGCTGAGTTCAGGACATTGGTCCACTACAGACCTCCTGGCCCCATGTAATATCAAATGGAATAAGCTCTCCCAGAGATCTCCAACTCATTGCTAAGATCCAGCTCCATTCAATGACCAACAAGCTTTAGTGCTGACACCCTTTGCAAAACAACTAGCAAGACAGGAACACACCCTACCCATTAGCAGAGAGGCTGCCTAAAATCATAATAAGCTCACAGACACCCCAAAACACACAACTGGACTCGGTTCTGCCACCAGAAAGACAAGATCCAGCCTCATCCACCGGAATACAGGCACCAGTCCCCTCCACCGGGAAGTGCAAACAACTCACTGAACCAACCTCACCCACTGGCAGCAGACACCAAAAACAATGGGAACTATGAACCTGCAGCCTGTGAAAAGGAAACCCGAAATGCAGTAAGTTAAGGAAAATGAGAAGACAGAGAAATAAACAGCAGATGAAGGAGCAAGGTAAAAACACACCAGATGAAACAATTCAGGGTAATGATAGTAAAGATGATCCAAAATCTTGGAAATAGAATGGAGAAAATACAAGAAACATTTAACAAGGACCTAGAAGAATTAAACAGCAAACAAACAATGATGAACAACACAATAAATGAAATTTTAAAATTCTCTAGAAGAAATCAATAGCAGAATAACTGAGGTAGAAGAATGGATAAGTGACCTGGAAGATAAAATAGTGGAAATAACTACTGCAGAGCAGAATAAAGAAAAAAGAATGAAAAGAATTGAGGACAAACTCAGAGAACTGTGGGACAACATTAAATACACCAACATTCAAATTATAAGGGTCCCAGAAGAAGAAGAGAAAACGAAAGGGTCTGAGAAAATATTTGAGAAGATTATAGTTGAAAACTTCCCTAATATGGGAAAGGAAATAATCAAGTCCAGGAAGTGCAGAGAGCCCCATACAGGATAATTCCAAGGAGAAACACACCAAGACACACATTAATCAAACTATCAAAAATTAAATACAAAGAAAAAATATTAAAAGCATCAAGGGAAAAGCAACAAATAACATACAAGGGAATCCCCATAAAGTTAACAGCTGATCTTTCAGCAGAAACTCTGAAAACGAGAAGGGTGTGGCAAGGCATATTAAAAGTGATGAAAGGGAAAAAACTACAACCAATATTACTCTACCTAGCAAGGATATCATTCAGATTCGATGGAGAAAATAAAACCTTTACAGACAAGCAAAAGCTAACAGAATTCAGCACCACCAAAGCAGATTTACAACAAATGCTAAAGGAACTTCTCTAGGCAGGAAACACAAGAGAGGAAAACCTACAAAAAGGAACAAAAAACAATTAAGAAATTGGTAATGGGAACATACATATCAATAATTACCTTAGGGCTTCCCTGGTGGCGCAGTGGTTGAGAGTCCGCCTGCTGATGCAGGGGACACGGGTTCGTGCCCCGGTCTGGGAGGATCCCACATGCCGTGGAGCGGCTGGGCCTGTGAGCCATGGCCACTGAGCCTGCACGTCCGGAGCCTGTGCTCCTCAACGGGAGAGGCCACAACAGTGAGAGGCCTGTGTACTGCAAAAAATAATAATAATAATAATAATTACCTTAAATGTAAATGGATTAAATGCTCCAACCAAAAGACATAGACCAGCTGAATGGATACAAAAACAAGACCCATCTATATGCTATCTACCAGAGACCCATTTCAGACCTAGGGACACATACAGATTGAAAGTGAGCGTATGGAAAAAGATATTCCATGCAAATGGAAATCAAAAGAAAGATAGAGTAGCAAATCTCATATCAGACAAAATAGACTTTAAAATAGACTATTAAAAGAGACAAAGAAGGACACTACATAATGATCAAGGGATCGATCCAAGAGAAGATATAACAATTGTAAATATTTATGCATCCAACATAGGAGCACCTCAATAAGGCAAATGCTAACAGCCATAAAATAGGAAACTGACAGTAACAAAATAATAGTAGGGGACGTTGACACCCCACTTTCACCAAAGGACAGATCAACCAAAATGAAAATAAATGAGGAAACACAAGCATTAAATGATACATTAAACAACATAGACTTAATAAATATTTATAGGACATTCCATCCAAAAAACAGCAGAATACACTTTCTTCTCAAGTGATCATGGAAACTTCTCCAGGATAGACCATATCTTGTGTCACAAATCAAGCCTTGGTAAATTTTAAAAAATTGTAATTGTGGCAAGTATCTTTTGTAACCACAATGCTATGAGACTAGTTATCAATTATAGGAAAAAAATCTGTAAAAAGACAAACACATGGAGGCTAAACAATACTCTACTAAATGACCAAGAGATCACTGAAGAACTCAAAGGGGAAATAAAAAAACACCTAAAAAGAAATGACAATGAAAACACGATGACCCAAAACCTACAGGATGAAGCAAAAGCAGTTCTAAGAGGGAAGTATATAGCAATACAATCTTACCTCAAGAAACAAGAAAATTCTGAAATAAACAACCTAACCTTACACCTAAAGCAATTAGAGAAAGAAGAACAAAAATAACCCCAAAGTTAGTAGAAGGAAAGAAATCATAAAGATCAGATCAGAAATTAATGAAAAAGATGCAGGAAATGATAACAAAGATCAATATAGCTAAAAGCTGGTTCTTTGAGAAGATAAACAAAATTGATAAACCATTAGTCAGACTCATCAAGAAAAAATGGGAGAAGACTCAAATCAACAGAATTAGAAAGGAGAAAGGAGAAGTAACAACTGACACTGCAGAAATACAAAGGGTCGTGAGAGATTACTATAAGCAACTATATGCCAATACAATGGACAACCTGAAAGAATGGACAGATTCTTAGAAAAGCACAACCTTCCAAGACTGAACCAGGGAGAAATAGAAAATATAAACAGACCAATCACAAGCACTGAAATTGAAACTGTGATTAAAAATCTCCCAACAAACAAAGGCCAGAACCAGATGGCTTCACAGGCGATTTCTATCAAACATTTAGAGAAGAGCTAACACCTGTCCTTCTCAAACTCTTCCAAAATATAGCAGAGGGAGGAACACTCCCAAACTCATTCTACAAGGCCACCATCACCCTGATACCAAAACCAGACAAAGATGTCACAAAAATAGAAAACTACAGTCTAACATCACTGATGAACTTAGATGGAAGAATCCTCAACAAAATACTAGCAATCAGAATCCAACAGCACATTAAAAACATCATACACCATGATCACGTGGTGTTTAACCCAGGAATGCAAGGATTCTTCAATATATGCAAATGAATCAATGTGATACACCATATTAACAAACTGAAGGAGAAAAACCATATGATAATCTCAATAGATATAGAAAAAGCTTTCAACAAAATTCAACACCATTTATGATAAAAACTCTTCATAAAGTAGGAATAGAGGGAATCTTCCTCAACATAATAAAGGCCATATATGACAAACCCACAGCCAACATCATTCTCACTGGTAAGAAACTGAAACCATTTCCTCTAAGATCAGGAACAAGACAAGGTTACCCACTCTGACCAATACTATTCAACATAGTTTTGGAAGTTTTAGCCATGGCAATCAGAGAAGAAAAACAAATAAAAGGAATCCAAATCAGCAAAGAAGAAGTAAAACTGTCACTGTTTGCAGATGACATATACTATATATAGAGAATCCTAAAGATGCTACCAGAATACCACTAGAGCTAATTGATGAATTTGGTAAAGTATACAAAATTAATGTAGAGAAATCTCTTGCATTCCTATACACTAATGATGAAAAATCTGAGGGAGAAATTAAGGAAACACTCCCATCTACCATTGCAACAAAAAGAATAAAATACCTAGGATTAAACCTACCTAAGGAGACAAAAGACCTGTATGCAGAAATCTATAAGACACTACTGAAAGAAATTTAAGATGACACAAAGAGATGGAGAGATACCATGTTCTTGGATGGAAGACTCAACATTGTGAAAATGATTATACTACCCAAAGCAATCTACAGTTAAAATGCAATCCCTATCAAACTACCAATGGCATTTTTCACAGAACAAGAAAAAACAATCACACAATTTGTATGGAAACACAAAAGACCCCAAATAGCCAAAGCAATCCTGTTAAAGAAAAACAGAGCTGGAGGGATCTAAATCCCTGACTTCAGACTATACTACAAAGTTACAGTAATCAAGACAGTATGGTACTGGCACAAAAACAGAAATATACATCAATGAAACAGGATAGAAAGCCAAGAAATAAACCCATGCATATATGGTCACCTTATCTTTGATAAAGGAGGCAAGAATATACAATGGAGAAAAGACAGACTATTCAATAAGTGGTGCTGAGAAAACTGGACAGCTACATGTAAAAGGATGAAATTAGAACACTCCCTAACACCATACACAAAAATAAACTCAAAATGGATTAAAGACCTAAATGTAAGGCCAGACACTATCAAACTCTTAGAGGAAAACATAGGCAGAACACTCAATGACATAAATCTCAGCAAGATACTTTTTGACCCACCTCCTAGAGAAATGGAAATAAAAACAAAAATAAACAAATGGGACCTAATGAAACTTCAAAGCTTTTGCATAGCAAAGGAAATCATAAACAAGACAAAAAGACAATCTTCAGAATGGGAGAAAATTCTTGCAAACGAAGCAACTGACAAAGGATTACTTTCCAAAATATATAAGCAGCTCATGCAGCTCAATATCAAAAAAACAAGCAATCCAATCCAAAAATGGGCAGACCTAAACAGACATTTCTTCAAAGAAGATATACAGATTGCCAACAAACACATGAAAAGCTGCTCAACATCACTAATCACTGGAGAAATGCAAATCAAAACTACAATGAGGTATCACCTCACACCAGTCAGAATGGCCATCATCAAAAAATCTACAAACAATAAATGCTGGAGAGGGTGTGGAGAAAAGGGAACCCTCTTGCACTGTTGGTGGGAATGTAAATTGATACAGCCACTATGGAGAACAGTATAGAGGTTCCTTAAAAAACTACAAATAGAACTACCATATGACCCAGCAATCCCACTCTTGGGCATATACCCTGAGAAAACCATAATTCAAAAAGAGTCATGTACCCCACTGTTCATTGCAGTTCTATTTACAATAACTAGGACATGGAAGTAACCTAAGTGTCCATAAACAGATGAATGGATAGAGAAGATGTGGCATATATATACAATGGAATTTTACTTAGCCATCAAAAGAAACAAAACTGAGTTATTTATAGTGATGTGGATGGATCTAGAGACTGTCATACAGTGTGAATTAAGTCAGAAAAAGGAAAACAAATACCGTATGCTAACTCATATATATGGAATCCAAAAGGAAAAACTGGTTTTGAAGAACCTAGGGGCAGGATAGGAATAAAGACACAGACGTAGAGAATGGGCTTGAGGACACGGGTAGGGGGAAGTATAAGCTGGGACGAAGTGAGAGAGTGGCATGGACACATATACACTACCAAATGTAAAACAGATAGCTAGTGGGGAGCAGCTGCATAGCACAGGGAGAACAGCTCAGTGCTTTATGTCCAACTAGAGGGGTGGGATAAGGAGTGTGGGAGGTAGATGCAAGAGGGAGGAGATATGGGGATATATGTATACATATAGCTGATTCACTTTGTTATAAAGCAGAAACTAACACACCATTGTAAAGCAAGTATGCTCCAATAAACATGTTAAAAAAAATCACAGCATGTATTCTCTTAAAGTTTCTGAGGAATTTAAACAAAGATGATTCTAAAGATAAATACTGTATTTACCATAAAAATCAGGTGCTATACAAAAGTGGATATATATTTTATTGATTGTATATTACCATGTGAGTAATATAGGCATGAAAAATTACAACTTCTTTCAGTATTTGTATCCTTTTGCAGATTTTATTTTTAGGAACTTCATTTAATCCACAGTGATATTAATGATGATTTATAAAACTGCTAAAACCTTTAGTCAATCATTGGTATGCTTTCAATTATTAGAATATATTGGGCATGAATAATTAATTTTTGTTCTCATTTTAATATTTTTCATTATCCAGCCTACAGAAGTTTCTTACTCCCACACACACACACACACACACATGCACACACACATGCAGAAGCAGAGCCTTTGTTATCATACTTTCTGTTCCCTCTCACTGTATTATGTAAGGTTAAGGGAAGTTTGAAAGGAACTCATTTTATTTGGGGCCTATAATATGTTGTAACTGGGCTAGGAATCTCATATGTGTCATCTCATCTAGTCCTCCCAACACACTGGTTAACATTACCATCCTTGTTTGTAAAAAGATTAAAAGCTAAATCTGAGAAGAAAAAAACTCACTCAGGTTCTCAACTGTAGAGTCTGGAATTAAGTTCAGGCCTGACTCCAAAGGCCATGCCTTTCCCTCTAGGACTTATCTCTTATTCCATTATACTATTAAAGTCATCAACCAATGAATGTGTATGAACTTAGCAGTATATATTACAGTGACATGTTTATATGTTTTATTAGCATTAAAATAAGCTAATGGTTATTCCTATATTACTGGAATATATGTTGCATAGTCTTATGGTTATTGCAATATTAATAGGGTATGAAAGAATTTTCATAGTGGTGATTGCCATTTTAAGAAGATATATGAAGAAATTTATAGGCTATGAAAGAAATAAATATGCTGAAGGAAAACACTGTCATAATGCATATTCCAAGAGTGGCACTGCCTGAATGGTTATGGATTACAAAAGTAATTTCACTGGAAAATTTTAGTGTCTAATAAATTTAAAGTTAAAATGATACAGAGAAGATATACTTAAATGGTCTCCCTGTTATCAGGCTTTCTCTGCTTCAGTCTGTCTACTAGAATCCTCTTCTTCCTAAGATCTTGCTTTGAATGTATTAAATCAGTCTTCTGAGTTGCTGAAGTTCCATTTCCTTCAGTACTGACAGGAAAATAAAGTCCATTTCTGTAACTTGATATAACAAACCATTCATGACGTTACTCTCATCTGAATTTCTAATTTCTAACCCTACATTGTCTTCTTTTTTTGAATAAATTTGATTTACTCACTGTGCATGTAAATTCTAGTTACATATTATCTCTTCTCTTAAATTGTCAGTGTCTGCCTGTACATAAAAAAGTCCTTCTAACTGTAAAGATTGTTAACACCCTGTTTCTATCTTATTTTGTCAACTAGCTTTTGTTTGAAATATTTCTAAATATTATTTGAAATGGTATTCTTTTCAGCTCACATTTTAATTGTATATTACTGATATATAGGAATAAAATTGGTTTTCCTATAATAAATATATATGGGACTCTGGTTATATTTAATGGTTTGCTGATTGTATCCAATGTATTGATATAGTCTATCAAAAAGACAGCTTGGGTTATTTGTTTCTAATTCTTAGGTGTCATTGGGGTATATGTGTGAATGTGTGGGATGCTTGTAAGGAGGTGCTGACACAGGGGGTATCTAACAGCACTGCCAAGATGTCCACTACCATTGTGAACAGAAATGATGAGAGAGGGCACCTGAATAGTGTCACCAATTATTCTAAACAGGGAAGAACTTACAAATGTTCGCCATTAACTGTCTGCTGTAAGGTTTGGTAGATTCTCCTTATCAAGGTAATGAATTTCCCTTCTATTCTTAGCTCATAAGATATTTTAATATAACTCATTGCTTGGATATTTTTAATGCCTTCTCTACATATTTTGAGATGATCATAAGTTATTTTTTCCTAGAGATCGGTTAATGTGGTAATTTGCATTACAAGTTTGTTTAGTGTTAAATTGTTCTTAAATTGTTTAGTGTTAAATTGTTCAATAAGATGATGTTTGTTTTTTAACTATTGTTAAGACTTTTGTATCAGAATTCATAAGTGAGATTAAATCATTATTTTTCTTTCCTATTCATATTCCAGTCTGGTTTATTAATATAATACAATACTCTTTTGCCTAATAATGCTTGTTAAGGTAATTAAACAAAGAGGCCATTAGGCTGAAGTGGTTCTTATCCCTTGTTAGTTTACGTAAACAAAACCTAAGCCAGAGTCAATACACTCAAATCTCAGCACACAAAACTTAAGAACAACTAATACAAACAGCTAACTAGACCTTCCTAAATAAGGCAACTGCTTAAGCAATAGCTAATCAAATAATTTATTTGCTTTGCCTTCTTGTCTTCTCCATAAATAAAATCTTATATTTTAAGATTCCCCATATTATAAAATCTTATGAATTCTAATATTGCTCAGTTTACCTTTTAACAGATTTTTCTTTAAAGTTGCTTTTTCTAATGATATTATAACAATGACAAGTGTCCTTACTTAGAATTTTGCTGGTATCATATTTTTAAAATAACTCTATCTTCTATGGGGCAGTTTAGACCATTTTACTGATTATACTTTTCAGTACATATATTAGGACTAATTTCTACCATCATAATTTGCACGTTCCTTTACTCGGTCATTTAAGCTTTTTTTTCTGATATCTTTGGATTTGGATGTTTATTTTCCCACCCATTCACATACTGGTTTAAAATTTATATACTCATTCTTTTCTCTTATTCTTTTTCTAATTTTGAAATTTTATTCTGTGTCCTAGAGTTAACAAATTTCAAAAATAATATGTACAATTCAAAATAATCTACTCCAGGGCAGCACAGATATGGATACAATAGAGTTGATCTTAGGGATCCTCAGCGATCCCTAAGCTACTTTATTAATGTTTCAATAACTACTCTACATATTGATATACCAGGATCTAACAGCTTTTAAAAACTTCTCGTATTTCATTACCTGCAGTTTCACTAAGATGTGCCCACATGCAGATTTATCCTATTGAATTCTTATGCCTTTTGAATCTGAGAAGTCATCTCTTTCAACAAATTATTCCTTTGCCTTCTCTCCATTCTTTCTATTTCCTTCCACTTCCAATTCCAATAACACTTGCTAGATTATTCCCTGGTTCATTATAGTCTCTTTTATATTTTTCCTTCTATGGGTCTGTACGTTAATATACATCACAATCTCAGGTCTTTCTATTTTTTCAGCTGAGTTGAATCTGCTGATTAAAATTTAATAAGTTTCTAAGTTTTAAGCTCAGTAACACGCTTAGAGAGGTCATAAATAATTTTAAAATGATCTTTTCTCTTTTGGATTTTTATATGTTTGATTCTCTTGTATGTTCAATTAATTTATTTTAAATCAATTAAACATTCTTGCTTAAAAGGCTATCAAATACATCTATAATCTGTAGCTATTGGGAGTTTAATTCTGTTACTTATTAGAGTTACTAATATATGACTCATGATATATTTTCCTTTTTTTACCTTTGGCCAAGATAGTAATCCTTTGTCAATACTATATATGTTGCAAATTATTTCTTCCAGTATAGATTTTTAAATCTTTGAATATGTAAGTCCTTTGTTTTATACTGTTATTTTAATATTGATATAGTTAATTTTGGGATGTGTTTATCAGCACATTTTTTCCAGTACATTTTGAGTTTTGCTGTTTATGATTATTAGCTCTTTAATTGATTAACTTTCGTGTATGCAAAATCTAAATGCAATTTCCTATGTGCAGAAGCTACTACACATAAATTTTTGAATAGCTAATATTACCCCACAGATTTTAAATGTCAGATTTATGATAATAATAAATTTCCATGTGGGGAAAAATAGAATAACTATATGAGTTGTTGGCTCCCTCCCAAAAATGGGGATACTTCAGACGTGAGAAGAGAGAGGAGTTTGTAGATCTAGAAAGCTGACATAAAAATCTGTGTGAAAACTGTTTAGAAATAGAAGACATTTTAGGAAAAAATATCATCCCAGGATATAGTATACGTGTTTGAGGAACTATCAAAGGAAGGTAATAGATAATGGAAAATCTTTTATACGCTATTTAAATCTTGGACTGTTCTATTGCCACTTGTAATCTTTTATTTATTTTGTTACATTAATTGAATATTGGAGTGATAATAAACTCAATACATTCAGAAAATATTTTGATAAATTTCATTTCATATATGTGACTTTAAAAAATATACTCTATAGTAAGGAATGGAAAGGAACATTCTACCTTATGATGCCTATATTACACACACTTAAAACAATCATCAAAATTCATGGAGTAACTAAAATTCATTTCTTTTAAACTTGAAAAAATAATTTATAAAACACTTCTGCCACTACTGCTGTTGTTTAAGTTAAAACCTGTGAATGCTTTAAAACAAGAAAAAAAAATGCTGTAAGAGAATGCTGTGATTTCTGTTAGAATGAGAAGAGAGTTAACTTTTTTATTATTTTAAAATTTTTTCAGCCACATTAAAAATCCATCAGTCCCAGCAATTTATTTTGTGGATATTGACAAACTGATTCTAAAGTTTACATGGAGAAGCAAAAGACCCAGAATAGCCAATACAACATTGAAGGAGAACAAAGTTGGAGGACATGTGCCAGCCTACTTCCAGATGTACTTTAAAGCTATAGTAATTAAGATGGTGTAGCACTGATGAAAGAACAGGCAAATTAGTCAATGTCACAAAATAAAGACCCCAGAATTAGACTCACATAAATATAGTCAGCTGATTTTTGACAAAGTAGCAAAGGTAATGCAATGCAGCAAAGACAGTCTCTTCAACAAATAGTTCTGGAATAACTGGACCTCGACATGAAAAAAAATAAATGTAGACACATACCTTACACCCTTCACAAATTAACTTGAAATTAAGCACAGACCTAAATGTAAAACACAAAACTCTAAAATTCCTAGAAAGTAATAACACAGAGAAAACCTAGATGACTTGGGGTATGAGGATGCCTTTTTAGATACAATACCAAAGACATCATCCATGAAAGAAATAATAAGATGGGCTTCACTGAAATTAAAAACTTCTACTCTGTGAAAGACAATATCAAGAGAATAAGAAGACAAGCCAAGACTGGGAGAAAATATTTACAGAAGACACATCTGGTAAGGACTGTTATCCAAAATATACAAGAACTCAAAATCAACTAAGAAAACAAATCATTAAACATAGGTTAAAAATCTCAACATATATCTCACCAAAGAATACATACAGGTGGCAAATAAGCACAAAAAAAGATGTTCCACATCATGCCATCAAGGAAATGCAAATTAAAACAACAATGAGATAGCACTATCAGAATAGTTCAGAGCCAGAACACTGGCAACACAAAATGCTGGTGAGGATGTAGAACAACAGGAACTCTCTTTGCTGCTAGGAATGAAAAATGGCACAGTTACCCTCGAAAACAGTTTGGTGTTTATTTGTTTGTTTACAAACTAAACATACTTGCCATACAATTGAGCAATCAGCTCTTTTATATGTACCCAAAGGAGTTAAAAATTGTGTCCATACAAAAACCTGCACATGGATGTTTATAGCAGCTTTATTTATAACTGCCAGGACTTGGAAGCAACCAAGATATCCTTCAGTAAGTGAATGGATAGATAAACTGTGGTACATCCAGACAATGGAATATTATTCAGCACTAAAAAGAAATGAGCTATGAAGTTATGGAAAGACATGGAGAAACCTTAAATGTATATTACCAAGTGAAAGAAGCCAATCTGAAAAGGCTACATATGGTATGATACCAATTATATGGCACTCTGGAAAAGGCAAAGCTATGGAGATAATAAAAAGATCAATGGTTGCCTTGGGTGGAGGAGTGGGGAAATGAATGGGTAGAGGACAGAGGATATTTAAGGCAGTGAAAATATTCTGTTTCATATTATAATGACGGATATATGTCCTTATATATTCATCCAAGCCGACAGAATGTACAATACCAAGAGTGAACCCTAATGTTTTTTGGGTGATAATTACATGTCAATGTAGGTTAATCTTTGGTAAAAAATTAACACTGTGGTGAGTGATGTTGATAATGGAGGAGGCTATGTATGTGTGTGGGTGCAGGGGTTATATGGGAAATTTCTGTATCTTCCAATTTTGTTGTAAAACTAAACTTATCTTTTAAAAAAAAAAGTCTTAAAAAATACATCAGAATCTAAAAACTGATAAGACTTCATCATAATTGCTAAATATAATATCAATTTACAAAATTTAAGAATTTTTATTTAGAACAGTACTTAGTATAAAAACCAAAAACATTACTAATTAGAAATCAAGAAAGTAAATTTTCTAAGCATTAATACATAAACAAGTCACAAGACAATACAAAAAATTACGTCAATAAACAACATAAAGAAGATCTGAATAAAAATAAAGAGCTAAATCAGCTCATGAATTACAAATTTTAGTACTGTAAAGTTTTTAATCACTCTTTCTTCTAGTAATAGATAAATATGTTTACATTCAAGGGAAAAAACTTATCTATGTATTTTTAGCAACTCTACATACTTGTAATTTTAAAAGAGTAAAAGTCCATTACTAATTAATTTCTTAAGAGCATAAAAGTAGAAATCAACTTAGCAGGTATACAAATATACTATAAAGTCATATATTTTAAAAACTTTTTTTTTTGCCAAAAAATCAGGAAAATAAAAGACTAATAGAACACACTAGAAAGCTCATAAATAGATATACATAGGCAGATATGACAATGATGGTACCTGAAATAAATGAGAAGGGGTGGAATATTTAGGAGCTGGTTTAGAAAAATCTGGCACACCACATGCAAGAAAAAAATGGCCCATATTTTGTTATAAAAATACATAAAATGAATTAAGATTGTGAAGCTAATTATAGAAAATGCCAGATGATAAATTGATAAATAACTGTGTAATCTTGAGTCAGGTAAATAGATCTTTAGAAAGATAAAAGGGATAATTCATAAAGGGAAAACATAATGATTTGAGTGTATAAAAACCAGTGATTGTATTCAATGTATAATTCTATAGGATGTTAATTAAAGCCAGATATTCACACAATTTATATGGTATAGAAAGCATCTGTGTGATGCTTACGAATAATTGGAAGGCAGGGCATAGGGGCACAGACTATAGAGTCAAGATTTCCTGTTTTCAAATACTGGCACATATCTGGCTTTTGTTGTGTTGTTGGGTTTTTTTTGTCAATGGTATATTTCTTAATGTCTTTGTGTATCAGGTTTTTTTGTTTTTTTGTTCCAGTGTTATTTTGATCATTGCATTTTTATGAAGATTAATCAAGTTCATACACAGAATAAGATGAAAACAATGCATGGAATATAATAACATTTAAATAAATATAGATATTAATATGCATTAAAATGTGATCTATTCGTTTAAGTTTTATTATTTGTATTATCATTTTTTACCAACAAAGGCATACAATTTAGATCATCAAAGGCAAACTTAAAATTCAGTAAGATAAATACAGGACAACAAATAGAAATATGGTCACAGATATAATTAAGCAATTCATTGATGGGGAAACAGATAATAAGTAAAACATATCAGACTTAAAGGATATGAAATTATTATTTTTACTTTTTATCATCTCTGGAATTTGCATGTAGCTTACAGTTATTGTTTCATGTGATTTAATTGACAGACTGTTTAAGCTGTACATAATTAATGGAGAAGTGGATCTTAAATTGTTTGGTATCTCATCATTTATGAATAGATGAAGAGTATAAAAACTCTTTAAACTCACAAGTAATCAGAGAAATGCAAATTTAAGAAAAGAGAAGACTTTACACTCATGACATTGACCAAACACTAAAAAGTTAAGTAACACAAAAGTTTGATGTAGATTTGGAAAGCAGAAAGTATTCTGCATCTCTGATGGGAGTGTAAATTTGTCAACAAACCTGGAAAGCCATCTGGAAGTACATGATGAAAGTAATTATTTGTATACCACAAGACTCACCTAGATTATCTATCTACGTATCTATGTATCTATCTATCTCCATTGTATACATACAAGAGAAGTTATTGCAAAGGTACATAAAAACACTTCACATTGGTAACTGTAGTGTATTTGAGAGTATCAAGAGCGTTTAGAAATAACCTAAGTTTTCATTATATGGAACTATCAGACACACACTATGGAATATTGTCAACGACAAACTAGATGTATACACAGCAGCATAGGTTGAACTAACACACATAATGATGAGTGAGAAAAATCAAGAAGTGAAAAATGAAAAAGGTACCTGGCAAAATATTCATGTAAATTAAATGTTATGTACACAGGCTAAAAAACACAACTAAATGTATGTGTTCAATGCCTATACTCAAGGACATGTAACATTATTTTAGTAGCATATCTACTGGAGTTAGGGAAATAGCAGTGGAGATTCAGCATAGAGGGGAAAAAAAATGAAAGAAAGGAATTGTCCAGTTTTGGCACACTGATGATAACATGCTATGAACAAAGACACAGGTTTGACATTTTAAGTTAGAATATTAATTAATGAATAAACTAATGAACGTTAGTTAATGAACATTATACTGGTTTGGGGCTCTATATTCTGTTTCATTTATGTTTAATTTATTTCTGCACCAATTGCACATTTTTGAACTACTTGTATTCATTTTAAATGTTATCTTCTGGAGTTCCTACTTCCTCGGTTTCTTCATCATTTTCAAAACTTCTTGTTGGAGGAGGTCATCGAGAGGACTTGACTGCTGGCTGATCTGCAGGCTGGACCCAGGTGATCAGAGATTTCTCAACCCATCCCTTGTCCTCGAAATGTATGTTCTGCCCATCATTCCAATGCTAGGAGCTATTTAAAGGACACAGCTTTGAGAGAGTAAAGTGCTGTTGAGACCATCTGGACTGAACATGTGACCAAACCCAATTAAGGCCTCTGAATAAACTTTTAAGATTCTGACGGGCGTGTTCAGAGATCCACTTGTCTTGTGGCTACCAAAACAAGCCCCATATGTAAGTTTCCTTGCTTATTAAACCTGCCATTTACTAATCTGGAATGGTCTGCCTCTTCCATTGGTCTCTCTTGCTCTCCTTGTACAGCGGCCAGTTTCAAATTTCACCCAACAGTTGACAAGTTAGCCAGGAGACCAAAGAAATGGGTCTTAGGAAAGAGGCATCCACAGGGGAAATCCCAAAAAGGCCATTAACCTCTTCGTGGGGAGGTGTGACCCATAAGAAATGCTTGTAGACTATGGGAATGCCCTGAAAACGCCGGTTGGTTTGATGGCCTTGTGTGAGGAACTGTGCATAGTGTACTGCAACAAAGCAAGGAAACGAAGGGCTGCACAGTGGGCTGGCCTCTGCTGTGGGCAGTCAGCTGGACACCGATCCCCAACTGGAGGTTGAAGCTTGAGTTAGAAAGTTGGAAGAAGAGCTGAGATTAGAGAAGAAAGTGCAGAGGTCCACTACTCTGCTAGCTTCGGGGCTGGCAAACAAGATGGGAGAGCAGGATAATAAGTTGGAGACCTCAGCTTGCCGTTTTGCAAAGTTAGGAGAGTACAAGCTGCCTCGAATTAAGGTCTGAGCGCTGTTGCAAAGCCTGTGAGACCCTAAGAGGTGGGATCCCTGGGAAAATGAGGAAGGCAAAGAGGAAGATGTTGTGATGATTGACAGTGAAATGGACAAAATACCCCTAATACAAAGGAAAACTAAAACACAGCAACAACACCCCCAGCAAGTGGGGCAGTCCCCAATTCAGGAAACGTTCATGATGAGAGAATATACTCACACTGAGCTTGTTGATATACCTGCCAGCTTTCAGTAAAAGGCCAGGGAAAGCATCCAGGCATCATTTGTGAGGCTATAGGATACTGGGCAGGGCTGGGGTGGGGTGGTGATGGCAGTTCTCTGATTTGGGCAGGAGGCACAGAAAATAAGCAACATCACCACACACCCTGCCCTCCAGCAGTGCCTACATGGTGCTTGGGAGCTCAAGGTTCTCACCGCCTCATAGATTTGATTATTCTAGCCTCTGGGAGTTTTGGCCCAATGAGGGGGATCTCCCTGGGCACATGGGGCCCTATAAATCTATAAAGGAGGTACAAAAACTCTTAGGGAGTTGGGAATGAGACTGGCTGTCTATGAGCCTGTCTTTGAAGGCCTTGATGAGACCACATTCACTGAAGGAATAAAAGCCAACATATGCCAGTTCACCCCCAACACCTGTTACAGATGCGAATATCCACAGTGAGCCCAGTCGTGGGACAAAACATTTATGATGTTGGGCAATCCGTTGCCGATCTGAGGGGAAAATGACAAATCCTAGGAGAGGGTATAGGCTGTGGGAAAGCCATAAGACAGAGAGGAAGCTAAAAGCTAAAAGACCACCTTGGCTATGTTCCTTACTATAGGGTAATCTTTGACTATTTTTATGATTATTTTATAGGTTTTTGTGATTCTGCAAGAAAATTGTCAACACATTTTGGGAGGGATTTTTACATCTTGTCATTTTAATATTTACTGAGATAAGAAGTTATAATTTATCTAGTTATATTCTTTTATGTATGCTTTTAAAATGTATGCCTACACATTTTTTCTTGATTTGGATTGCCTAAGTTTTATACATGTTATTCAAAAATTTTACCATTTTTTTCAATTTTATAATTCATATTTAATGCTTAGTAATTTACTTCTTCCATTTTTTAAATAACTTCCTGAGGAGAAAACTTAACTGATACATTTTCAGTTTTGTACATTTTCTGGCAAAACAGCTTTTCTGTTTCTTGGATATGCTCTCTTTAAAAGAATGGATCTTTCATCTCACTTTCATTTCATTATTACAAGAAGATATACTTATAATTTAACATTCATTTTTTGTAGATGTCTGGTTTTATTGCATTGTCTTTAGGGAGCATGATCTGTAAGAAGGTGGATTTTAAAAGTTTTGGCCTTTATTTTGCAACCTCATACACCATCAAATTTTCTTTATGGTTTACATGTCTTTGGAAAGAAAATCAGTTATAGTTTTGTTGAGTACAAATTTACTTATTATATTAAGCTACTCAAATCCTCTGTATTTTGCTTATATTTTGACTTGGTTTCTCCGTGTCAAAAAAATCTGTCTTTACGAGCATTCTATATTAAAGCTTCTCAGATGCAATTTCACTGCATAATTTTTTCAGTTCTTTTAAAAATAAATAGCACATAGATGTATTTTGATATTTTAAAATTTCATGTTTAATATTTTACTTGAAAGGTGATTTAATTAATTCACAATAATGATAGACAAATTTGACGTTTGGATTTGTCCTGTAATCTTATTTTTTGTCTTATTCTTGCCTTCCTTTTCACATACTCCTCTGGCTTCACTTTTTAAAATTTAAATCTTTGATATCTTGAGAATTTATTTTGATGAATGCTTATGTTAGTATTTAGATTATTTTTTAAAAATAGTTGGGCTTATGTATCAACACTATTAATTAGTAGTTTATTTTTCTGTATTGCTTTTCAATGGGTCCTTTTTATATACTAAATATCCATTATATTTGTGTCTATTACTATTCACTAAATTCCATTAATCTGCATAATTGTAAATTAAAGTCAAACGTCTAATTATTATAACTTTAATCATTTTGCTATTCATTTTTAAATAATTTTCTCAGATAGCCAATTATAATTTATTATTTGTGTAATATTTAGAATTTTTCCTAATTTAATGATCATCTTATAG
This sequence comes from Globicephala melas, assembly GCF_963455315.2. NCBI lineage: Eukaryota > Metazoa > Chordata > Mammalia > Artiodactyla > Delphinidae > Globicephala > Globicephala melas. The sequence goes on along the minus strand of NC_083316.1, from coordinate 20,003,994 downwards.
ATGCTTTGAGCTTAAATAATAGCTAAAAGAAATTTTTCTATTTATAATACTTACAACATTGAGTATATATATTCAAGAAAAAAATTATGTGTTTCCATTCTTTGAAGTTGTTTTTCATTTCCAGTTCAACTTTATAATTATCTAACAAATCTTGCGTAACCTAGTTGTTTGTCATTTCCTTAACTATTGTTATTATAAATGTTTCTTTTCTATACTACATTCTTTTAAAAGGTAATTGTTGGTATTGAGTGCTAGTTAGAGTGTTTATTTTTATTTTAAAATTACTGTATTCATTCAATTTGGTTGTGCAATTTATTCCAGAAATTTCTCAAAGTTTGCATGTAGGCCTGGATTACAAGATAGATCCAAGTTTGGTAGTTTGCCAAGTGAGTATGTTAGAAAAAGGGAAGGAAAAAGCAGTAGAAAATATTAATGTGACAAGTTCTAATTATGAAAAATAGAATTAAGTTTACAGGGAGATGGAGGAAGCTAGAACATGAAAGTGGATTCGAGTCTCAAAGAGATAAAAAGAATTTCTGTGAATGTAATTGACCTAGAAGAAAAGGAAGGAGTAAACTGAGATTTCTGGGGAGAGTTCAGTGTCACATTAGGAGATGCTAAGGAGTTGGGAGAAGGTAAATAAGCAGATGAGGGAACTGACTGTCTAGGAGTTTGGTTGATTCATCTCTGTGGATGATGAAGTAACCAAGCATGATAGAAGGGTTTGGAGGACAGAGGAAGGCTGTCTCATTAAGTTTCTAATTGTTAATTTTCTTGAATTATTCTCATGGGTTTTACAGATATCAAATTAAATTTTGTGAAAAAAATCATATTTCTGCATATTTCTTTCCAGTTGTCTTATATCTTCTACATCTCTCTGGACTAACTGTACTGAAAAATCACCATCATCATCATTATCATCATAATTATATACCTGATGGCCTTAATAGAAATACATCTACTCTAATGTTTCATGTGTATTCCAATCACATTTCATTATGTTTTTTATTATTTTTAATAAGGAGAAAAATTTATTCAGACATCTATACATTTATTTCATAATGTGTTATTGTGTCTGGGAAATGAATAGTCAGAAAAGACTTATGATGGAATAGATTGAGGACTAATTTAAAGAATTAGAATAGTTTTTACATTTTCTCACCACATAAATTATATATGTATAATTTTATATATGAATACATATGTAAATGTGTATGAATACATATGTGTGTGTGAACTATGCAGTATGTCCTCCTTCTCTATTGTTGTCAACTCTTTTTATATGTGGTGCAAATACATAGACATATATGTTTACATGTACATATGTAGAGACACTTAAGTGGACATAAATATGTGTGTGCATGTATATATAATATATATAATATATGTGTAATTAATACAAAACCTGTATTTCTTAATTAGTTTTGGCAAGTGATGTAAATCCTCAAGAGAAGTAAAACGACAGGTCGACTGTGAAACAGTCTAACATAATGACATAATTCATCAAATTGATTGCTGTTCAATTAAAGAAGCCATCACTTTGAGCAGTTTATTTAACTACATTGTCACTAAATTGTCCAATTTGTTTATTTCAGTTTGTTCATTTGAACACTGTTAAATGGATGTTTTCTAAAATTCAGAAAAATTGGAAACGAAGGTCAAATCACCATTTTAACAAAATAAAAGACATCAGTTTTGTAACTGGCAAAGTATCGCTTGCACTGTCCTAAAATGAAGCTCCCTGTTACATTTTGTGAATTATGCCATTTGGAAATTATTGAAAAATAACACAAATATCAATAGGCAAAATGCTAGAATGCCAAATTACATCAACAAGCAAATATTATATACATATAATTGAAATGTTTTAGAGTGGTGTAAGTATATTTAATTTCAAATATTTCTGGTTCAGTTATAAAATAATAAAGTAAAAATGTATACAGTATTTAAACATAGAGCATATCTTTGATAATTTATAGGTAACATTTTCCTGTAATTTTCTTTTAAAATAATAGCATGAACTAAAGATGAAGCATCATTCAGATCTGAATGAGGATAAAAACATGTTCCTTCTCCCCTACACTGCATCTGTTTATCCTGCAATGCTCTCAAATAAGAGATTCTGGAATCCAAGAACTGTCCCCTGATTTTGGTTCAGAAACATAGGCTATCAGAATGAAAGAGGATTCAGTTTTAGCAAAATAGGCACTGTACTTGAAGATGAGCCATTAGCTTCAAATACATGCCAACAGTAGCAGCTGGCCTTTAAAAGTCTCACATGTTGGGCTTCCCTGGTGGCGCAGTGGTTGAGAGTCCCCTGGGTTCGTGCCCTGGTCCGGGAAGATCCCACATGCCACGGAGCGGCTGGGCCAGTGAGCCATGCCCGCTGGGCCTGCGCGTCTGGAGCCTGTGCTCTGCAAGGGGAGAGGCCACAACAGTGAGAGGCCTGCGTATCGCAAAAAAAAAAGTCTCACATGTTCGTTTCATTTCTGCTCATTGATTTATCTAAAATGAGTGAGGAAGAATAAACAATAAGAAAAGGAGGACAATAGTATCTTTATAGTGTTTTCACTCTACTGGGGTTAAATTTAATTATTTTTGTCATTCAAAGATCAGTAAATTTGAACATCATAGTGAATATTTTGGACCATATCTCAGAAACTTCCTCAGACAACAGTCTTCATATATCATGTACTATATGAATGTATGTATGTGTGTGTAAGTGTGTGTGTTTGTATATGCATATAAGTGCACCTGTGTACATACACATATATTTTGTTACAATTATTTTATATATGTATATATTTTGTATATGTGTATACATACATACACATATATTTTGTTACAATTATTTTGAAAAGTAGAGACAATCTATTAAATGTATAATTTACTGTCTGTCCCTCTTGACTATATAGCAAGATTACATAGCATAACTATATGCACAGATGCTGGTAAATAACTATGATAGCTGTCTGTCAACATGATTTTAATACCATATATAAAAACACATATACATATTTAAGGCACTGAGGAATTAGATGCGTCCACTAAGTTATCTCTCCACTCCTCATATGCCTTATTGACCATAACATTCTTCATTATTCACTCAGATGATCAGCAGTAATGGCTTAAAGAGGGTAAAGATCCATTTATTTCATACAACATGACAATTCATCAGCATATTAAAATAAGTATTGTATGTCTTAGAGTACCACTAGGATGTTAAAAGTATTACAAAATTCTTGTTATTTCAGGATCTATAAAAAAGAGTTAGAAATATTTAGTTTGGGGCTTCCCTGGTGGCGCAGTGGTTGAGAGTCCGCCTGCCGATGCAGGGGACATGGGTTCGTGCCCCGGTCTGGGAAGATCCCACATGCCGCGGAGCGGCTGGGCCCGTGAGCCATGGCCGCTGAGCCTGCGCGCGTCCGGAGCCTGTGCTCCGCAACGGGAGAGGCCACAGCAGTGAGAGGCCCGCGTACCAAAAAAAAAGAAGAAATATTTAGTTTGGAAAGCAGAACTTATGTTCTTATGTTCACATTGTTGATGGACTGGGAGGTGAAGGAGAGTTTGGTTCGCGATGTATTTCCCAAAGGTCTAAAACTTCAACATAAGAAATAGGAGTTTGGAAAGAGTTTTTGATTCGCTGGTATGTAAGATCACCCTAGCAGTGATAGTTATCCAACAGTGGATGAAGGGCTTGGGATGTAAGCCTAGAGGTGTTGAAGGACATGCCTGGAGACTGTGCTGAGGCTTCAAACAGCACCTACATAGTTGAACATGTTTAGAGATCTGTTAAAAATATCTGCCATGATATTTCTAGATGAGAAGGGTTTATAAGAGTGAATTCACGCAATTGTTTTTAATAATCTAAACACTTTTTTCATCTCCCTTTTACTTAGTAATGTTTGACATTATACTTCCAAATGATATAGTTTAATTTGCCATAAAAGTTACTCCAAATGGCAATGTGTTGTCTTAAGAAGCAGAAAATATGGAAATTCAAGAACATATCTGCAGTGTGTTTTGCAAATCTGTGAGTTGAATAAATTTTGAAATCATTAAAAATAAAGTGAGAAAATTTCCTCTTCTCACAGGATTTATCATTATGGGAACATCTGGCACTTGGAATGCAGATATTAAAATAAAATTCATGAAATTTTACAATATTATGCACATTACATAATTGATCTCTTAAAGCAGGTTTTCCAGATTAGCTGTTCTTGTTTTCCTTGCAAAACACATATTTTATATGGCCAAAACATTCTATATTATATTTAAAATATACTAATAAGAGAATTATAATACAGCTTTTAAAGAAAATTAAAAGTATCTTCATGGTACAGAAATTATTTAAGAAAAACCAAAAATACATATCATATTCCCAGCAGGGAAATATAATAAAATATCTCCACCAGATAAAATCTTTCATCTTCTTTCTTGGAGAAGCAGTTGTGTGTTTTCATATATCTGTATTGTTTGAAAAACAAAATGCATAATTAGTGGTCATTAAGACAGTAAGGTTATTCCATACACATGCCAGTCTTCTCGATGTTCCCATGCAAGGGAATTCTTGACTAATAGCAAAAACAGAAACAATGTTATATTTTAAGGGCCATGAAAGACTGTGTCCAATCATAATTTAGAGTGGATTTTCTTCAAAGTTCTTAATTATAGGCCACTTCAGTGGTGCAGCAGATGGTAGAATGGTAAAGTGGATAACAAGACACAAAGACAGGTGGCGGAGAGGCTGAGGGAATTTTTTTCTAAGATAATGTCAGTCTTAGCATTTGGTGACATTGGGACTCCCAGGGCAAGATCATGGGTGGAGTCAGTGCTAATCTTCTTAAATCATTTAAGAATTGATAATTGCCTTAAGTGAAACAATCAATACTGTTAGTTATCACCTTGAAAGAATGTACTAAAAGTACATTGAGTTGTTATTTAGGAATCAACAACTTAAATTATATGCCTAGTGAATCAAAAATAAATAAATGAAACAAAATATTTGGAGAAATTAATTTGTATTAGCCAGGATATTTTTAAACATATCAACATAAACCAACATACTTTTTAAAATTCATACAGGAAAATATCTCATGATCTCTTTTATTTTTTTTCATTTTATTTTTTTTTTAACATTTTATTGGAGTATAATTGCTTCACAATGGTGTGTTAGTTTCTGCTTTATAACAAAGTGAATCAGCTATACATATACATATACATACATCCCCATATCTCCTCCCCCTTGCATCTCCTTCCCACCCTCCCTATCCCACCCCTCTAGGTGGTCACAAAGCATCGAGCTGATCTCCCTTTGCTATGTGGCTGTTTCCCACTAGCTATCTATTTTACATTTGGTAGTGTATATATGTCCATGCCACTCTCTCACTTCATCCCAGCTTACCCTTCCCACTCCCCGTGTCCTCAGGTTCATTCTCTACGTCTATGTCTTTATTCCTGTTCTGCCCCTAGATTCTTCAGAACCATTCTTTTTTTTTAATTCCATATATATGTGTTAGCATACGGTATTTGTTTTACTATTTCTGACTTACTTCACTCTGTATGACAGACTCTAGGTCCATCAACCTCACTACAAATAACTCAATTTTGTTTCTTTTTATGGCTGAGTAACATTCCATTGTATATATGTGCCACATCTTCTTTATCCATTCATCTTTCGATGGATACTTAGGTTGCCTCCATGTCCTGGCTATTGTAAATAGAGCTGCAATGAACATTGTGGTATATGCCTCTTTTTTTTTGCAATAGCTCTACAATCTGACACCAAGAACCCACCTCCTCCCAGGAGCTTGTTAAAGGGCACACAAACCCTATGAAATTTGGTCATGTACAAGGAGACCAACAGACACTTATTCATAGGGTTTAAAAACCTTTGTGGCTCATAGTGACAAGTCTAAGTGATCAATATTTTTTTTCCAATTTTATTTTGTTTATTTCTTTTATACAGCAGGTTCTTATTAGATTCTTTTTGAATTATGGTTTTCTCAGGGTATATGCCCAGTAGTGAGATTGCTGGGTTGTATGGTAGTTCTATTTTTAGATTTTTAAGGAACCTCTATACTGTTCTCCATAGTGGCTGTATCAATTTACATTCCCACCAACAGTGTAAGAGGGTTCCATTTTCTCCACACCCTCTCCAGCATTTATTGTTTGTAGATTTTTTGATGATGGCCATTCTGACTGGTGTGAGATGATACCTCATTGTAGTTTTGATTTGCATTTCTCTAATGATTAGTGATGTTGAGCATTCTTTCATGTGTTTGTTGGCAATCTGTATATCTTCTTTAGAGAAATGTCTATTTAGGTCGTCCATCCATTCTTGGATTGGGTTGTTTGTTTTTTTGATGTTGAGCTGCATGTGGTGCTTGTAAATTTTGGAGATTAATCCTTTGTCAGTTGCTTCATTTGCAAATATTTTCTCCCATTCTGAGGGTTGTCTTTTCATCTTGTTTATGGTTTCCTTTGCTGTGCAAAAGCTTTTAAGTTTCATTAGGTCTCATTTGTTTATTTTTGTTTTTATTTCCATTTCTCTAGGAGATGGATCAAAAAGGATCTTGTTGTGATTTATGTCATAGAGTGTTCTGCCTATGTTTTCCTCTAAGGGTTTTATAGTATCTAGCCTTACATTTAGGTCTTTAATCCATTTTGAGTTTATTTTTGTGTATGGTGTTAGGGACTGTTCTAATTTCATTCTCTTGCATGTAGCTGTCCAGTTTTCCCAGCACCACTTATTGAAGAGGCTGTCTTTTCTCCACTGTATATTCTTGCCTCCTTTATCAAAAATAAGGTGACCATATGTGCATGGGTTTATCTCTGGGCTTTCTATCCTGTTCCATTCATCTGTATTTCTGTTTTTGTGCCAGTATTATACTGTCTTGATTACTGTAGCTTTGTAGTATAGTCTGAAGTCAGAGAGCCTGATTCCTCCAGCTCCATTTTTCTTTCTCAAGATTGCTTTGGCTATTTGGGATCTTTTGTGTTTCCATACAAATTTTGAAATTTTCTGTTCTAGTTTGTGCAAAATGCCAGTGGTAGTTCGATATGGATTGCATTGAACCTGTAGATTGCTTTGGGTAGTATAGACATTTTCACAATGTTGATTCTTCCAATCCAAGAACATGGTATATCTCTGCATCTGTTTGTATCATCTTTAATTTCTTTCATCAATGTCTATTGTTTTCTCCATACAGGTCTTTTGTCTCCTTAGGTAGGTTTATTCCTAGGTATATTATTCTTTTTATTGCAATAGTAAATGGGAATGTTTTCTTAATTTCTCTTTCAGAATTTTAATCATTAGTGTATAGGAATGCAAGAGATTGCTGTGCATGAATTTTGTATCCTGCTACTTTATCAAATTCATTTATTAGCTCTATTAGTTTTCTGGTAGCATCATGCTCTCTTTTAAATCCACCTCTGTTGGTTTGAATATCCTTAGAGATGAAAGAAGGAGGATAGAGGCTAGGATGTCCTGCTAACCTTGAATGGAAAGACACAAGTGCTCCTGTAATCTAGTAACAGCTCATTTTAAAATACTAGAACTGGTCTATACCACGTCATCAAAGTAAATACAATAAAAAAGAGTCCACAAGTCAAAAAATAAAATAAAATAAAATACTAAAACTGGGTGAAAAGCTTCCTGGAGCAAAAGCAATGCCAGTAATAACCAGAGCAGAAAACAACAAAACACTCACACACCTTTTCTTACTCGGTGCAGTGGATTAAATAGGATTTTGTTTACTAACCATGTGTGAAACTTTGAGAACAAACCATTGTCTGGCATGATTTAGGATTTTTGTAATGCTCCAAATTCTACTAGAGTAGCACTCAATGTTTTAGCACAACAATAATGTATAAATACAAACTTAGAAAATAGGTAGTTCTTCTGTGTTTTAGAAATAAGATCTAGATTCTGTTACATGTTCATTTTATTTAAAACTGACTCTTTTTTCCCCAAAGCAATGAGTGATATTACTTTCAAACAATAATGACAACAATAACAACAAAATGTTTTTATAAGCTCATGATAAAGGCACCCAATAAATATTTAAATATTTTATCACTAAAGGTGGCATAATTGGGCTTAGAGAAGTAAGCAGATTAGATGGACCAAATAAATACCTTTAGGAAAAATACCTTATACAAAAAGAAAAAAATTTCCATTTTCGTACCTTAGTCATACATTAAACTGATTTTAAAACAAACAATGACATTATTGTATCTTTATTCTTGAGTAATACTCCTTTAAGAAAAACGCAGGAAAAAGGACAAGGAATACTTTCTTTCCTTTAATTAGGAAGATAGTATTGCCTATATCTCACAGTTTATTGCTAACTGTGAGGATGTTTAATAGACTTAGTAAGGACCAATCAAAGGAAGAAAAACTACCTTGGCAAACTACAGTGCAATTGATATAATATATATATAATATATTATATAAACACATAATAATTGCCTTTAATATTCAAATTACAAATAATGTAAATTTCATTGAATGTATTAGAATATGACTAACTTGAAATCATGTCCTGGCATTATCTTGGAAAAGCTCAAGAATGTAATAGAGATTGTAAGGAATGAAAACTTTTTCTTTCTTCTCTTCTAGGTTCTTTTGCTGCTCTAATAATTAAGTGATACAAGACACATTAACAAAAGAAAAATGAATTTAATTTAATTTTGTACATACAGAAACCCTGAAGATAAGAGGCTCAAGGACAGACAATTGAGGTTTATATGCCATCCTGAGCTAAGAAGGGGGCAGGGCTTGGGTCTTCAAAGGGAAGGAAGATAACTGTCAGAAGATGTGAAGAGCAAATGTTTGGTAAAGAAATGCTTTCCTTCCATGCAGAGATAATGGCACACAGAGAAGACTTTGAACAAAGAATCCTTGCTAAATTCTACCGAGGCTACCAAAACCAGCTCATAATCTTTGTAGTTATCTTTGGTGATAACTCATATCTTTGGTGATAACTCTCTTCCTCTATCTAAATTCTTGTAGGCATTTAAGGGGGAAGGTAAAAAGAAAAACTTCCAGAGTCTTCAGTTTCTGAAAAATAATCAGCCTAGGGGTTTCCCTGGTGGCGCAGTGGTTAAGAATCCACCTGCCAATGCAGGGTACACGGGTTAGATCCCTGGTCTGGGAAGATTCCACAGGCCGCGGAGCAACTAAGCCCGTGCACTACAACTACTGAGACTGTGCTCTAGAGCCTGTGAGCCACAACTACTGAACCTGCATGCCACAATACTGAAGCCTGCATGCCTAGAGCCTGTGCTCTGCAACAAGACAAGCCACTGCAATGAGAAGCCTGTGCACTGTAATGAAGAGACGCCCCCACTCACCACAACTAGAGAAAGCCCGTGTGCAGCAACGAAGACCCAATGCAGCCAAAAATAAATAAATAAAATAAATTTTAAAAAAAGTCACCCTAAAATAATGCTTGCGACAAAGAGACACATTTTGGCATGGCAGATTTTGCTTCCCTACAAGATTCATATGATACTAATTTTGCAAGTGTCTTACAGTTCCTATTTTAAGATATTCTAAAATTTCTAACAAATTAAAAGCATCCAATAATACAAACATTTTCAAAAAGAATCACTAATCATGTATTAAAATTAAAATTTTAATAGATTTTCTTATTAATCTACTAATCTATTCAAGAAATCCCTATTGCAGAGGAATGTTATATAAAGTCACAGAAATAACAAATACAATTGCTATTGTTGCCTAGGAGAGACATTCAGCTGGTCTGCATTGGTAAAGACATACTGTTTATTTAAAGGCAGTATTTATTCTGATTGGTCTGTGCTTCTTCTTGAATGGTTGTTAAATATTTTGAATATCTTTGCTGAATTTGGCTATTACCATGAAATGTTAGAGATGTTTTCATCTGTATTTCATTTTGAATTCCATCATGTAGGCTCCCATCTCCTGCTAGTTCAAGAAGATAATCACTGAGTCTGTCAGTGGCTTTGTACTGTGATCAACTCGGGGGACAGTTCTCTTTACCACATAAGGAGAATTTACACTTAAGTCAAGACAACTGTGTTCATGATGGCATTCCGTGTTTTATGGTCAACGCCATTGAGTTATCTCAGATCCAAAAGAAGGCATGAGTTAAATCATTGTGTTTTGAAGGTTAGAAAGGGAAAGCTATATTTTCTTTCAGCTGCAGAGTTTTCTCTTCTCTACTCAGAGAAAAGTTCCAGCATTAGTAGAGCATACCAGGGTTTTCTTCAAGTAGTTATACATACCCCTCAACTTGGGCAAACGTTTGATTGAAATACCATAATTATAAATCATTGCCTATGGCAATACAATTTAATTTGCAAAATTTTCAGAGCATTCATACTCTTTACCCTTATAACAATTCAATAATATCCCTGGATGGCAGAGATGCTTGGTTGATTCTCCAGCAAAAAAGTTTGCAGGCAAATGTATCCAAAATATTCTAGATAAATTGAGTTAGTTTATGTTGTTGTTGTTGTTAATAATAAAGAATATCAAATGTTATGGGTTGGATTGCATTCCATCAAAAAGATGTATTGAAGTCCTAACCCCAAGTACCTCTCATCTTATTTTGAAATAGGGTCTTTGAACGTGTAGTTGGTTAAGGAATAAAGTGGGCTCTTAATCCAATATGACAAGTGTTTTATAAGACCACTATGTGAAGACAGAGAAACCCTGGGAGAATGCCACATGATGATAAACACAAAGATTGGAGTTATGCAGCTGCAACAAGGAACACCGATGACTGCTGGCAAATCAACAGAAGCCAGAAGAGTCCCTGCAGATTTTAGAGCGAGCATGGCCCTGCTGACACCAGAGTTTCAGGCTTCCAGGCTCCAAAACTGTAGGACAACACTTTTACATTGCTTAAGCCACTTAGTTTGTGGAATTTTATTATGGCAGCACTAAGAAACTAATATTTCTGGCTAAGGATATGTTCACTTAATTAAAACTAATTTTTTGTGGTACGTGGGCCTCTCACTGTTGTGGCCGCCCCTGCGGAGCACAGGCTCCGGACGCGCAGGCTCAGCGGCCATGGCTCACGGGCCCAGCCGCTCCGCGGCATGTGGGATCTTCCCGGATCGGGTCACAAACCCGTGTCCCCTGCATCAGCAGGCGGACTCTCAACCACTGCGCCACCAGGGAAGCCCGGGACTTTTATTCTTTTATGCTAGCTACATTCCTAGGAAGATTGCTTTTTGTGTTGGTTCTTGTTCCATTATAATAAAAGCACATGAGTAGAATAGAGAATCCATGTCTTCCTTTTTCGCTGATGTTTGTATTTAATTCAGTCTTTAAAATGCCTGAATTCATGTTCTTACATGAAAAGATATCACACAAAATCCCCACAATCCTCTTTAAAATGTTTCAGATCGTGACATGCTTTGTCAAGAAGCCATTTCTCTTATACTAATTCTTATACTGACAAAGTTTAGTAAATAGTCGTATCTGATATGGTCTACTTATAAATTATTTCTGTTAAAACAAAGACAAATGTAGTTTATTCTTTGATTTTTCTATAAAATTACCTATTACCTATTAGTTTCTTATTAAATATCTGTTGAATATACGATTATATTAGCATAAGAATGGAGGTAAAACAAAAAATAACAGTGGTAAGTGGTAATGAAATTGTACTTAATATCTGTTTGTTTTTGTAACTTAACAGAAGGAACAATTCAGATGGAGGCATTATCTGTTTTTTAGGTAACAGAATATTGCTTGGGATATAGAGAGGAGCTATTAATTTTTTTTGCCTCTTATTTAACATTGTAGTTACATAAACAAATATGCTTGGAGAGGGAAACAGTGTGATCATCTTCAAATATTCTTCAAATGTACTTTTCTGTCAAGAATGCTTACAGGTTAGGAAATACCAAACATTAAGTCACCAATAGTATCATCCTTAGGGAATATAAGGAAATTTCCCTCTAGATTTGACTCACGAATCTGATCATAAAATAATTTGACCAGGAAGTACTTAAGCAGTGCCACACAGTGGAAGGATCCTGTTAATTTGGATTATATATGGATGAAACCCTGAAAAGCTATGTACATCTAGGGTTCTGCTGCTGAAGTATCAGTTGTTGGGTGCATAGGCTCTACAGACATCGAAAGATTTCCAGTTTAAAGTCAGGCAACTAAAATGATTTCATGCAAGTTCTGAGGAAACCATGAATGTTACAGCATATTGTTCTCCATTGTATTAGAACATGTATCCAAAATTTTGAGAAATCAGATTCTATTTTATGAACAGTCTCAGAGATCATCTCCCTGGCATTCAAAGAAATTGATGTGATTTATCCATTTTTACTTTGGTCAAAAAATATATTTAGACCTTGTAGAAGGGGAAAGAATATAAAGGGTTATAAGGGATATAGAAATATCCTTGCAGGCCTCCCAAACTATAATTCTGATCTTTATTCTGTTCCTCTTTATATTTAAACTTTGAGGCATTTCTCACAGTTTCTGATCAAACAAATTTCTTCCTTCTTGCTTTTGAATATAGATATATATTTTATATTTTTATTAATTTTTAATATCATTTCAGAAATGTATTGGATTTGATGCACAAAGGAGAGATAATGTATACTCAGCTCACCTTTCTGAAAATAATAATTCCTAGAAAGATTCCAGAATTTGATGAATGTCATAAACTATGACTGCTTGGATTGGGATAGGTATGTGTTAAAACCAGTTTTAATCTGGTTTTATCCTGAGCCTATCATTTCAGAGGCATCTTGTCACCAGCTCCATCTCTTGGTATTTTAACACACTCGCAAGTTGACTCAGCAGAGGTGTGTTTTGTAGTACAAAGTGATGTTGCTGAATTTCATATAGCACTAATGTCGATGGATGTAATCTTGGTTGGAAAGAGAGAAATTACCAATTAAAAAGAGTTTATTCTTTTCATAGCTAGTTGACTTAATTGTTGACATCTATGCTTTTCAGAGGATCTTGACTTTTTTATGTTCGATTTAAAGCAAATATATTTTGTACTTTTGAGCCAGCAAGACAAATGTATTTCTGTATCTAATGAAATAAGATCTATTGCTCTAATATATACGTAAGACAGAGGATGTGCACCTGACCACATTTTAAGAAGGTGATTTGCTCTTCATATCAGAATACATTTGGGGACCAACTACGAACAATAACTTGTTCCCTGAGTTTCCTGGAGTCTTGCATTTTTATTAGTGAAAGGTCTTGACAAATTGGAATGCAGAGAAGCATCTCCCACTTAAACACTTTTCACATTTGTTATTTTCTCTCTGTGTCTGAGACTAGTCAAGTTGTCAGCCACAGATGAAAACAGACTTCCCTTTATGTAATGCTTTCTAGGGTCCTAAAAACAGTAAGTATCCCTGCTTGCCAGTATATGAGGAGCTAACTATAGTTTTCTTTTAGAATCACAGTGTGAAAGTTAACATTAACTGGACTATGCTACAGTTCCTTTTAAAGACACCTAACAAGGAACCACTTAAATGTGTTGTGGGGAAATTGACCCAAACACTCAGGATGCATAATTCATAAATCAGAAACAAAGCTGCTTCAAAAGATTCCCAGATATGAACTGATAGAGATTTGTTTCAGCACCATGATGCACTTGGACAGTTAGTAAGTGTTGTGACCACACAATTTATCACCCAAACCTGAACATTTTGGAGAGAATGGGGGCATTATTAACTGTTCAGGAAAACAATCATAATGGAAATGTCTTAGGCAAACTATAATATATGCTCACTAGTTTGTGACTTCACGAAATCTGTCAATAGGACGAGGTCTCTGATGAGCTTAGTGTTTCAACAGACAGATCCATAAGGTCTTGAAGAAATATAACTCAGATCGAGAGTTTTAGGTCAAAGTTACTTTTACAACATGATCTTGTCCTATAGGTACAGTGCTGGAGCTACTCAATACAGATTAACTTGGACAAACTTGGCTACTCAGAGTATACAAGACTACGTTTGCCCCTTAGATTCTTCTTAGATCTATTTGGTTTGATCCAGTAGTGTAAAAGTGTGTGTGTGTGTGTGCACATGTGTATGTTAATTAGTAGATACACACACAGTAATGAGCAGAGATTTTCTTGTTCTGAAACTACTTGATTAGTAAGAAAATAAAACCCCAGACGTGGCACTTCTTAACTCTATGATCCACTTAACTAACGTAACTAACTTAACTAATTGACCTATATGGGAACACACATTAATATTACTTAATAAATACTTTGTTATGGTGCCATAATATTTGGGATGTTTTGTTAGAAAATTTATATTGTTCCAAATATATTATAATAATATAAAAATACTGTTTTGCTAAACTTGATTTTATCATACTATTTATATTTAAGCAAGTGACAAATAAGGAGTACTATTTCCAGATGTTACACATATGCACAAATTCTAGTGCATATAAACCTAAATTATAGATGAATCTTTTACTTCTACCCCCCATTGCCAAAAGATTTTTTTAAAGAAATCCCCATCTGGGCTTCCATGGTGGTGCAGTGGTTAAGAATCCGCCTGCCAATGTAGGAGACACGGGTTCGAGCCCTGGTCCGGGAAGATCCCACATGCTGCAGAGCAACTAAGCCCGTGCATCACAACTACTGAGTTTTCGTGCCACAGCTACTGAAGCCCGTGCACCTAGAGCCCATGCTCCGCAACAAGAGAAGCCACAGCAATAAGCCCATGCACCGCAACGAAGAGTAGCCCCCGCTCGCTGCAAATAGAGAAAAGCCCGTGTGCAGCAATGAAGACCCAATGCAGCCAAAAATAAATAAAATTAAATAAATAAATTTATATATATATATATATAAAGAAATCCTCATCCAAGAAGTTGGTTAAAATTCTATGACATTTTACGTAGATTAAGTATCCCAAATTATGTGTCCAGGAAACTCAGTCTTAGGTGCAACTGAGATTTAACATTGCTTTTTGTCTAAAACAATTATAATTTAATAGGCTGGTTACCTGAAAGAGAATGCATGTGAAAGTATCTTTACCTCCATTTAGAGTGCAAAAATTATTGTTCTGTTCAGAGCACATTTTAATAAGGTAGAGGGCCAATCTAACAGTTACTGGTTTTACTTTGGAATTTATATATATATAATAAGTTTAAAGCTATTTATAAAACATACTTGTGATATTTTATAGCTCAATGTATTTTTCTCAGTTGTCCCAGTTAACCTATAATTGTATAACAAAAATGCTTGCGATAAAATCAATTACTTTTGAAGGAGATTAATCAACATTCCAAAGTAAAGTTTATTTACTTTACAAATTAAATGGGTATTTTGATGTGCAAATTTATATTAAAGTTACTTAACTCAATTTTTATTTTTTTATCTTCATTATTATAATAGGAAGTTTAGGTTATATATAATGCCTTTATAGGTTTAGGTATTTTGAAATTTAACTATGCACTTTCCCTCTTTACAACCTATATTATGACCTAGTTAAGTTTGTTTAGAAAAGCTATAATCATTTAATAAATGCCAATGGTTGTTTTAGTTTATCCTTTGCATAGGTATGTTAATTAAAGATATGATTTTTTTTCTATTTGTTTTCTTTTCATCAATGTGAAAAATGCACTTGATACAAGGTATAAAATTAGAATAAGATAGATTACAGACTGAAATGGATTGTAAATCAACTTCTGTACTGTGAATATTTTATAGCAGGCATTTGCAAACTAAAAAATCTGACATTTATATAGCAGTGCATGCATAATTTCCCTCTTATATGTCATTTCCCTGAGATGAAAGTAATTTTAAAATGCAAGGTCAAAGAAATGATTGCCCCTAACAAATAATAATAGAAGTTAAGGACGAGAATCAGGAAGCAATATGGCATTCTCCTATTCTGTAGAGCATTTAATATCTAATGTACACCTTCAGATAAGACTAGGAAAGTTGAGGTAGGAAATCTTTGCTGTAATATGGAGATAACTTCAAGGTAGATAAATCATTCCATTGATTTAATGGCTGTTTTATTTTCTGGCCCAGACACAGTTGGAACTTTACTTGTAGGACTGCAGTATCTCCTATATCTGATAAATGGTATGACCAGGACAACCTCAGTCTCAGCAGGAGAGACACTGAACAAATTGTCAGCATGATTTACATACAAGTTGTCAACAGCATCTGGGTCGCTCGGTGAAAGAATGATGGGTAACAGATGTTCTGGGAAATGCTACCATCTGCCCTTTCTCAAAATACATCCCCTGTGAATGTATTTGAATGGATGCCACAGCAATACCTTTCTTTTGAATAACTTAAACATCCTCGATATTTCACTGTTACTTGTGGCCATCACAAAAGCAAATGGGCTTAGAGTGTAAATGCAATCAGGCTAAGTAAGCAGTTAGGTCCTTGAAAGGTCTTTTAAATTTAGTCACATAGTTTGGAAAAAGAACGTTTGATGACTCTCCAGTGCGTATGCTGGAAAAATTGTATCAGGAGGCCAGGAACTCCACTTGTGTATATCTGTTGAATGATGTCACACTAGTGTATTATTTCATCAGTGATCTGTTTAAACTCTGCAGTGCTTTCATAACGTTTTACAACTTTTGCTCTACAATTATAATAATATAACAAGAAGAATATAAAATTCAATAAATTGACACCTGCATGCACATGTTGCATGGATATAAACTCAGCAGTGTATCAATGTGTTGAAGGTTAAGTGTGCAATGGTTGATCAGTATTAGCAATAGTAACAGGTCAAAGCAGCTCTCAACAGGGAAAATGTAGCCACTTTCTTAATCCTTTTCTCCTCAATATGAATTATTTTTTAAGCAAAGTGTTTCTTTCCTCTGTAGAAATGGTGATAAAAAAGGTGTTTGCTGGACTTGGAACCCTATGTGAAATGAAGAATTCCTCAGAACTTAACTGTATTTTAGAAATCTACTAAACAGTTTTATATACTGAATTATTAATAAGAATCTTTTTTGTAAACATACAGTTAGTGCAAGAAAGCATTCACAAAATTTTCTTCTCTGTGGATTGAAGTTATATTTCTAATCTTAATGTATAAACTCCTTATGCTGGTGATGATAATAACGTATTAAAAATAAGATAATAGAGGTTCATTCTAACAGGTATTTAACAATATATATGAAAATGATATAGACTTTGCTTAGTTTATTATACCTTACTATTATAATGATCCTGAGGAATTGTAAGAACTGAATGCCTTTCAATCATTAAATGATACCTTATTTATGTTTTACATTTTATTACATTTAAATATATCAAGATTCTCCTACAAATTTGTTAGAGATGACAATATTATGGTAACCAGAATATTAAGTTCATGAGAGTAACAATCTTAATAATCATTCTGAGTAAAAAGAAATATATGTTTCTTTGGGGTTGAATATGTCATGTGAGAAGGTTAGACTAGCCTGAGAGTGGAATCGTCTACCCTCAGATTTACAGACGACCCTCACGGTTAGTCAAAATCTTGATATTAAAATAATTAAATTAAACACACACATGCACACAGTCAAATAGAAAAATAAGAGCCAGCTGATATGTAGGCACATACATTTGAACCCCTGAAATGGGGGTTAGCCAATTCTCTTCTATGTCGGAATTCCAGAAAGAATTGGTCTTCTTAGCTTTTATATTTTAATCTCATTTTATCTTCTTAGCTTTTCACCATAATCTTTGATAAAATCTGAGCAGGAACTGCCAAATTGAATCATGGATTAAAAGGAAGGGATTAGGCACACTCTCCTTTTCCTTCAGCTAAGGCTTTAGAAAAATATAAAGCACCAGAGAATTACTAATGAACTTACATTGTCAAAATTTCATCCCGCTCAGTTCAGCAAACACTGAGGAACTAGTGAGTACTGTTGGGTGTTAAGGAGGACGCAATATAAAGATGCAATTCTTAATCACAAATGGTAGGGTAGTGAGATAAATCTCATATAGATATCCATTGTGGGTGCTGTGAAATTTAAAATTACATGAGCTAAAGTGTCAATTTAACTTCATAATTTGTTTTTGTTTGTTTGCTTGTTTGTTTTTATCAGCAACAGAGCCAGGAACTTCATGATCATTCGTCTATGAAAAATTTGACTAATTTTTCTATTTTCACCCAGCCATAAGATGCAAATATAAGTGATTCTTCAATATATACAATTATAGTCTATAGCAGAGGGCAAGGATGGATGTACTTTTATTAGAGATAACATGCAAGGTATAGTAGATTGATTGCAATGATGGCCAACATTCTTCACTCTTCTTCCTCATATCCACGTTATTTGCTATATGACTTTGCAGTTTCTCTTACTAAAAAACTTGAGTCTATTTGCCCAGTTCTGAATTCTGAGTTCAGTCATGTAACTCACTTAGGCCAACGGGATGTTAAAATATGTGATGCATAAAGAGGCTTGAAAATGTGTGTTCATTTTCTCTCTTGTTTCTCTTGGAATGACATAAGAATATGCCCACGTTTACCCACTGGAGGATGACAGACCACAGAGTCTTCCCAGAAGAGGTTATTTTAGGTTATCTGAAGGTCAGGCCAGCTAGCATAATTGTGGTAGTAGGTAACTAATGCACAAATGAGCAAGGTTACTTTTGTTTGTTTTTGTTTTGTTTTTGACCAGCATAAGATTAAAAAAATGTGATTTGAAAGGATGTACTTAGAAAGGCATGCATCTTTCATTTAACTCAAGAGCCAATCAGATCCTATTGTTGTGTACCTGTCCCAAATCAGACATTTATGTTATTGGCCTGAATTTTGTAAACTTTTACTTTTATAGCTCTTGATCTTTAAGGGTATTTATAAAATATTCATTCTTTGGAAATCGTAAAGCACTTGACACAGACTGTGATTTTACAAATCTAGTTGTCCATGAGGTAAAATGTCTCTGGCTTACCTGCCAAATAAAATACTTCAAGAATAGTCACTCAGATACAGTTCATGCTGTTAACTTTTATTGTAGGATTTGCTAATTGTTAGGACCAATGTCATAGAGAAAACCCAGAGAATGCACATTGTAGCATTTTAAACAGTAAAAGAAGAAATTAAAGAAAAAGAAACAAACAATACCTGTCTCCTTGTAATAACCTTGAACAATTTTTTATAATAAATTTTGTTTTCAGTAATCAAGATCTAGGTCTGAAATTGATAAGATTATTTAACCTATTACAATTTTTTCCAAATATGATTAAAAAGTTCAGGTAGTTTTATTAATTTGTATTTAGGTAGTTAAATTATTTCATGTCCATTCATTAATATTTTGAAGAATTTCCTCTTCTAAAATGTTATGTTAGGTGATAGTATATCAAGCTAACAGACAGTCATAAACATATTGCACAGATAAATTTCCAGTATTTTATGTGTTACAAAGCCCATCACAAATAGCTCCTTTCCAAAGCACGTTTTCCTGAACTGCTCTAAATTTCACTGGCTCTTTTTTTTCCATTGTATTCCTCTATTCTTTATTCTTTCATTTGGAATATATATTTATATACTGAGTACATCCCATGTACTTGACCTTTATAATACCAAGCTGTAAATGCCCCCTGCCTACAAGAAGGCTTTAGTCTGGTTAGGAGGTAGATTTTAAGCAAATTAGGTCCTACCAACCTTATCTAAATCAGATATCTTCCATTGCTATTTATGGAGGCCTGCCTTTCACTCAATCATACACTTGATAATCAACTCATCAAGGTTAGTACCTGTACTTTACATCTCTGTACTTTTAACCACAGAATTCAGCTGTTCAATGAATTCCAAAGCCCTAGAACTGTGCATGACATGCAGTAGCTCCGTTGTAGGATGCACCTCTGGAGCCCAGAGTTCACATCCTCTGGCCCCTTTGATTTTACCTGCTGTTGTGATACATATGCCCTAACTCTCTGCTGTCTGCCCTGGCGTCTTCTCCAAAACTACAGGAACTCACTCAGCCTGGAAAAGCATCCTCTGGATTGTGGAAGAGCTAGTGTCAGTGGGGAGAGTGCTCAAACAATTGGGGAAGGGAGCTAGTGAATAGATATTACAATTCTCTTGTGAAATGTATAATTCTAGGAGGCATTTTCATTATGCTTCTCAGAAAGTCAAAGAGGACTCAAATTTGTGCTGTCAATAGCAACTACACAGTAAAAATACCCTCCTAAGATACCTTTTCTTCTTCCCTTACCTCCACTCCCTTATGTGTTGCTCTAGTTTGCTGGGTTCACCTCCACCTGCCTGCACCCAAATTTCTCTCTGTTTTCAGGGGAAACCAACTAAGTCACCTCCTTATAAATACTCATTGATAAACAAATGGGTCCCCATTGTATAGCAACATCCTTTACAGAAGGATGTTGAAGTAATCTAAACATGTTGAAGAAGCTAAAGGAATGTCTTCAGACAATAATGCCACCATCACCTTCTAAACCCAAAGTTCAATAAGTCCATGATTCATTGGTCAAGTTATTAGATTATAAATTTAATTTGGAGTATGAAAATGGGTGAACTCAGTTGTCTTTAACTATTAAGACAACTATTATGAACTCCCTTTACTGGCTATATAAAGTTAAAAAAAAAAAAGATGGCTAAATAATTAATAAAAACTGTGCACTTGAACTGAGCTGAGGATCTAAAATGGAAAAATAAATTTCACATCAAAGATTTAGCAATATGACTCCTAATCCCTGCCAAGTGAGAAAGATCTAGGGGCCTACTTGTTTTCCTTATTACAAATTTCTAGAGTAAAATATTTCAAATGATGTAACAATGAAGAGAATAAATTATATATGGTTTGCTAAAATTCAAGTGATGAATATTGACATCATGCTGAATTAAGTCACTTACAGGAAATGTGGCTCTGGGTGAAAATTGTCTTCACTTATATCTTGCTGATTACTGACAGTTATTGTTCTTATCACTTAAAAATGATGAAAATAACTTCAATAGATATTTCTAATTATTGTCTTACAATGAGATATTAGAAATTCCAAGTTATATGTGATTTTTAAAAAATTTAGTTTCTGTGCATATTTTTGCATGTCTGGTTTTCTCATGTTTACTATAGATACAATCTTCTATTATGCAGAAAAGGTATTTTTATAGGTCTTCATTTTTATAGAATTTGAGAGTAATTATAATCAAATATTTAGATCATAATCAACATCTAGTTTATTGTGTATGAATTATAATTTAATGAAATAATCACAAAAACTAAATTATTATTATCCTTCATATAATTCAATGTATTCATATTTATTTTTATTTTAAAAAATCATTATTTTCACTTCTCAATTTCCTTTCATTATTAGTGTGTTTTTAGGACTCCAAGCATTCTTACAAATAAGTTGTTTTAGTATCCTTATTCTTTGATTATACATAAATTATATACATGCTTATTAAAATGTTAGAATTTTATCACATATTAGATATGAATTTATCAAAATATTGCTCTTAAGTTACAAAAGGGAATTGATACCAAAATTTTTTGTCACCATGAAGTAGTTGAATATTTTCCCATATTAAAAATACTGTGAGACATTTCTTAAAAACACACACACACATGCAATTCAAAATATTGTTTTATGGTTAAATATTATATAACAGTCAAGATATTTTTATTATCAAAGGAAATGTAGTTTTATATTCTGTATTCTTACTATATCATACATACTTATGCTTCTAAATTACATTTATTATTACCATTTTACACGACTATAGGTAATTTCATCCAGTTGAGTTATTATAATATAACTTGCTGCATATATCCAAATATATAGGCTTACTTAAAATTTTTGCTGGTATATAATATTTCATATATTTTTTCATCTGTGGAATAAATTTGCTTAGATGCACTTACAGAAAAGGGCTTAATATATAAAAAGTATATTTCATATCACATTGGCTACCAAAGTATTGTGAAAGCTAATGCTTTCATCAGTCTATAATTGTATCAGTTCTATTATAATTGTTTCTACAAATATATATATTTTCCTTCTTTTCTCTAAAAATTGTCCTCTCTATCTTTATTATCTCATTTGTTTAATTTGCCACAATGTTGAAATACTCTTTCTATTTTTAATTTAAAATGAGCATTTAATTTCTTAAATAGTCCATCTGTATCTTTGAGTATCCTAATACATATTACCTTGTATAATATTCTAAAAATTTACCAGTTATTTGTATTTTGCAAGATGCTATATTAAATGATTCATAGCTTGAACACTGCATTTCTTGTGTGAAACTTAGTACGTTTATGTTACAGATATAAATCTCATTTTGAAAAAGTAATTAAAAAGGTATTTTATTTGGGGGAATACAGATATGAAGAGAAGGTTTCTAAAGAATTAAATAAATAATACTTAATATTCAATAGACAATAAAATTTAATATTATAACAAAGTGGAAATTTCTAACAATGTGCCCTGGTTTATAGTACTAAAGTAGTATTTCTTTGGAACAAATATGGAAAGTTTTATATAGGAAATCGATCATAAAAAATTTATAGATCAATTGTAAGATAAACCACATAGAACATAAAATTCTTAAAGGATAAAAATATCTAAAGTTTTATTTTTTAAAAAATTAATTAATTTATTTTTGCCAGAGTTGGGTCTTCGTTGCTGCACGCGGGCTTTTCTCTAGTTGTGGCGAGCAGCAGTGCGTGGGCTTCTCATTGCGGTGGCGTCTCTTGTTGCAGAGCACGGGCTCTAGGTGCGCGGGCTTCAGTAGTTGTAGCTCGCGGGCTCTAGAGTGCAGGCTCAGTAGCTATGGTGCACGGGCTTAGTTGCTCTGCGGCACATGGGATCTTCCTGGACCAGGGCTCGAACCCGTGTTCCTTGCATTGGCAGGCGGATTCTCAACCACTGCGCCACCAGGGAAGCTCCTAAAGTTTCATTTTTGAGGCACAAAAGTAACACAAGTGTGGCAGACAATTTTCTTTATTCTTGACATTTATTTACTTACATAATAATATTTGTCTGTTCCTCTTTTAAAAAAATGGCTTATTTGCTGCTACTTAGAGAAAGTACATTTATTTTACCAATTACATTTTAAGGTTTGAAAATATATCTGCTTTTTCATTTTATAAATGCTAAGGAAATGATTTTAGTTTTATTTTAATAAGCTGTATTTTAACCTGTTTCCCTAATTTCATAAAATCTAGAATTTTAGAGACAGATTAATAATACGTTTTTCTGTAGCATGTATATATATTTTTCATATTGATATGGATATACATATAACACCTTAAATTTAAGATTCTATTATAAATAGATATTTTGTTTGATTCATTTGTTTCATTTGAAATGTGTATTTCACAGTCAGTATTTCACAGAGTGTACATATATGTAATTTTTTTTATGCTTTTCCATCTCTGACAATTTAGTTTTTACTTTTAGTTGATAAGGAACTATTTAGTAGCATCATGTGGTTGTTTTGATATTATATACAGTATTTCTCTAATTTTTTTTCAATAAGTTATTCATCTTAAAGCTAATCTATTTCAGTACTGCTATAGACTGAATGATTGTGTCACCCCAAATCTCGTATGTTGAAACTTAACCTCTAATGTGATTGTATTTGGATGAGGGGCCTTTGGGAGGTACTTAGGTCACAAGGGCAGAGACCTCATCAAGAAGGTTCGTGTCCTTTATGAGACCCCAGAGAACCTCTCCACCATGTGAAGACAGCAACAATGCTGGTCTTTGAACCAAGAAGTCAGATCTCACCAGACATCGAATCAGTCAGTGCATTGATCTTGGGCTTCCCAGCCTCTAGAACTGTGAGAAATCAATTTCTGTTGTTTATAAGCCACCCTTTCTATGATATTCTGTTAGAGAATCTTGAACAGACTAAGACAAGTACCTATAGATTTAAATTTTCTTTTAACTTCCATACTGTATTTACAAATATAAATTGAACTAAGTTTAATTAGCCAGTTTTTACTGTGTACATATAAGATTTTTTTCAATTTAATTGCTATAATTATTATAAACAATTCATTGATTAGTGCATTTTTGTACATTTTTTCATTTGGTTCTTGAGGGAGTATGCTTTGCTGTTGTTCTTTTTTCCCGTTTTTTTTTTGGAGATTACTACCAAATTGCCTACCAAATTAGCCATAGCAGACTCCTACAGCAGTAAATGACTGTGCTTGTTTTCTAATTCTTTGGACAAATGATTTGATCAAAATGTTAAAATGATGTCCATCTAATAGTTGGCAAAACTGTTTATTTTTGTAACTTGTTATTCATGTATTATTATGATGGAAAACAATTTCTGATGTTCATCAGTCATTTGTGGATTTTTTTCTAATATGTATGACTTTGGCTTTAAGTCTTAATTTTGATCTAGACAAACATATCAGTATTTTTCTTTACAAATTTTGTATATTTGGAAATCTTCCTTCACCCTAGGATACAAACATAATATTCTTGTTGTTCCTTTTTATTTGTAGTATGTTTGGCTCTAGTTAGTTTTATATTTATAAAGTGTTCAGCTTTACCATTTCTTTTTTGGGGTAATATACATTTTCACAGAAAATAATATGGTTTGAAGATTATTGGAATAACAACTCCATGGGACTCTTATTTTAAAATTATTCTTTTATGTATAATTTGCTGGATAATCTGTGCTTCTCTAACTTTTGTTATTTTTAAAAATAATTTTTGTGCTTTAATCTGATTAATTCCTTAAGATGAATTCCTTGGAGTAGATACTACTGATTAAAATGCTATGTATATTATAAATGTTGACACATCATGGATGGTGGCAGAGTCTTCAATAACTCTGTCCAGTTCCACAGGGAATAGGTAGGTCTTATTCATAAATTCACAAAAACATTAATTCCTTATGAGGGATAAGGCATTTGAGCCTATGTGAAAGTGATGCAATTTTAACTCATACACTCTGGGGTGGGCAAGTGGAGACAGGCAGGGAGTTGAGACAAACAGGTTTTAATCTCAGCAGAGGTTTGAGGATCTGATAAAGAATTAAATAATTCTCTGCCACATAGTAGCTGTGTGATCTTGGGAAAGGCACTGCTCCCCTTGACCTTCAACTTCCTCGTTGCTCTATGGGAATGTTGAGTAAAGAGTTAACAAAATCCTTTTTCTTACTCTATAGACAGATATGTTCCTATCCTTATCGTGCTTATCCTATAAAGGTGGGATGCCAGCTGTATTACTAGGTAGCACTGTTCATAGTAAACATGACCTCAAATAGGTAAATGACATCTGGACAAGAAAGCTATGAATGGACCATAAATAATTAGTGGAAAGCCAAAGCATTGGGATTGCCCCAAGGGCAGTGAATCCTGTAACCGGGCATTGCCCTTGTTAGGATCCTGAAAGCCTTACACATGATACTGTCAGAGGAGCTATTGATTCTTATTTGAGACATGGGGCTGCCAAGCCAAGAAGGTCTCACCCTTTGTGGTCTACTTTTCTTGCACCTAGGTTATCATATGGGCGCACAAGAAAATTGCTGGAGGGTTGTGTGGTCTCCCAAGACAACTCTCCAATGAAAAGCCCCTGATGACATATGTCCTTCTAACCTTCTAGGTGAAGCCAGTGCCAAGTACTGTCTCTTTGGGTCTTACAAGTCCAATTGATTGGTTGAGCCTAAGAAAACTCAGACAGGGTTTCTGCAGGAGGTAATAACAATAACCACTTCAAGGAGCTGTGAAGAATAATAAATGAAATAATATAAATAGAGCTGCTGGCACAGGGTCAGGTACCTTCTCTACATCCCAGAAAGGATAACAGTGATTAGGTTCTTCTCCTCATCTTTTCCTTGGTAAAGACCTGCCTCTGGCTTCCAGTGTGAATCCTCAAATTCTTTTTCTCTCTTTTTTGCTTTTCCTTTTTCCCCTCCTTTCTCCCTTTGGGGGAGTCCCCAAGGGTCCTGCAATCACTTCCAGCTTTTGATGAGGACTTGGGCCAAGGATATAACTTCTTGTTGGAACAGTGTTCCTGGAGCCAATAACAGATACTCCAACCCTGCTGGTACTTATACATGGTACCTGCACTAGCAATTTAAAGACATTCCTTAAAATAAAACCCCAAATATAAATGGCAAAAATTCCCATTTAGATGGTTCTGTGCCGAGACTTTTATTTGGCTACCATATAAAGTTCTATTTCAAATGCAAGGGAGATCCAAAGAACACCTTTTGTGAATACTATGGTCATCTCTCAAGATACTCTTTCTAAAAAATCAGATTTGTGTGTCTTGTTTGACTCAGTGGAGTTTTCTGTATGAACACAACCATTAGATTGATGATCCAGAAAGTGCTTGAAGTGTTAATCACTTTGGTAATTTAACCACTGAATGGTCATTAATTCTCAACTTTACCTGCACAGAAAATAAATGATTCCAACTTTGGGATCCAATCTCACATTAGCCAAGTCATACATATGAACCTGGATAAATAGAAGTAAGGGCAAATGAGTGGAAAGAGAACTATCTACTGTGATAGATAGTTCTATCCACAATGAGGATGGATAGATTAATATTAGATACAGAGATAAGAATATAGATATAGATTCAAACAGGTAGATAATAGTAGATTCAACTGGCCTATTTAAAGCATTGCCTGTTTATTTATCAACATGAAGAATGTGACTGCTAAACGGATCACATTCTTTCTTCAGTTGTTTAGTGTATTTTCTTTCTGAAGTTAGGCTACCTTGGAAGCCGCACTCAAATTACAAAGATTCTTTGTGAGTATGGAATCATGGGAGGAGAGACTATCTTCATTCACATCTTTACAGAGAATTGCTTGAGGTAATCACACAGATGGTTAAGCACATCCATTGGTTTGGGTTTTTCTATTTTGACTTCCAGAGCTCAACCTAAATTCCATTATATCCAGGTTATTGGAGGTGAGGTTCAATGTCATCCCTTTGTAACAATAGCACTAGCTTGATGAGCATATTCTTTATCAAACAGGAGGAGCCAGTTGCAAAAACTAGAGGTCATCTTGGTCTGATCAGGTTTCCATTATAAGGGAATTATGGCAATGTTACTTTTCACCATTTTTTAAAAAGATCTGCAATAATGTCACCATGAAGATGCTGAATAACTAAGACTTTGTTTCACTTCTAACATGAGTTGTATGTGTTTTCGTGTATTTTTCTCTTAACTCTCCTCTTCTTTCACATCTCTTGTCTTAAATTACAAGAACATTTTTGCTAAATTGAATTTTTAAATAGATGTTCTTTGTTTAATACTCTAATTCATAAAAACTTGAAAACTCAATGTTTATTTCTCTTCAACATTAAGGTCATACTTTGTCTTTCACCTTTTTATGTCTTTTAGAAATATTGTCTTCTGCAGCTCTCAGTATCATTATGATATATAATTTCCTTAATGGCAAAATTTCACAGACTTTAATTTTCAGTATAAGCCAAATATCAGAAAAATTGTTAATTCTTGTGTCTTTTTATTTCTTGATTTCTTTATACACAGTCTGTCTTTTTAATTTACATTTTACTCATTTAAAATTGTTGGGCTAGATTATACTCAACAATAATATTTTTCTTATTTATCCTATAAGATGTCAGTATAGCAAATTCATAATATGAAAAATAATATTAATTGCAGTGACCACGTTTTTAATGTTAACTACATACTCTGGCATTGTGCTAAATACTACATATATAATATTTATAAATGTATATATTTAATATTTACAAAAAGCAGTGAGATAGATGAGGTTATAACCAATATTTAGATAAGGAAACCCAGATTAAGCATAGACTAAGTAAGTATTTATCTTGAATTACAAAATCAATATACTGCAAAAACTGGCCTGTGTGATATTTATGGCAGGCTCTAAATCATTAGGGCATGCTAACTCCATTCACAGGTCTTAGTGACCAATAAATAGGCCCCTTTAAAATGTACATTGATATAAGAATATATAGTATAGTAGCTTGAAATCATTTATTCAGAAACACCAAAATTCTGAGAGCTAATTTTGCCTCAGTATCATATAACCCAATATTACATTGCTATAATATGCTCCTCTATCCAAAAGAAATGCAATATTTTAAACTTTCCACTATTTTTCATCATTTGAATCTTCTTCTGTGTTAAGACAAAAAGGAAGGGCAAATTTATTTTTGGTGACATGAATAGAATTCATATTTGCAGTGTACAGAGAGCAAAGACAATGAGTTTTATTTAGAATGTAAGCAATCAAAGAGACATCAAATTGATACTTGGCCTTCGAGTGTTCACATCACATCAACTATGCCAAATAGAACTGCTACTTAAAACTTTTTGAGGGAATTGTAGAAAAAGGGAACTATCCTGGATATTCTTAAAGTAAATTCAAATCATAAAGAAATGAAGCTTACTTTATGGAGGCAGTAGAGTGAGTTAATATTGTGTAGCCTTTAAAAATGTGCATTGGGGGATCATAACATCTTGCCTTATATATAGAAATAATTAAACTTATAGTGGTGCTTTTGACCCTTCTGTTGCATTCCTCTTTCTACTTTGTAAGTGGACCAATGAGAAGTCTTTGCTAGTGACGTGGAGTTAAGGCAGCTACAGGAGAAAGAAAAAACAATGGACAAAGGAAATGGAAGAATGTACACACTACAGGGTGGGGGGTAGAAACAGAAAAGAAATAAGTAGAAAAGAAGAACTAGAGAAGAACGTCAACTGAGAAAAAAAAATGTCAGCAATCACATGTATAAGTGCCAACACTATCTCCTCTTGCTCTGATGATGCTTGTTTTCCTTCTGGTTGAGCCTAAATATGGCGTCAGAAACTAAATATGGCGTGCAGTACTCCAGATAGCCCCCTTAATTACTCAAATTAGATAAATCTTATTTATCACTCCCAGTTTAAAGGCTTTTTCCCCCTCTTTTAAAAAATTAATGTCTTGCTAAGTGCTTCTCTTTGTATGTCAAAATAACATTTGGAACTTTTCAGGAATTGCTGATCAAATGACTTTTTTTAACTTTCTTTCAAAAACAGATACAATGTCATGGGTACTCATTCCCAGTCTTGTGGTAACCTTCCTCTTCTTCTACTATCCCTGTGAATATACAGAGTTACATTTTCCAAATCATTTCCGTCAGATGAAGAGGATTTGGCACTTATTAAAGGAGATTATAAGTCAGCCCAACACAGTCAACAATATCACATTCTTAGGCAGGACTTCTTTCCTATTGGTGTCTCTTCATGGAAAGTTAGCCTTAAAAATTACTTTCCTGTAGGTCTAAGGAAGTCCCTGGAGATCATTATCTTTTGTTAGTTTGTTTAATTCCTTTGTCCAGTTACATCTCTATTACATTCTAAGAATTCCTTATCAATTCCTTCTCCAAACTTTTGTGGTCACATATGTTTCAGAATGCAGATTGGTTTTGGATTTTAACATAAATAAGTAGCCTGTATATCACAGATGTATCAAGATCCAGGGCTAAAGTCTGTAATCAAATTTCTCCTATTACTGAAAACATGAATCGTTACACCTTGTGGAATTACTAATAGGATATTGAGAGATGTATTATTAAAAAGGAGATTTAAACTTTATTAGACTCCCTCTTTTCTTACCATTTAAAGTGATGTTTGATCATTCAAACTTAAGTAAACATTCTCTGTAATCCAAATATACAGGCAATTTAAATTCCTTTATACATTTAAAAAATATATAGAATCTAGACAAAGGTGTCAGGTTATTTTTTCTCATCCACACTGAATATAATGGGTCAAAGTTTACCATGTTTATATATTTTTTCCCTTAGTATAGTGTCTCTGAAATAGATTTTTTCATAAATTACATGTAAAGTAATGCAATCCAACAAGACCATCTAAGTATTTTGTGGTATGTTGAATTATATCCTGGATTTTTAAAAAATGTATATTCAACAAATAAATATATTGCCAAGAAGAAAGGTGATATTGAACTAAAGAACCAATATTTTGGCAAAGCATCGTTACCCATAGGAGTCTCATTAATGCTTTGGCACAAAAATTGGGTAAACAACATGTGGTTTAGCAAATCTATTTAGCCCCCAGGGGAGGACTTTAGTGTAGAGAGAACAGTATGGAACATCAGCTTTTACAGTTGTTTCCCAAATGGTCATTGCTATTTTATGGAGATGAGGACACAGGTAATATTACAAAGTTTCCAAAGTAATATATTTTCAAGTGTTCAGGCATTTCAATATTGGACGCTTTAACATCACCACAACTAATATCCCCCCCACACACCAAAGCAGAGAAGCCCACACATGAAACAGTGGCTTATAAAGAATTTTTTACATTTAAAAATGTATTTTGTATATTTTCTTTTTATGAATTTACTCTGAACATACCTTCTTAATTAAGATGTAATATTTTCTTTGCTGGTGGCAATGCAGTATGCTAATGTGCAGAGGCACTGCTGGCACGTACTTGCTTTTGTTAGAATTGCATAAAATCGCCTCTCTGGATAGAAGGAATTAGGAGATGGCTCCACACTAGAGCACAAGCAAAATTTCAGCCATCACTTGCCCCCTTGGCTGAAAACTGCTGTGGGAGCTGTGTAAAAGTGATTCTTCTAAGTAAAATCTGTCTCTCTGTCTCTCTCTCTCTTTCTTTCTCTCCCTCTCTCATATATATATATATATATATATATATATATCAGTATGCATACTTGGGTGTCATGTACAGAATGAATGAGTCAATTGATGTATTTTTGCTCACAAATGACTTCTGCAAACCACTAACTTCAAACTATCTTGAAATAAGATGATAATGCCATTACTACAATATTTTGTTGTTTCTCTTAATCTACAGTTGTTGTTTTATTCCCTACCCCAAAGTACCTTAATGTTGAAATAAATGCAGACCTCCAAAAGGAGATCAAACAGTCTATTTACTGAGTCTTCTATAGCAAAAAGTCAGCGGTGATCCTTTGAGTTTGTCAGAGATTCAAAGGCAGGCAGGGGGTGGGAAAGCTTTACAGGGGAAGATAGGACAGAGTTCTGTTTATGCTCTGAATGAAAGGTATTGTCACACAGAAGTTGGAAAGGGGCTAACGAGAAGCGGGGGCATCTTTTGTGGTAGGTTTGGGAGGCATATTTGACTTTTTGTTGTTGGTCCGAAGTTGAAAGTGGGGCAAAAAAACACGAAAAGGGAGGAGGGAAGCTGGCAGTCACTGACCGTGTCCTGACAAATTTGGACGGGTGGCTTCCGAGGCTGTGGTTTGGCTTCCTGGGCTGGTTGCTGCAGAGACTGTGGGTCAGAGTTCTCCTGTCATAGTTGGTCTGACCACTGCCCACTTGTATATTCAGGCTCTAATTAAGTATTTAATATGCAGCAGTGGCTGCCTATGGCAAAAATTCCCAAAGGCACCTCAGGTTTCAGGAGTACAGCCTCCATCTCCATCCCGACCAGCTTTGAGAATCACTGTTTTCAGTCTTTCGTGCTGTTTTAAACTCCAGAAAATAATAGAATAAAAATCTTTTTTATTTTTAATGTTTGTGTTTAGAGAGCTTGTAATACTCTAGATTTGGTTTTTGTTTTTCATCTTTTCCTCCAAGAAGCCAAGAATGCCAGAAGAAGGTCTCTTCGCCAAAGATCAATGTTTTCTAAAAAAGGACGGCTTTTTTTTTTTTAAACATCTTTCTATCTAGGCATAGGTACTAAGACTGCTTGAACTAAGGGACCAACTCATCTGCAAGTTTTTCTCCATTGTGATTAACATTTTCTAGCCCAAGAATCTGAGGAACGGAACATAGACATAGTTTGCTTAAAGCCAAATAATTTGTAATTTTAAAATTTAACTACCTCTGGGGTTCCCTGGTGGTGCAGTAGTTGAGAGTCCGCCTGCCGATGCAGGGGACACGGGTTCGTGCCCTGGTCCGGGAAGATCCCATATGCCGCGGAGCGGCTGGGCCCGTGAGCCATAGCTGTTGAGCCTGCGCGTCCGGAGCCTGTGCTCCGCAGCGGGAGAGGCCACAGCAGTGAGAGGCCTGCGTACTGCAAAAAAAAAAAAAAAAAAAACTACCTCAAACTCTTTAACAATGGAAATATCATTCTATCTTTTACCGTAGCCGTGGTAGATGAGCACAACAACCGAAAGTCTTGAAGAGTATTCACACAAACCAATTTTAGTTAAAGCATTACAAACTTAATGTTATGCTTGGAAAAGCAATGACATTTTATTTTTATTTATAACTTAGATATTAACCAACTATATTGAAGTAAATGGGAAATGAAGTTCTATGAAATCCTGGGCTGGGCTGTACCCTGTTATTTACTATCATTTCTATACCATATGGAATATTTTGCATCATGAATGTTCAAGAAATATATGGTGAAGAAATGGACATTTGAAAACCACTGTTTTACTGACACCAAGGATTCTTAACCAACTCCCTCCTTCCAAGGCAGGAACACGCATGCACATAGATACTCACAATGTCCTGCACACATTATTCAGGGCTACTGTAATCTGCTGGTAAGCTTGATTTTAATAAGAGAAAGCACATAGTTTCTATGTTAAAAAGAAAACACTGATTTTGTGTGGGGAGGGGGAATTCTAACAACCTTGCCTTTCTGAATTTTATTCTTTCAGAATAAAGTTCATCCCTTCTGAATTTTATTTTTCTTGGTTATCTGTTTTCTCTATTTAATCTTCAAGGTACTAAATCCGTAATGTGTTGAGTTTATTATTTCTGTATCAGAAGTTTTTTGGGTTTTGTTTTTGTTTTGTTTTGTTTTTGCATTTTCCCTTTCATTCAACATTTTGACAACTTAGCTTGTGTCAGACCCTATGTTGGGTAACATAAGTATAAAGAATGACTCCAACCTTTAACCTCATAG
Organism: Globicephala melas; assembly: GCF_963455315.2. Lineage (NCBI taxonomy): Eukaryota > Metazoa > Chordata > Mammalia > Artiodactyla > Delphinidae > Globicephala > Globicephala melas. Next base: position 19,971,169 of record NC_083316.1, on the reverse strand, counting down.
AGGTCTGCCATTTTCATGGTGCAATTTCTTTCAGGACAGAATTAAAAAAACAAACTTCTCATATACCCACAGAATTCCATGATTTCTTATATCTCTTGGCATAAGTTGTGTCCTACTTGGAGCACTCAAACTTGTGGCTGTTTTAGTTTACTGTTGTTATTTTTGTCTATTTATCAGCATTGTAAACTTGAAGTAACAAAAATATGCTTAACAATTACAATCGTCACTTGCCTTTAGAAAATTTGGATTGTAAGTGGTTCAGTCACACAAATACATTTTGAGATGAAGAGCGTGAGGTACAAATCGAGAGTCTCCTAAAATATCTCACCAAAAATATTTCTTAATTACTCTGGTGATTTTAACATATGTTCACAAATTCTTTGCTACTCTTCCCTCAGGAGATAGGTTTAATTGTCCCCCCTTTGAGTGTAGGTTGGACTTATTAAATTCCTTGTAATGAACAATAGAGGCAAAATAATTTTTAAAATATAATTTTACAGTAGAAAAACCTGGCAGACACCACTGTAAAACAAATGGTCTAAGTTAATATCACAGATGATATTCAGTATCATCTACCTCCTGATAGACTGCAATTAGAAGGGCACCTCACCTCTCTGGCATTGTCTCCAATATTCATAACATTATCTAACCATGAAAAAATATCAGACAAACCCAAATTGAAAGACATTCAAGAAAATATTGGACTAGTTTCTTCAAAATTTCAAGAATATGAAAAGCAAGGAAACACTGAGAAATCACAGATACGAGGTTTCTAAGGACACTGTGACAACAAAATGCAACACAATATTCTGGACAAAACTTAGAAGAGAAAAAAAAGGACATTAGTGTAAAAACTGGAGAAATATGAATAAGTCTGTAGTTCAGTTAATCCTATTGTATTAAAGTTAATTTCTTAGTTTTGACAAATGTGCCACAGTGAGGTAAGATGTTAACTTTGGGGAAGCAGGATGAGGGATATACAGGAACTCCGTAAACTCTTTATAACTCTTCCACAAACGTAAACCTATTTCAAATAAGAGTTTTAATAATAATAGTCTCTGTCACTTTACTGAACACTGACCAATTTCATAAAGATACTTTTTTGTTTTCTTAAATCAACTGTTCTTCAAATTGCCCCTTTGCTCCCATGCTAATGCCAACTTGTGGTTTTAAATTTTCTTATTTCTGTTTCAGGTAAAATGTAAACATTAGGAAATATAACAAGCACACTACCATCTGACAAAAACAAGAATCTCTGGAATTTGTGATAAGCTGATACTTTCCATCTTGCCTTTCTCTAGGTGAAAGAGCAATGATCTAGGTGTCTGAAGACTGGGTATCTGGACCCAGATAGACTGCTTACAAGCATGTGATGCTACAATTGCCCAACCTTTTCAGAATTCAAATTTCTTATCTGAACATGCAGTTATGCTTATTTAAACTTAAGAGATAACAATTCCGCCAAAGATAGTTCGAGAAATTAGCTATATTATTTAAAAAAAAAAAAAAAAGAATAAGAGTTTATCAAAGTTACTAGGTAAAAATGAATACTGAAAACAAATTACATCTATATACAAAAGCATAAAAGTATTTAAAATATATTTTAAAATATTATTTATAATAACAACAAAAAGAGTATGTAGAAAAAAAGTAAAGTCTCCATGAATTGGGTGATAAATTACATGCAAATCCTAAATAAATAAATAAACCAACATTTTTCATGAAATTTAACAGTCTGATTCTAAAAGTTACATAGAGTAAAAGCAAAGAGTTGCTCAAAATGTTCTGAATGAAGAACTAGGTGAGTGAATTTGCCCTGTCAGGTGTCCAGAATTATTATAAATTTACAGTAATTAAGAAGTTTTTTTATAATAACACACAAAATAATATGTAGGCCAAGTGTACAGAGTAAAGGCCATAAAAGAAACCTGTTTATGAAAACATTGATACATGATAGATGTTGCACTTAGGTTAAGTATAGAATAGTGGATTCTATAGAAATAAGACAGAAAACTGATTATCCACATACACAAATGTAATTGATTGTTACCACACATCACAGACAAAAGTTAATACCAGAAAAATTAAAGCCATAATAGGAAAAGAAAAATTACAAAACTTAGAAAAACAGGACAATATTTTCATCACCTTAATTAAGCCAGTATTAAAAATATAATATATGAACGCTCCAAACATACAGGAAAATATTGAAATAGTCAACCATTCTAAAGTTAATATTTTTTGATCAAATAATATAATAAATGGAATGAAAGCATATGCCACAAAATAGAAGACACTTGCTGAACATGTAATCAAGAGAAAGCTGGCATTCAGAATATGTGAAGAATCTTAAATGTATAAGAAAAAAATCCAATAGAAAAATGAGCCAATTACATAAATGAGTATATTTAAAAATTATTTAGGTCTTTAGTTGTGGCATGCAGGATCTTTAGTTGTGGCATATGAACTCTTAGTTGCAGCATGTGGGATCTAGTTTCCAGACCAGGGATCAAACCAGGGTTCCCTGCATTGGGAGCACGAGTCTTAGCCACTGGACCACCAGGAAAGTCCTATAAATGAGTATTTCATAGAAGTATCACATTGGTCCAATTAAACATTTGATTAATTGAACATACAAAGACATGTCCAATCTCTTTGTAATGAAGAAAATGAAAACTAAAATCATACTGAGATTCTATTTTACATACCCTGTATTAAAACATCTAGCAATACCATTAATGGTGAGTATTTGGAGCAAACGGGGGACACATGCACAACCGGTATGGAGATGAATTGCCATAACCCTGAGGACATTCAGGCACTATGTTGTAGTGTTGAACATTCCCATGCCCCACAACCCAGTGTACTGTTCCCAGATGTACACAAGGACCAGCAGACCTTATAAGGCAGTTTACAGCAACATTGTTCAGAATAGCAAGAGGATAATGCGAAGCAGGGTGAGGGTATGAATTTTAGCTACAACATTACTGTCTGTAGGTGGATACTAGAAAATAGTATTGAGGAGAAAAGAAATAAAGCACAGAAAAGCACAATTAGCATAATACTTGCACAAGTGAGGAGAGGCCACGATGATAAATTTGTCCTGAAACAAAAATCACTTAACAAAACAAAGGTTTATTTCTTCTTGTACAGAGTCCTATGTGAGTCAAGCAATGCATTAGAGCATCTCTTCTCCATGCAGTGACTCAGAAATCTCAGCTGTTTCTAATTTATGGATTTACTACTCAAAATGTGGTATTCATTATTGCCACAAAAAGGGCAAATGCACATAGATAGCTTACTCTTCTATGCTCTGGTCTGGGACACATGACATCCAGCCATTGGTCAGAAATAGTCAGGGGTATGGGGAAATGTGGGTGAACATCTGGCTATTTGGGAAATACATGGATCTATCTCAACAGCATTTTAACAAGATCGATAGCAACAACAATAACGATCTACTGTTTAGGAATAACTAAATATGTGATATTATCATGAGAATCAAAGAAAGAATAAAAAATAAAAACAGTGGCTACATTAAGTAAGAAACAACAACAGAACAACAGGTATCAGAGTTTTAATAATGTTTTATATTAGAATTCATGTTATTGGGTCAGAATATCATTTTGTTATAAATAATTCTAACGTAACTTACATTTAGATTTTACGATCTCTCCTATATGGATAAAAAGTTTTATAATAAAAGTAAAGAATATCCATAATGTGGATAATTTTAGTTTTTTAAGAAATGGACTTTTCTTCATTAGAAAAAATATACACGGAACGCACTCAGGACACATTAAGGCATGAAATGACTCTTGAGTGGAAACCCATAAATTCCTTTTGTGTTGTAAATTTTTAATATCTTTTTCTTGACTGTGTCCCTCCCTTCTCCTGAGTTATTAAACATATTAAATAGCATAAAATTAAACTTTATGTTACCCCTAAGTAATGGCAAATCAGTTCTAAGATTGATTTTGATAATCCACAAAAGTGGAGATTTGAAATATTTTATTCATGCCCTAAAGATTAGCTGGACTAAAGCTACATACATAAAAGTGTCCAGAAATTCACAGCTGCACCCAAATCTGGCCTTCGGGAGAATCCAAAGAAAATTGCATTCTCACAGGTCTCCCCATCTAAACCATTATTTCAGAGCCCCAAAGCACAAAACGTGGCCTCATGATTTATCAATAACTTCCTATGAAGCAATTCACTTCCTTTCTTCTTATCCTATAAGCTATTTACGGATAATACTTTGGTGAAAGTCAATCTGTCCTGACCTTCTGCTCCTTGGGGAAGATGAGTGTTAGTTTGCTGTGATATACTACAGACAAATTCTACACAGCCAATATAATCTCTTAGAGTTTTCGTGAGGTTTTGGAACTCACTGGGACCTGACTTGCACAGTAACTAGCCTGCAAAATGGAGGGAGTCACAGGAATGTACTTCATATTAGAACTCTTGTCAGAACAAAACACTTAAGATACAAATGGAGAGAAAGTTTCATCTAACAGAAGAGTTTTCTCAGTTTCTGACACTCACCCAAGTGACAACACCTTTGTGAGGAGTGGAAATAACCAGTTCAGGGAAAACAAAGAGACGTGCCTCAGAGAGGGTTCTATTTTCTGTCCTCTGAAATTCAGGGATCTGTAGATTTTTGAAGGGGTCGATGGAAATTCCTGAACTCCCCAAAGGCATTGCCCTTCTTGGCTCCTGAGAAACCATTGAAACGCTTTGCCACAACAAAAATGAAAGAATTGTTGCAGGGTATTCCTCCAAGAGGTAAAAGATAAAACTGGACAATTCATTTTAAGAAAGGCATAACGATTAGAGAGTTGCTTCTATCATCCACCCTCCTATTAAGTAATTGACCTTGCATTACCTATTTCTGTACAAATAGCCATATCTCAAGATTCTGGTCCTGCCTGACATTAAAATAAGTGATTATTGCAGATATTCATGACAAATATAAGGCTTAAAATCATAGATTTTAAGATTAAACAGTAAATATTCTTTTTTTCTGTTGATTGGGGAAGATACTTCACAGTTTCACTAAGAAATAATCGGCTCCTCACAATTAATACAAAAACTTGTGGTTTTCAGCGAGACACATTATTCTTGCAGTATTACCTCAATTTATTTATTGATAGAGCACTTGGCATATTTTAAAACCCTGTGGCTACTGGGCCTCTAACCAACAGTTCTTTAAGAGAATGTGTACTAAAAAAAAGAAAGCATCAATCAATTTGTAAATGAAAGAAGAATCAATGTCAGAAGAGAACTAACTACAGATAAAACATTCAATACTCCCATTAGGTTTTGTAGTGTTTTACGGATTGTATTTTTCTTCATTCATAGGAATGAATTAAATAGAATAAAATTTTATTTTAGTTTTAATATTAAAACATAGAAAGTAATTTAAATTCTGAGGTGACATAATTATAGTTTTTCTTTTAATATTAATAAGAATTGAATGAAATAATTTCACTTCTCTTACAAAATAATTGTTTATATTTTGATAAAACTAAGCTTATATTTTTTATTATTTCTAATAAACATTCAATTTTATTATCCACAGAGTATTTGTGATATTAAGAATAACTGCTGCTAATGGTAGATATGTTTGTATGAGTTCAAGTAAAAATTTAATAAGAAGCTAGAAGTAATTTCTAACTTCTCTACCCATGAATACATCACTTTTCTTTTTCTAACATCTTTATTGGAGTATAACTGCTTTACAATGGTGTTTTAGTTTCTGCTTTATAACAAAGTGAATCACCTATACATATACCCCCATATCTCCTCCCTCTTGCGTTTCCCTCCCACGCTCCCTATCGCACCACTCTAGGTGGTCACAGAGCACCAAGCTGATCTCCCTCTGCTATGCGGCTGCTTCCCACTAGCTAGCCATTTTACATTTGGTAGTGTATATATGTCCATGCCACTCTTTCACTTCATCCCAGCTTACCCTTCCCCCTCCCGTGTCCTCAAGTCTATTCTCTACATCTGTGTCTTTATTCCTGTCCTGCTCCTAGGTGCTTCAAAACCATTTATTTTATTCCATATATATGCATTAGGATACGGTATTTGTTTTTCTCTTTCTGACTTACTTCACTCTGTATGACAGACTCTAGGTCCACCCACCTCATTACAAATAACTCAATTTAGTTTTTTTATGGCTGAGTAATATTCCATTGTATATATGTGCCACATCTTCTTTATTCATTCATCTGTTGATGGACACTTAGGTTGCTTCCATGTCCTGGCTATTGGAAATAGAGCTGCAATGAACATTGTGGTACATGACTCTTTTTAATTATGGTTTTCTCAGGTTATATGCCCAATAGTGGGATTCCTGGGATGTAGGTTACGTCTATTTTTACTTTTTTAAGGAACCTCTATACTCTACTCCATAGTGGCTGTATCAATTTACATTTCCACCAAAAGTGTAAGAGGGTTCCCTTTACTCCACACCCTCTCCATCATTTATTGTTTGTAGATTTTTTCATGATGGCCATTCTGACTGGTGTGAGGCGATACCTCATTGTAGTTTTGATTTACATTTCTCTAATGATTAGTGATGTTGAGCATTCTTTCATGTGTTTGTGGGCAATCTGTATATCTTCTTTGGAGAAATGTTTATTTAGGTCTTCTGCCCATTTTTGGATTGGGTTTTTTGTTTTTTTGATATTGAGCTGCATGAGCTGCTTGTAAATTTTGGATATTAATCCTTTGTCATTGCTTCATTAGCGAATATTTTCTTCCATTCTGAGGATTGTCTTCTCGTCTAGTTTATGGTTTCCTTTGCTGTGCAAAAGATTTTATGTTAAATTAGGTCCCATTTGTTTATTTTTGTTTTTATTTCCATTTCTCTAGGAGGTGGGTCAAAAAGGGTCTTGCTGTGATTTATGTCATAGAGTGTTCTGCTTATGCTTACCCTAAGAGTTTTATAGTGCATGGCCTTACATTTAGGTTTTTAATCCATTTTGAGTTTATTTTGTGTATGGTTTTAGGGAGTGTTCTAATTTCCTTCTTTTACATGTAGCTGTCCAGTTTTCCCAGCACCACTTATTGAAGAGGCTGTCTTTTCACCATTGTATATTCTTGCCTCCTTTAACAAAAATAAGGTGACCATATGTTTGTGAGTTTACCTCTGGGCTTTCTATCCTGTTCCATTGATCTATATTTCTGTTTTTGTGACAGCACCATACTGTCTTGATTACTGTAGCTTTGAAGTATAGTCTGAAGTCAGGGAGTCTGATTCCTCCAGCTCCATTTTTTGTTCTCAGGATTGCTTTGGCTATTCGGGGTCTTTTGTGTTTCCATACAAATTGTGAACATTTTTGTTCTAGTTCTTTGAAAAATGTAATTGGTAATTTGAAAGGGACTGCATTGAATCTGTAGATTGCTTTGGGTAGTACAGTCATGTTCACAATGTTGATTCTTCCAATCCAAGAACATGGTATATCTCTCCATCTGTTTGTATCATCTTTAATTTCTTTCATCAGTGTCTTATACTTTTCTGCATACAGGTCTTTTGTCTCCTTAGGTAGGTTTATTCCAAGGTATTTTATTCTTTTTGTTGCAATGGTAAATGGGAGTGTTTTCTTAATTTCTCTTTCAGATTTTTCATCATTAGTGTATAAGAATGCAAGAGATTTCTGTGAATTAATTTTGTATCCTGCTACTTTACCAAATTCATTGATTAGCTCTAGTAGTTTTCTGGTAGCATCTTTAGGATTCTCAATATATAGTATCATGTCACCTGCAAACAGTGACAGCTTTACTACTTCTTTTCCGATTTGGATTCCTTTTATTTCTTGTTCTTCTCTGACTGCTTTGGCTAAAACTTCCGAAACTATGTTGAATAATAGTGGTGAGAGTGGGCAACCTTCTCTTGTTCCTGATCTTAGTGGAAATGGTTTCAGTTTTTCACCATTGAGAACGATGTTGCCTGTGGGTTTGTCATACATGGCCTTTATTATGTTAAGTTCCCTCTATGACTACTTTCTGGAGGGTTTTTATCATAAATCGGTGTTGAGTTTTGTCAAAAGCTTTTTCTGCATCTACTGAGGTTATCATATGGTTTTTATCCTTCAGTTAGTTAATATGGTGTATCACATTGATTCATTTGCATATATTGAAGAATCTTTGCATTCCTGGGATAAACCCCACTTGATCATTGTGTAGGATCCTTTTACTGTGCTGTTGGATTCTGTTTGTTAGTATTTTTTGAGGATTTTTGCACCTATGTTCATCAGAGATATTAGCCTGTAGCTTTCTTTCTTTGTGACATTTTTCTGGTTTTGGTATCAGGGTGATGGTGGCCTCGTAGAATAAGTTTAGGAGTGTTCGTCCCTCTGTTATACTTTGGAAGAGTTTAAGAAGGATACGTGTTAGCTCTTCTCTAAATGTTTGATAGAATTTGCCTGTGAAGCCATCTGGTCCTGAGCTTTTGTTTGTTGGAAGAATTTAATCACTGTTTCAATTTCAGTGCTTGTGACTGGTCTGTTTATATGTTCTATTTCTTTCTGGTTCAGCCTCGGAAGGTTGTGGTTTTCTAAGAATTTGTCCATTCTACCATGGACATTCTACCATTCTGTCCATTCTACCAGTTTTCCATTGTATTGGCATATAGTTTCTTGTAGTATTCTCTCATGACCCTTTGTATTTCTGCAGTGTCAGTTGTTACTTCTCCTTTTTCATTTCTAATTCTATTGATTTGAGTCTTCTCCCATTTTTTCTTGATGAGTCTGACTAATGGTTTATCAGTTTTGTTTATCTTCTCAAAGAACCACGTTTTAGTTTTATTGATCTTTGCTATCGTTTCATTCATTTCTTTTTCAATTATTTCTGATCTGATCTTTATGATTTCTTTCCTTCTGCTAACTTTGGGTTTCTTTTGTTCTTATTTCTCTAATTGCTTTAGGTATAAGGTTAGGTTGTTTATTTGAGATGTTTCTTGTGTCTTGAGGTAGGATTGTATTGCTATAAACTTCCCTCTTAGAACTGACTTTCCTGTATCCCATAGGTTTTGGGTCATCGTGATTTCATTGTCATTTGTTTCTAGGTATTTTTTTTTATTTCCTCTTTGATTTCTTCAGTGATCTCTTGGTTATTAAGTAGTGTATTGTTTAGCCTCCATGTGTTTGTATTTTTTACAGATTTTTTCCAGTAATTGATATCTAGTCTCATAGCATTGTGGTCGGAAAAGATACTTGATATGATTTCAATTTCCTTAAATTTATCACAGCTTGATTTGTGACCCAAGATATGATCTTTCCTGGTGAATTTTCCATGAGCCCTTGAGAAGAAAGTGTATTCTGTTGTTTTTAGATAGAATGCTCTATAAATATCAATTAAGTCCATCTTGTTTAATGTATCATTTAAAGCTTGTGTTTCCTTATTTATTTTCATTTTGGATGATCTGTCCATTGGTGAAGTGGGGTTTTAAAGTCTCCTACTACGATTGTGTTACTGTCGATTTCCCCTTTTATGGCTGTTAGCATTTTCCTTATGTATGGAGGTGCTCCAATGTTGGGTGCATAAATATTTATAATTGTTATATTTTCTTCTTGGATTGATCCCTTGAACATTATGTAGTGTCCTTCTTTGTCTCTTGGAATAGTCTTTATTTTAAAATCTATTTTGTCTGATATGAAATTTGCTACTCCAGTTTTCTTTTGATTTCAATTTGCATGGAATATCTTTTTCATCCCCTCACTTTCAGTCTGTATGTGTCCCTAGGCCTGAAGTGGGTCTCTTGTAACAGCATATGTACGGCTCTTGTTTTGTATCCATCAAAAAGCCAGTCTATTTCTTTTGGTTGGAGCATTTAATCCATTTACATTTAAGGCAATTATCGATATGTATATTCCTATTACCATTTTCTTAATTGCTTTGGGTTTGTTATCGTAGGTCTTTTCCTTCTCTGTGTTTCCTTCCTAGAGATGTTCCTTTAGCAGTTGTTGTAAAGCTGGTTTGGTGGTGCTGAATTCTCTTAGCTTTTGCTTCTCTGTAAAGGTTTTAATTTCTCTGTCAGATATGAATGAGATCCTTGCTCGGTAGAGTAATCTTGGTTGTAGGTTTTTCCCTTTCATCCCTTTAAATTTGTCCTGCCACTCCCTTCTGGCTTGCAGAGTTTCTGCTGACAGGTCAGCTCTTAACCTTATGAGGATTTCCTTGTATGTTATTTGTTGTTTCCCCTTGCTGCTTTTAATATTTTTTCTTTGCATTTATTTTTTAATAGTTTGATTAATATGTGTGTTGGCAAGCTTCTCCTTGGATTTATCCTGTATGGGACTCTCTGTGCTTCCTGGACTTGATTAACTATTTCCTTTCCCATATTAGGGAGGTTTTCAACTCTAATCTCTTCAAATATTTTCTCAGTCCCTTTCTTTTTCTCTTCTTCTTTTGGGACCCCTATAATTCAAATGTTGGTGCATTTAATGTTGTCCCAGAGGTCTCTTGAGTCTGTCCTAAATTCTTTTCATTCTTTTTTTTTATTCTGCTCTATGGTAGTAATTTCCACTGTTTTATCTTCCAAGTCACCTATCCGTTCTTCTGCCTCAGTTATTCTGGTATTGATTCCTTCTAGATAATTTTTAATTTCATTTATTGTGTTGTTCATCATTCTTTGCTTGCTCTTTAGTTCTTCTAGGTCCTTATTAAATGTTTCTTGTATTTTCTGCATTCTATTTCCAAGATTTTGGATAATCTTTACTATCATTTCTCTGAATTCTTTTTCAGGTAAACTACTTATTTTCTCTTCATTTCTTTGGTCTGATGGGTTTTTAATTTGCTCCTTCATCTGCTGTGTTTCTCTGTCTTCTCATTTTGCTTAACTTACTGTGTTTGGGGTCTCCTTTTTGCAAGCTGCAGGTTTGTAGTTCCCGTTGTTTTTGCCCTCTGCCTCCAGTAGCTAAGGTAGGTTCATTGGGTTGTGTGGGCTTCCTGGTAAAGGGGACTAGTGCCTGTGTTCTGGTGGATGAGGCTGGATCTTGTCTTTCTTGTGAGCAGGACCACATCTGGCTGTGTTTGGTGGTGTCTGTGACCTTAGTATGATTTTAGGCAGCCTCTCTGCTAATGGGTGGGGTTGTGTTCCTGTCGTGCTAGTTGTTTGTCATAGGGTGTCCAGCACTGTGGCTTGCTGGTCGTTGAGTAGATCTGGGTCTTATCATTGAGATGGAGATCTCTGGGAGAGCTCTCACCAATTGATATTACATGGAGCCAGGTCTCTGGTGGACCAATGTCCTGAACTTGGCTCTCCCACCTCAGAGGCACAGGCCTGACACCCGGCCAGAGCACCAAGACCCTGTCAGCCACAGAGCTCACACTATCCACAGGAAAATGTTCCAATGGATTAAAGTCCAAGCCCCCACTTCCAACTGGACCTGGTGCTAGTGCTTTTACCACTGCTGAGTCCGTGAAGCAAAACTGGTCTAGAGGCATCGCTCTCACTTGCACTTTGCAGCTGGGAAAACTGAGTCTGTAGACGAACTAAAGTGCTGGATATGTCAAGGTAGTCAGTCGTGGAGGAGGCAAGGTTTCAAACACGAGAACTTCTGATATTTTCACCTTGTCATTGTGTGAATACTTTACTTTTGACTTGAAATTGTAGGCCATTAAACTAATCTCAAATGGTTTAGGCTAGGATAATCTACCAAGTTGAGTAAATAAGCACATTTTCAAAAAAAAGATTTCTAACACTGGAAGGCCACTGGTAGTGGGTTTGTTCTCCAATATCATTGCACTTATAAAACTATATATGCAGCCATGTAATTCTGAAACTATATCTTCCACAGGATTTACTGGATAGGAGCCTGACTACCTTCTGATCATGTCACAAATGCCTCTGGGAAGACATTGATTTCTAGTAATTATATATTTGATTATTGATTAGGATTTGTTAGCTGAAATGCTTCCAAAAAGCACTTTGAATTTTTTGATTAATAATTATTATACATGAATACTTTTGTCAGGCAGCACACTTACTATTTTAGAATTTATTTTTGCTTTAAGTTTTATTAGTATCAAACTACATACCATTTCAGTCTTTGGATGTTTGCAAATATGTGATATTGAACTAAAGCTATAAAGTGTTTCACTTAACGATACTTCACTAAAAAGGGGGTCTGGATATTTTTTGTAAGGGATCAGTTAGTAGTTTACTCACTGAGGTCCACATGTAGTCTCTGTAGAAATTAATTAACTCTGCCCTTGTGGACAAAAGCAGCTATAGACAATATATAACTGATGAGCATAGCTGTATTCCAATAAACATTTATTTTTAAAAAGAGGCAGCTCACTGTGTTTGGCCCACAGGCCTTATTTCTCCAAACTCTGCATTAAAATTTGTTTGGCAGAGGTAAAGAATGCTTTATTAAGCTTTTTAATAAGCCCTTTGGAGCAAATATTTTCATGCACTCATATCTTCCTTCCACATTTTAACACAAGTGTATATTTTATTAATTTTATCCTCCAATGATCATTTTTCTCTTGTTATATGAAAATCAAGAAGATTGAAAGTCATTTCATTCTGAGGCTTTAGAAACAAGCTTTGCTTTATATATTTATACATAGGCCATTATTCCAAGAAAATATTTTATTAGTATTACTATATTTTAATTATCTTGAAGTAACAGAGTGATAATGAAACATACAATATGATGAAATGTGTACCAGAGTTACCTTGATTATTTAAAATCAATAGCAACTTACTATTCCATTCATTGGGAAAAGACTGGAGGCTCATTGTTGGGGAAAGAGAGCCATGGAATAAAATACTGGAAGCAAAGGAATTAAATATGCACACGCAAATTGGATGCTGATTCCAATAGCTTTCTTCTGCCACCTAGAGACTTCTAGAAAATTCTGCTTTAAAAATTTTAACCCAGAAAAAGAAAAACATGAAATCATACTTTAAGCATTTTCTAATACATGGACCCAGCCAGATTTTCTTACAATGAAACTTACAGTCAACAAGCCACATCAATGTACTTAAAGTTTCCAAACAATATTTTAGTCTCTGTGATGACTAAATAGGAAAATATAACCAAAAATAAGCTGAAATTTTAGTAATCTAAACTAAAATAAATTAAAACAAACAGAAAAAACAAAAGCATCTGGGATGTGACAAAATCAATACAGAAAGAAGAAATTAAAAACGATAATATCACTGATATAGGAGAAGATTTTGTAACAGTAAAGCAAGATTCAGATGCTGTTATAAAATTTGAAAATATAGAGAACAAAAAATTTCTCAAAATTAAAGTTATCAGAATAAAAATGCAATAGAATTTTTACAAAGATAGTAATAGAGGAAAGGAAAATAAAATTGAGAAAAGAAAAGCAAAATAATAGTGGATAAAGAACAGGAAATAACATCTAAGAAAATCAGAAGGCCTGTACAAGAAGTCTAACATGTAGCATATCAAAGTTCCAGAAACAAAACTAAAAAAGTTGCGAGGAATAAAGTTTTGGAGAAAATTGAAAAAGAAGTAGATTCCCAGATATGAAATGGTTTTCTAGGGTAAAAAGCCCAATGAAGAATAAATTGATGGAATTAGGTCCAACAAAGGCACATTATTTTTTGGAGAAAGAGTTAAGTGAATGGAGTTTATTAGGAAAACTTACAAGTCAAATGCCAGCACAGTCATGTGCATAGTTCTCCATTCTCTTATCCAACAAAATGGCCAGGTCTGGGTATGCCCAGAGATACACTATGGATTTGTGCTCCAGACAGGGATATTATTCTTGTGTTGTTTACCTTCTTTACGGAAGGCATATTGTTTTGAAAGTTTAGAACACTATGGACAAGGAGAAAATCCCGCAAGTTTCTGGAGCAAGTGGACCATATTGAAAAAATCTAGAATTAGGATTGCTGCAGATTTTTCAGGGTAACATTGAAATCTAGAATCAGTTCAACAATGCATTAAATATCATTAAAATTATTTACAATCTCTTATTCTACACCCAATCAAACCATCTAACAATTGTTAAATTTAGGATAAAATAAAGACATTTTTTTCCCCAATGCACATAGTCAGAAAACTTTTACACCAAAAATGATGGAATCAGAAATTTGAGGCAGGACATAGAACATTCACTGCAAAAGATAAAATTAATCTCTTGGAGTATGGAGAAAGAAGATCTCATTCTTAGAGATGGACGAGTCTACATTGACGCAGATCATAAACTCTGGGAGCAATATCTCTAAGAAGAAAAATTAATAGAAGAGTTGAAATTTTCAATTGTCTTGAGAAGATAAATGGGCATGTTGGCATCAATGAGGTTGGAACAGTGACAAATATAGAGCAAGCAAAGTGAACAAATAGACAAATATTTTATAGGGAAAAGAAAACTATGGAAACATGGCTGAATTAAATTTAGTCATAAAAATTAAAAATGAATATTGATTTTAAATTTTGATGTAAATATGAGAGCATGCGAGAATCACAGGAGTGTCCACATGTGATGTGCATGGAGACATAACAGAACCAAATATTCATTTTCATAATGGGAACTCAATTCATAATGCCTATATTTTAAAAATCAAAATGTTGTTTGAACTTGGTACTTAGAGGTATCATCATAAGTATACAAAGTATTAACTAAACAAGTTGGAAATAATAGTCACTTTATAGGAATGAATATGGGATTAGCAAAGGAAAGTTACATTTTCCCTTAAATAATTTGATTTATCAGTAATACAAAAGCAATTTAAAAAGTTAAGCAAAAAAATGGTAATGGACCAATAAATAAGAAATTCATGTTAAAGAGCTTTGCATGGTAAAAGTTTGAATTTTTATTCTAAGGGACTATGGAACAAATCCAAGAGTTTCAAGTAGGAGAGTGAGATAATTTTTCTCAAACTGTCACAAAAAAACAGCAAAAAATCTTCAGTCTTTTTCTGACTTTTATATTATGTCATGCTTCTATATCCATTATATTAAGAAGCTCTTGATGTTCATGTATCCTTTTGTATTTTGTATATCCTCTCATTTCTCACACACACACACACACACACACACACACACACACACCCCTAGAAAATCTGGTGTATATAAATTGGCATAAATATAATTGTATAGATGGGTAGTTCTTACAGGTTTGGCTTCAGATTTCCTTTCCATGTTTAAAATTTTTTTAAAAAAATTAGAGAAAAAGTTATTGGATAACCTAAGAAGCTTTTTTTATGTGGCAATGTTTATTAATGTTTACCATTTTAGAAACTGAATCTGAGCAACTGTTAGAATATTTATTCAATAACTTGCTTGTGAAAACAATGGTAAATCATTGCATGTTAACATATTTTATGAAACTATGTTTAACAAAATTTAAAGCACTTTATGGAAAAAAGTGGTTTTATTTTACATTTTGGCAAATGACTTTAATATCTGGCTTCATAGAAGGCAGCTGGATTCCTGTATTTGTTTTTGTATTTAAGCTGTTTCAGTATGAAGCTTGAGTTGTCATAGATAAAGAAAATTGGGCCTCACACATTTTTTGTGAAGAAGTAGGAGTTTTAAAAGTGAAGAGGATTTTAATAGCTTTTTCATGTAACTATGGCTGTCGTTTTCTTATATTACACCAATACTTGTATGGTCAGGCCACTCAAGATAGCTGCTCTCTTGCTCTCTGTACATCTGCTGATCCACCAGTGCCTGCTTCACCTATACCTTAGGCACATGACTGACCTTCCTACATCCTGGCCCCAGGCCCCAGTTAGTGATTGTTCTTAGCAAAGGGGCAGTGAGGGTCGCCCCTCTGCTAGTTTCCTTGGTAACTCATGAGCCAACTTGATGTCAATTCCCCTTATAACTGGCAATCTCCCCCCTCCGCCATCAGCTGCACACAGTGGGGGGGTCACTCCGTGTAAGCTCCCCCATCCATTAAACCATTGATGTCTCTGTTGTTGATTCTGGGCTCCTTTGGTCTTAAAGCTGGGCAAGTGCAGGTCTTACAGGCCTGCGGGAATCAGCCCAACACTTGTCAAGGCAGTTACTTGAAGGTTAGTTGTAATGTGGAATCTAGAAGCATATTGACCCTTTTATTTCACTTTGTTATATGAAAATCTCATGGCTTATCTTGTACTTTGAGTGTATCTTTTACCACACAAGATTTTGTAATACCATGCATTGTTCATTTTGAAAATATTTGTCTATTGCATTGTGCAGATTTTCCAAAATTTAACACATTGTGTAAAATTTCTGTATATCATATCATATTTTTAATTTCAGCTCTGACTTCATTAGAAAGCCTGTAAGTGTCAGGAGGGTGTCAAGTTCATAGCTACAGATACAAGTTTTCCACATTTACAATTTTCTTTTCGGAACTTGAATTTCATCATTGGCATCAGATAGTGTGAATTGACTTCTTTGAAATGAAAGAAATTTCATGCTCATTGCATGCATTTTTAAGAAAATCTGCCAAACAACCAAGCCTGAATAACCATAAATTTTCTATTAGACAGCCTTTCAAATAAGAATGCTCTTCCTTGAAAAGAGTTGATATTTGAGCTTGCAACTGACACAACTGGCTTCCTTGAGACAGCTGTGGTGCCTTATGGAAGCCTCCTCATTTCTTCATGCAAAATAGTGAAAAGTATGTGTATTAAAGTGTCAAGATTAAACAAAATTAGTAATTTTTAGGACTTTGTCAAGAGTAATTTGAAGTGAAATATATATATACATTCTTAACTGAGTGGGTAATGGTGAAGAATTCAATGGCTACGAGTCCAGTTTGGTACCACATTGAGAACTGCTAATACAAACTATACAGAAATGCTGAATTATCTTTCTAATTATTTTTAAAATTAATAGTGTACAGTTTTTGCCAGATGACTTTTAATAATCAGACATTCTAGAATGAATATAACATAGTACCTGTTTTTGGAAATGCATGTATTTGTTTCTACCAACAGAACATATTTTACTCTAAAAAACCCAAAATACAAAATAATATTTTGTTCGTTTGGGGAAGAAATATTTTATGACCTTCATTAACAATCAGGATGCAAATGAAGGAAATATTCTAGTTTCTCTTGTAATATACATATAGTCATGGCAAATTGTGGACTATTTTTATAAGGAGTTTCAGTAAAGGATTTTACTAAAAGGGTTATTTAAGATGATAAAAGGTAACTTTAAAATTTTATCTTTTGCCTAATATAGGAAATGTAAAAATATCAAATGCCTTGTTCACTATGTTATTTTGAAATCTTTCAGTAGTTCTTTTTCTTTTATGGTGGATTAATGCCTAGTAACGAGTACTTAAGGGGCAAGTTGAAGGGGACATATATTTTTAAAATTTTGAATGACTAAGACTACTTGAAAGAACCCTTAGATGTTTTTGTGTGCTTTACTAATTTTTTTTTACAGGTATTGTCTTTAAAGGTAGCAGGTAAAATTTTAAATGAATTCTGGGTTAACATTTATTACATATATTAATCAGATTTCTAAATAACCTTTGATGGACAAAGAAACGTAGTCTATTTCAAACAGAAGGTATACTTAAAATTTCTTATCTAAAGTCTAATTTAGGTGAAAGTTTTAAATGCTCTAGTTTTCATAACTAAAAATGTTTTTCAGTCGTTTTGCTATTTTCTAAATCCAGTTGAGTCTTCGATAGAAAATCAAATGTCATAGCTTTAAAACGTTTCTTTTAAAGTTAATGCCAATAGTATTTACTTGAAATTTTCACAAATTAATATATCTTTATTGCAAATAGAAATATGAGAACTATTAATTTCCCTTAAATTTTAGGGTTAAGTGTACAGAATCCTGTAAACATTTTAAAATGTAGAATAACAGAAGATTTTTGCATTTCCTTAAAATTAGAAGTGACTGCTGTAATATCTTCCAGATGACAATCAAACTCTTGTGATGTAAACAACTTCCTGGACAGGACTGAAACTGTAACAGTTTCAATTTTCTCCCAGCTGGACAACAACTTGCATCAACAGCTGCTCCATCTTTGCCTAGGGGCCAAGGAAGACCTGGATTTCAAAAATGAGACAAACTAGCTAAGAGCAATGAATTGATGATGCAGTCATTTGAATTTGGACAGTTATTCATTTCCTTATTTAAACAAGCAAGTTTGGATTCATTTTTTTGTCATAGAAAGTTTACTTTTTTATTTCAAAAGCATTCATCTCATAAAAACAATATTGGGTAACTAGGAAATAATGCATTGAATATTTTTATATATAAATTATGAGCTAGCTTGGCTTTTTAAAAGGTCAAGCATCAGACACATTTTTAAGATGCTTCATCTTCTCTCGGGCACGTATCTTTCCCAAATGTTTGAATATTAACTTAATATCATATCAAACTTTTAGAACTTTGGCCTGGACCATGGTGCTGGTGAGGGCCAATGAGATGTGAAGAATTAGAATAAAGTTAGGGAGGCCCAACTGGAGTGATTGACAAATGGTCTCTGTGAAATCTGAAAACAAAGCAGGGACCTTTGGATTTTAGTCTAACACACTCCCAACTGAGCTATTTCACAAGAGTGTAATATAATAAAAATACACACTTCCTTCCTCCCCCTTCCTCTCCCTGCCCATTCCTCCCTGATGAAGTCACAGGCCTAAGACAGTAACTATTTTTTTCTTCTTGTTAGTGCTTCTTAGAAAGAGTGCACTGAAACATTGAGTTGTGGTCAGAAGAACAGAGCTTCAGTTCCTACATCTGTAAAATGAGAATGTTCCAAATGAATTTATGGTGTTAGAAGTTGGTTACTTTTATGGCTGGGATTGGTCAGGTTCTGTTTCTTAATCTGAGTCTGATTACACATTTGCAACATTTTTGTAATTATAAGCCAATTTTAATAAAGAAAAGAAGCAATCTATTAAACCTGTATTATAAATCAAGTTATGCCTAGGTAGGTAGAAGAAATGGTTCCCTTCATTCAGAAGATATAAGAGAAGGGAGTCAGAAAATAAGTAAATGAATACAAATGAAAATGTTAAATCTTTAATTAAAATTAAATTGAAAAGTCCATTGTGACACTATGATTTAACCACAACCTCATTTTAGTGTATATATAACTCCTTGGTTACCTGCATACATACACACTGGCATATAGACATAACAGGAAATGAGATAACGTAAGTGAAATAAGAGGGACACAGGTTTTGATTCAGAGGAAACCTTTGGATGAGGTGGGTGCATTTGTGAATTATGACTGTGAGTTATAAGTTCAGTGGTGCCTCAGAACACCTGAGAACCTGGACAGTTCTGCAGGCGTTTGTGGTTATGATGGCTTCCTCAGAAAAATCACCCTTCAGCAGAGGCAAGAGGAGAAAGGAGATTAATGAAGCAGTGGAGCAAATGAGTTTGGTCCATGGTAGAAGCCATATAGGGAGTGTAGATGAGAGTTTTTTTCCAGTGGAAATCACAAAGAATAAAGTTGCTTTTGTCTTGGGGCCATAGAAAAGTGACAGCTATTACTGCAGCATCTGTGGTTGGTGCTAACTGCTAATGTCGGCAGTGAATATTTCTTTTCAAAATGCTTGCATCTGAGTCCTTCCTTATGTTCTCCGTGATACTCAGAAACAAAGATTAATTGCCATGGAAACCATGGTGAAATGACATATTTTGATAGATAAATAGACTGGCAATGGATATTTGCATTTAGATATTTGGGAATGAATCCAAAAGGATTCTGAACAAAGGCTCTTATCTTGCATTTCCCAACACTTTAATTTGAAAGGAGGCTTAGATTTCTCCTAGGCTCATTAGTTGTTTTTTATTTTGGAGGAGGGAGGAGAAGCAATACTTTTCAGAAACTTCTGGTAAGTAAAAGAATTTTATAATGGGTCTGATTTGTTCACAGAGTACTGAAGCACCCCATACTTCAGAGGAAACTGGACAGAATAGGACAATAGGGGTTCCCAGAGGCTGGTCCAACAACTTACACATAAGGGTATGTACATGTGGAAACAGCCTAGATTTTTTCGGAAGAGGAGCTATGGTCATAGTTGAGAAGCATGCATAATGTGTGAGGACAATGACTCATGACTCAATAGCTCTCACACATAGGTGATGAGTTTAGAAGGTGGGCATGTATTAGAAGGATCAGAAGTCTTCACAATGAGTCCAGAGAGGCCATGCATAGAGATTATGATAATGCTGAAGTTGCAATTGTGCATGTTGCCAGGATGGCAGGAGTTGCGGTTCAAAGGAATCATTTCAGACTCTACAACATAGCATTAAAAAATTGTTTTCAAAGGTCAGATTTATATAAAAGATAAAATTACAAGCCTGGATCTTGATCTTCTGTAAAGAAAAGTTTCCTTTAATGTATTGAGTGAATTCCTGAAATGAAGATCAGTTCTTCCAATCCAGTCTGCACCTTGAGTCAAGCTAGGTCTGGTGGAATCAGGAGGTGGAGAAGGGAATAAGTGTGTGTACTTCATAGAGTGGTGGGAAAAGGGAGGAAGGGAGAGTAATTTAACCTATTTTGCTGCTGTACCCCTCGCACTCATGAGAGCATTAAATAGGAGGATCAACTCATTTAAACCAGCTATTTTGGGAGTGAAAAGAAATGCTATTAATAATTAGGCTGGACAATGGGTGTAAATTGGGATGTATGGGCACACTATCATTAAGGCAATTTTTGCATGCATCAGCTGGAATGTTCAGGACATGGAGAACACAGTTCATCTATTTATTCAGGACTTGAGTTCTGTGTCCTTGGACCTTTTAGCACTGTCAGAGCTATGGGGAACAACTGCTTCCCTGGCATTCATCACTTCCTGAATTGTCTTCCTGGTTACATCTCCATAGGTCTCATTTTCAACACACTTGTGAATTTCTTGAAAGAGACTATGCTTAGTGCTCTATGTGACATATAAATCCATATATTAAAGGTAAAATCAGAAGAAACATTAGAGAGAAGGGAAATAAAGATGATTCAATTTGTGAAATTGGAGTTAAATCTCAAATCTGACTTCTTTCACTCTTTCCATCTTGTTGTAATTGAAAGGAAATATAAGAATGAAACAACAAAACTACAGAAAAAATACCAGTTTAAATCACATAGTTTACTAATTATTTTTTTTATTAGTAAATTGTTTACAAAATTCCTTTGTCAATATTTGGGCACTGATCACCACAATTAAATGGTTTTCATTTTACCTGTGGTTTCATCAGTTTAAAACATGAGAATTAGTAAACTATTAAAAGAGGTAAAATAAAATATGCAAGGATGAATTTCTCACAAATATTTCAGTCACTCATTGCAAGCATTTATTTTTTTCCCAAACATAACAAAGAAATATATGCCAAAATATAGGAGTGAAATTTACCAGATGTCTAGCAGCCTCAAGCCACACAGACATTGGTCAAAACTTGAAAATTCAAGATGTAAGACAGTCTGTTATTCTGCTTCAAGCACTATTTTCATTCCAGTAAAGCCACTGAAGTGTATGACATCAGATAAATCTATTTATATTTAAATTTTATAATTTTGATTAAATGAAGACTTTCAATTTATAATACATAAGCATAATTTCACTAATTCTATTTATGCCATTTTATCCTTAGTCATATAAATGGAATAAAATATTTCATAGGCTAAGTAACATATAAATGTAGATATTCTCAGTTAAATAAAGTTTATTAATTCATTTCTTAAATCAGCTTTGTTTTATAAAATTACAACAAAACACATTAATAAAATTTTAAAGTAGAATTTATTATTATTTTAAAATTGAATACCTACTCTGCAGCAGAAATGGTGCTAGTCATTGTGCCAGGAAAACAGAATCTCAGATATCCTCCCCCCTCTTTTTTTTTTCTTTTTTTACAAATAGACTATTAATATATTTTGCTTGTTGTATTAACACTTTAAAGGGAACACATAAAGGGTCAAGATGAACAGTAGGTGTGGGAAACAGGATATTGAAGGAAGCCATCTTACTGAAGAGATGCCCTTTAAACCAAGACCCAAGGAATGAGGTGCTGGTCATGTGAGGATTGGGGGAAGGAACAATACAGGTTGAGAAAACACCATGTGCAAAAGCCTTGAGCAAGGAAAGAATTTTTTGTGTGTATGAAGAACTGAGAATATCTTCTTTGGCTGTAGCAGAGTAATAAAGAGAGAGATTGGAGATAGTAAAAGGACTATGGAGAGTTTAGAGTTTATTTTAGCAGCAATGAAAAACCATTAGTATGCTTTAAGAAGCACAAAATGTGATTAAACATGCATTTTAAGGAGGATTATTATTCTGTAAGGGGTGAGAATAAATGCCTGAGAAGGAGTAAACCAGTTAATCTGGTTAGAAGGCTGTTATTAATAGAGGTGAGAGATGACTGCAGTTAAGACTGAGGTGTTATCATGAAAATGTCATGAGATGAAAAAAGAAGGAAAAGATTATGTTGCTGCACTTAGGAGATGGAATTGATAAGGCTTCTGAATAATAGGATGGTTATGAAGGGAATGGAAAAGTACAAATGATTTCTAGGTTTTGAGACTGAGTAACTAAGGAGACTGTGTTGTTCTTTACTGAGACATAGTAGGCTCAGGCAAACGGAAAATTGGAGTGGGAGAGTAAGAGATACTTTTTGCACAAGTTAATTTTGAGAAAGCCATGAGGTATCGATATAGAAATGTCAGTGCAAAGTTGCATGTATGGGTCTGGTTTTAGAGGAGCATTCTACTCTGGATCTATACTTTTGGGAGTCATTGTGCTAGGGCAATATTTAAATCCATAGGAATTGGTGATATCACTTGGGGGAAAAAAATCTAGAAAGAGAAGAGGAGCAAAAATTAGCTGTGAAGTACAGAATATTTATAGGTTGGATAGAGGAGAAAGACCAAGCACTTGAATTAAATCATATAACTAACATCAAAATTACAAAGAGAAGAAGAGGAAAAAAAATTATCAAACATTAGGTATGAAATGTGTTGATAAATATTTAATTCTTCTAAAGTCTATTTATGTATGTTGTTGTACTTAACAGATTATAGTAGCTAAGAAAAACTAACATTTATATAGATCTCACTAGATTCAAAATACACTTCTAAGCATTAAGAAACTGTAAAAGAGAAGAACAAATATGACTCCATGTTAGATCTGTTCCTTTTATTTTGACTTTTGTGCTCTGTTTCCTGTGCTTAGTCATGCTGGCCCTGCACCTTCTGTAAAAGAATGCTGTCTATAGCTTGAAATATACAGAATAGCTTATTCTCTGGGCCCAACCTTTAAAAGTCCATTCATATAGAGATAAAAAGTTGCAGAACAGAGAATAACATTTGTCCTGTTGGAGCTTTATGGGAACATCGTGACCTGACCTACCTGGACAGCTGAAAGAACAAAGGATTCCTCTACCAAGAAGTTTGCAACAACTTTTGGGTGTGAGCCACCCGTCTCCTTGCATAGCCCTGCAAAAAACCTTTCTGTGCTCCAAACTCTAACGTTTTGCTTTCGGTTTGTTTGACCTCACAGTGCATTGGGCACGTCAACCTGCATTCGGTAAGAAGTCTAATGCATAAATTAATTAAACAAAAACAACCTTTGGACCTCTGGCCTTAACCACAGTGGGATACAATCTTCCTATATGACAGCTTTGGTGAAAGAGAATTGCAGAAAAAACTGGTTCTTTCACAATGGGGTATTTCTAGAAGGAGAGTCTAAACCGTGGGACATTTCCTAGAATATTGGCACTTGATGGGATATCAGGGAAATAGACTCCTGATAGGGGGTTTCAGTGAGACCAGGAAACACCAGAGCAAAGAGGAACAAAATGACCAACTCTATCCATGAGTCTTTCTTCCTTTCTGTAATTATTGGACTAACTATGCTTTAAACTAATTCTTTTAGTTGTGCTGTAGATTCCATCTCCTCTGACCTATTCAGTGACTTCACTCCAGTGATCATCCCCTTCATCTCTCAGATCACCAATTGGAAACATTCTTATAGCACCAAACTGTAATTTATCCATATTCAAAAGAAAAAGGAACAAAACTCCTTTGACCCACATCTCTTTCCAATTAAGTGTTTATCTATACTTTTTTTTCATTTTGTCTTGAATATACTCCAAAAGTTTTTGTTGTTGTTGTTGTTGTTTGCCTCTAATGCCATTTTTGCCAAAGTCAACAATAATTTCTACCTTGTTCTATTAAATGTTCAAGTCTCAGTTCTCATGTAACCCATCAACAACATTTGGCACAGTTGATTACTACAGTATTTTGAAACAGTTCATTCAATTAGCATATCACAACATTTGGCACAGTTGATTACTACAGTATTTTGAAACAGTTCATTCAATTAGCATATCACCTGTTTCACTAACTACTCATTCTCCTCTCCTTTTCTATTTCCTCTTCATATTGCCAAGCAAGCCCAAGAAACCCCTTCTCTTCCATTCTACACTTACTTCTTAGGTGACCTTATCATGTTCCATAGTTTTAAATACTCCTTGTATCTCATGAGTTCCAAGTTTATATGTTGATCCTTTAAAATCCAGATGAATACAACTACTCAGAAAACACTTTCATGTGGGCATCTACTAGGCATTTCAAACTTATAATATGCTTCACTGCACTAAGGATCTTTCCATCTCAGTCTTCTACTCCACCAAACCCAAGAACCCCATTCTTACTATTGATAAGGCTAAAACCAAAAACAAATCCTCAGATTGATATTTGACTTATCATACATTTAAACCATCAGCAAATCCTGTAGGCCCCAACTTAAAAATACATCCAGTGTCTGTTTACATATGAATTAGGAAGACTTTGTAATAATTAAATACTACGTTATAAAAACTAAGCAATCATACAGTGAAACTTAATAGAAGTTTCATGATATATTTTATTGCTTCCAGGTGAGAAAAAAAGAGGTAGAGATGAAAATATAACAGTAAGCTTCCTATTGTTGCAAAAAAAAAAAAATTACCACAAACATCATGACTTAAAACAGTACACATTTCTTATCTTACAGTTCTGGAAGTAAGAGGACCCAAATTGGTCTCACACGGCTAAAATAAATGTGCCAACAGGTTATTGACCCTCCAGGTTCTTTCTGGAAGCTCGAAGGGTGAATCTATACTCTTGTCTTTTTGAGTTTCTAGGGGCTGCCCATATTCCTTGGCCTGTGGCCCCTTTCCATCCTCCAAGCCAACAATCACATCACTCGGACCTCTCCTTCCATCATCATGTATCCCTCACTGATCCTTCAGCTCCCCCCTTCACTTATAAGGACACTGTTGATTACATTGGCCCCACCTGCATAATCCAGGGTATATCCCCATCTTAGGATCCTCAAGTTAATCACATCTTCAAAGTCTCTTTTTTTTTTTTTTTTTCGCAGTACGTGGGCCTCTCACTGTTGTGGCCTCTCCCGTTGTGGAGCACAGGCTCCGGACGCGCAGGCTCAGCGACCATGGCTCATGGGCCCAGCTGCTCCGTGGCATGTGGGATCTTCCCAGACCAGGGCACGAACCCACGTCCCCTGCATTGGCAGGCGGACTCTCAACCACGGCGCCACCAGGGAAGCCTCAAAGTCTCTTTTGACATGTAAGGTAACATATTCACAAATTCCTGGGATTAGGACATGGACATCCTTGGGATTCTACCATGATTTTCTGCCCCAATACAGTAAGCCATCTCATTGAGTGAAAGATAGACACCAGGCAGAATTCCACAAAACTGTCACCTCTAACGGCTGGGTATAAGTAACAATGGTGTCCCTGATGCATGGTGAATGTGCTGAATCAAATAGTAATATTCATTTCAGAGAACTTTTTTCTAGTGATCAAATAGTACAAATTTTTCAAATAAAATAAACCTGGAAATTTCAATTGCTTCATATAATACAAATAAAATAGGTAATGATATAATTACTACTAGAAGACTCTTTGGAGGAAAAAATAGTTTAAATCCTCCATTGTAATGCCCGGAAAGCAAAGATTCAGAAAAATAAGTGGCCTGTCTATGATTGCACAATTAATCAATGACACAATTGAAACAAGAACGATGGCTCATTTCTATCTTTAATGTCTGAGGTGGTGTCTTTTAATCTAGCTACTTAGTAGCCTCCAAAGAATAAATAGAAAATATATCAATACCCTTAGCTCCTAACACTTTCCTTTTATCAATCTGTGTTACTGTGAATTTTCCTATAAGATTATCTTACGTCTATACTTTCCTAAAAAGGAGATAAGAACTTTCAAGACATTTGCATGATCTTAACTATTTAATATAATGTGATAATAGAAATAATTGTATTTAAAACAACAGTTTCTCCCTCTTTGAAGGAATTAAATGGTTACTTGGTGTCAGATGTTTTCCATTTAAGAAGCTTATTTCAAATAATTATTTGGAAAGAGACAATTAATGGATTTGTTTTTGAATTGCTATTGGGAGATGATTATAATTTAAATGGATTCTAGCCTTCTATTCTTAAATAAGGCAGAGCCAAAAGACAAACAATTTGAGGTATATGAAATTGACTTGTGACATTTTAGATGGCAAGATACTTTTAAGTCCTATTTCATCCACGTTTATGATCTCTGAATATGTTTGAAGTTCTGCTTTTATTTCTGAAAAAATTACCAATTTAAATTGACAAAGACAAACTAATTGCATAATTTAGGTTGTTGTCGTTATTGGATTAATTCCTTCTCTATATGAAAGCATGACTCAAATAACTCTGTGATGGCAAAAATTTAGTACAGGAAGACAACCAGTTATTCTGTCACTTCATAATGGTAGCTTTTTAATCCTCTGACCCAAGGTCAATTGCATTGTCTTTGGTGAAAGATAGAAACTGTCACTAAAAAAGATTTTACTGGGCAGCAATTCTGAATCTATTTCCTCTGATGAAATGTCAATAGCTTTCTAGGACAAAGTGTAGTTTTTCTAGAAACAAAGGTGAAATTGGTTTGAAAATGTATTCCACAAATCAATCCCCTTCAATATAAAACATGAGACAGAAAAATTAACAAGTAATCCAATATGCTGTTATGTTTCCATTTTTTATTTTAATTCATCAAACATATTACATTTTCTCCAAAAAAACAATTTAGGGAAGCACTGATGTTCTTCTAACGGTTTTAGAGTCATAAAACTTGTAGTAAAAAGTCAGCTGCTGTGAACCTGGAAATCCTTGAAAGCTAACAAGAGATAAAATCCTCTGAAAGGGCAGACTTGTAGGATAATGCATGTTATGTGGCATTATAGAAAAGAAACCAGAATATTAATAAAACTTGTTGATATATGTATTCAAAATAATACAACTTCAGAGATATTTTAGAATTATGGTAAAAAGTATATTTATCATTTATAGTAATATCAGGTTCCACTTTCCCAAATTTTTTATCATTAAATTTTACAAATTTTCTCTTGTTGGTTTTTTAAAAATGCAATTCTTTTTTTGAATCAAAACAGTAAAAATATAATCCAACCAAAACAGAAGATATAAACCTTAATTTTCCTTATAAAAATGTTAAACCCTGTATAATTTTCCCATAAGTAGCCTTAGTAACTAGTCAACTTCCTGAAAACTGTTTGCAGTGTAGAGAGTCACATACAATAAGTAATTCTGGTATAAAACAGCAAGTTCCTACATGCATAGTTTTACTTACATGCGCATGTGAAAAGGGACTTCACATGGAAATATTGTGGGGAACAGAAGGAAGGGAGGCAAGTAAAGGAAAGGCAGAAAAAGGAAAAGTCACAAGTAAGGCTGGATTATCCCTGTTCAGGAGGACAGGTCGAAGGCAACAGAAATAGAATGATCTTGGTTTCTTTATCAGCACAGCGGTAAGGCTATTCTGGAGATGGGCAAGCAATTGAATAGTAAGCCACCTCCTACAGGACACGCAGTACCATCAAGATGATCCTCCTGAAATAGCAAGAGGGTTTTGGAGGATCATCTCAAGTTCCAACCACCGGTTAGAGCAATTCTGGACTTCCTGGGCTCTGGGATCCCTGAGTGTCAGAAGCCCCTTGAAGGTCCAACTACCTATTACATTGTCCTACAAAAAGCTGCCCTGTGAAAATACTCAGATGTAGAGCTCCTGGTACACTATGGCCTGTTATGAGCTAAAGGACTGGATCCTACCCCTTAAACTGGGGCAGGAAGAACTTGAGTGTCTGTCCCACTTGCAGTGACAGTTGGATCTCCAGTAATGTCAACATAGACAAGGAGCAAATGGAGGATGCTTTGCTCAATACTTCTTCTAGAAGAAGAAATCAGATCTATACACAAAAGACATCTAACCCTTTCTGGAAGGAAGAACAATCATCAGAGCCACCACCAGAGAGAGTGATAATGTCTTCACGTGCTTACCAAACTGATGAGGATTGACCCACTGTTTCTGCTTCCATATAACTCAGCTACTTCGGGCTTACAGAACAGACTCCAGTGAAGGCCCAACTCAATAATCCTTTATTCACACCTGCTTCAGAAAGCCTTTAATTTTCCTCTTCCATCCTTCCTGCCAGAGTCAGCTGTGTTCCACTGTGCAACACATGATACGGCTTCATATTATCGTTTAGAGGCTCAGTTCCCTAACCTCTGTTCAAAGGATGAGTATCACAAAGAACTCTTGCAAAAGCCAAAACCATCATGAGCCTCATGTGGCTGATTCCAGTAACTCCACTGCCTGAAAACAGCTATGCCCGCCTTGTAGTAATAACTGGGTGTTGTACTTCTACCTTAAGCAGCTGAAGAACTCTGCTCCATTTCATCCATGCAGTGTTTACTTATTCCTCTAATTCTGGTCTGTGGAGTGACAGTGAAGATTATAGCTCTGCTAGGAAGCTGAAGTGGTATGGTACATCCTCAAAAACATCTCTGGCACCATCAAAGACAATATCTAAGGGCTTCCCTGGTGGCGCAGTGGTTGAGAGTCCGCCTGCCGATGCAGGGGACAGGGGATCGTGCCCCGGTCCAGGAAGATCCCACATGCTGTGGAGCGGCTGGGCCCGTGAGCCATGGCCGCTGAGCCTGCGTGTCCGGAGCCTGTGCTACGCAACGTGAGAGGCCACAACAGTGAGAGGCCCGCGTACCGCAAAAAAAAAAAAAAAAAGATAATATCTAAGACTGACAATTTAGAGATTAGCGATCAATGCTCAAACCTGTTGCTGGATATGAGTTTCTGCCACAACCCATAACGACTGTTGTAATTATTCTGAGTAGAAATGTTCACCCCTATCTTTACCCAAACAATGCAGGTTGAGGAAGAGATGTCTTCCTTAGTGAGTAAAAAGAAAGATAGCGAAAGCTCAGCAACTATAATCATTCCATTGACAAAATGTGTTTTTTGTCTTTCAGAGGGACTGCCTATCGTCCCTCTGGCGATACCTATATGTCTCAATTCATCTGATCCAAGGGAACAAAAATTAATGATGTAAAAATGTAAGTCCATCAAATATGACAGAAAACCCATTTATAGAAGTAGGATTGATCCACTAACAAAATTTTTTGCTTTCTGTCCCCATTATGTTAAGCTTGACTCGTCTAGAGGTCTTTGTTCCAAAGGGAGGACTATTCCACCAGGGAACAGAAAAATAATTCCCTTGAACTACAAGTTGAAACTGTAGCCTCTTAGGGATTCTCTTAGGGATGCCATTGAATTAACAGCCAAAGAAGGGGGTTACTTACTGTACTTGTGGGGGAGATTGATTTTAGCTATGAAGGAGAAATTGGTTTGCTACACAGTGTAAGTATGAAGTACTATGTCTGAAAAGTAGATCCTCTAAGGTGTTGCTTAAATACTAACATTATCTGAAAATTAAACGTTTATTTAAAAAAATGAATGTAACTTGTCAGGAACCTTTGAACTTGGTGATATCATAGGCCTATAATTTGCTTTTGCTTGGTTAATATTATATAGCAGATTTTCATTCTCACAGTCCAAAAGGAATTAAATTTCAAAAATGTTAATACTATATTTACTATCTGGCAATGACTATCTGAATTGGTCACATGGGATATGTTTCAAGGCATTTGGGGTTTTGATAGTTTATATCTGAGAAGACTCTATCTGATGAAGACATCCTATATAATAACTTGAACTTAACATTGACAATATTGTGATGGTAGGATAACACAAACTTTTTGATGTCTGGATATCAAAATGAGGACAGCACAACTTGTATCTTTTCATATCATACAAAGAAAGAATCTGAAAGAGCTGATAAAACACTCTACTTCAGTGTGTATACTCCATTTAGGGGTCATTAAAGGCTACATATTTGTGACTTATGAAATAATGAGATAAGAATCAGCTGAAAAAGACCAGAGGATGTTGGTGATAGTTTCATATAAATCAAAAAATAAAGTAAAAGAGGCAGAGGCAAGCTATCCTTTTTAAACTCAGGGACATAATCACCAAAGTGGCTTTTTCTTTCATCATGGTGAAATGTCTATATATGGAATGATGAGTAATGATGACAAGTGTTCCATCCACTCCTAGGATCCTGCTAACCCAGTTCATTCAATGTATTCAGCTAATGAAGTTGAAGTCACAAGATCAAGCCCCCTGTGGTCTTTATATTTTCCTAACTGCCATCGCACAAAATCATTTAGAGAATTTAGATTGGAAATATATAGGCATTCAGTCTAGCCAGGCATCTTAATAAGGCCAATCCCCTGCCATCAGAAAGAAGCATCTCTTTGAAACCATTTTGTACAAAAGCTTTTCAAAAAACAATGTGTTTCATTATATACCATTTAAACAACTACTTTCTCCAGTTTATATTTTAATATGCTAATCTAACTACCAAATTATTCCATTAATAAGAGCTATAGGGTCACATGAAGTTGTAACTGAAGCAACAAATTTGTCCCATTTTCTTTTTTGCCTTTTGGTTAATTTTTTACTTGACCTTCAGATGGTGAACATAAAGTAGTCAAAACGATATTTAGGAGCTAATTTATGTAAATATCTTTCTCAATTATTGATATTTCTACTCTTGTGCAATACAAAGGGGTTAAGTGTTGTTATATGCTTAAAGACTACAGATGATGACAGATGATAGATATGTAGACATATATATATGTAGATAACAATGTAGTAAAAGTATATTTTCAAACTCACGGATTTATGCTAATGAGCAACCAACTCATGTAACAGATACATGGGTTATTACTCGCAAACCAAAAGCCCAATCCAAGCTCATCCAAAAGAAAAAATTTCCATTTAAAAGTTATTATTTTGTTGATAATTACAAACAGGTATTGAGTTAATTTCAGTAAAATAATTCAACATAATCATGGTTTCAGAAGTGTAAAAAGTATTCATTTTCCCTCTGAAAAACAATTATAAGTTGAATGTGAAAGTTAAAATCATATTTGTATCATCTAGATTATAAATTATAAGCTATAATTTAAAAATTTATGAGTTCAACATTCATGGTATGTATTATTGTTTCCTCAGTAAGATCATAGGAAAAAGAAATAGAAAAAATATTCATAGATTTACACTTTTCCTCCACTAGTTTGTGAAATATTAAGGTAAAGTTATTTATAGACTATTTCATCTTTGTCTTACACATACAACACACACACACACTTGTTTATGTCTCACTAAATTTTAGTAACAAAAATTCAAAACTAAAATATCTAAAATTTTGATACACATAGTGTGTTAATTTATAACTAAAACATTGGTGGGTGATTTAACATTTTTCATACTACATAGAAGTGCATAATAAGAAACAGGATAATGTAGGGATTAATACCATGTAATAATAGACAAAGAATGGCAGAATAAGTAGGGTTTAAGATCATGGTTACTAGAATTAGACTGCCTGGGTTTGTGTCCTGGTTCTATCATTTAACAGTTACGAGACCCTAGTTTTTCTTATGTTCCTAGTACTTCACCTCCCAGATGTCATTAGACTAGTACGTACCTCTAAGTTTTGTTGTGGTGTTTAAATGAGTTAATATATGGGAAGTATATAGGGCAGTGTCTGGCACATGATAGCATCGTATATTTTGTGCATTTGCTTTCTATCATCACCATCATCATCATATTATAAAAATGGCTACAAACATTTTATAAGGAATGTGAACTGTATAGCTTGCTAAAGTTACTAACTCTAGCCACATATATAAAGTTAGGAAGTCTATATGGTTAAAAAAAAAAAAAAAGAGTCCCTTTATTTAACTATTTAATCACTTACAAACAATTTGCAGTTAACAACAAAGTATACAAGCAGGCTACTGGTTTTGGCCAAAATGGTGAATTAACCCAGGGATGCCAGCCAGCTTCTTGCTGGAAAGAACCCTACTGATGTCAAAAAAGACCTTAAAGATGTCTGTTAAAACACCACATGATAAGCAGGGGGTATTTCAGAGACCTAAGGAAAGTTACAATATGCCAAGCTTGTATTTAGGGGACAATATAGATATTAATGAGTATTAGGGGATCCCTCTTCCATTTTATAACTTACCCTAGGAAAGAGCTAGTCTGCTAAAAATGTTTCTGATCAAAGAGTATCAACCTCTGCAGTTTTCCCATAAAGGTATCAGTTTTCTTTCTTAGATATCAGTTGCTAAAAACTCTAAAACAATGTGACTATGCAATAAGATAAAGCAGTAGAATGATGCTGACCAAATTAAGTGAGAGAAACATCAGAACATCAGGTACAAGTAACAAGCTAATTTAAGACTCAATTGTATATATAAATATAAATATATATATATATATATATACACACACACACACACACCAACACACACATTTGCGTACATACTTATTTCAAAAAAACTCACGCAAACATATATATGTATATTTAACACCATATATACAGGTATTCCATTGTAATTTAATCCTCTGACCTCAGTAGACCTTGTTCTTTTTAAACTAAACCCTCTCAATACTCTTTCCCCATTGGTGGGCACCTGCTTTTTTTTTTTGAGCTTAAGGGATAGAGAGAATAATTTGGTTACAATAAACGGCTGAAATCCTAATTAACAACTAATTTAATTTACAAGATCCAGGATTGAAAGGATTTTCCTATTTCATGGAAGAAGGAAAATTAGCTTGCTAATAGAAGAAGAGGTGGCAAAGTAACTGAAATCTTTTAACACTGATATATTAACACAGAACCAAAAGAGAACAAGGTCTAACGTACCACTAGATGTTTTCATACATCCAATTTTGCTAAACACAGTCACCCTCCATCATTTGTTTCCTCTGCTGATTCACAATAACACCCCAGAGAGAATTTGCTACCCCAGAACAATTCTATAAACTTTCCATTTCTGTACTTAAATCAGGCTCTTAAACTCATCTCCCTTCATTACATTCCCACTGTAATATAGAGAATCTATGTGGGTAACAGCAACTGGGAAGTCTTTCCTGGATGATAAGTCTAAAGTTACCTGATTTTCTTCTCAGTGTGGTACAACCATCTTAAGTTTCCCTGGTGCAAATTTTTCAAAGAATCAAGCAATTACTTTCTATTATCTCTTATGTACACCAGTTAATGTCAAACTGACCCATCTGTTTATTGTTTTCACTGCCCTTATGAACTTGGTTATGTTTTTAATTTTTTTAGTTTTATAAATAACTACGGAGATATATATATATATATATATATATATATATATTTATTTATTTATTTTTATTTTTATTTTTTTTCTCGGTACACGGGCCTCTCACTCTTGTGGCCTCTCCCGTTGCGCAGCACAGGCTCCGGACGCGCAGGCCCAGCGGCCATGGCTCACGGGCCCAGCCACTCCACGGCACGTGGGATCCTCCCAGGCGGGGGCACGAACCCGTGTCCCCTGCATCGGCAGGCGGACCCTCAACCACTGCGCCACCAGGGAAGCCCTGGATATATATTTTTTAAAAATTGAACTTGAGTATATTAGTATGTTTATGGTCAGTTTTACTCCTCACTTTAGTCCTAAAATCATCTACAGACTTTCCCTGAATAGATTTTAGCTCTACCACATGTGGCTACATTTCCAAGAGCTATTTACTTCACTTGCAAATGGATTTTCTCTTTATATTGTCAATGCATGGGTTGCAAACCCATTATCAGGGTAAATGGAAGTGATATCTGCACAGTGCAGCCTTTTATAGAACTTCAAGTCTACTTATTCAAATGCTGAATTTGTGGTCCACTCACATTTACGGTTATAAAAAAGGCAAAGAAGCCCACAATTGCATATATGTATATAACCACAGGATATTCCTGACTTCTATACTTTTACATAGCTTACTAGTTTTGCATTTAAAATTTTTTGAATATATATGTTCCATTCTTTTGACCAATATCTTACCATCAATAGTCTCCCACTGATTAATCTTGCTAATTTACCAAGCTTTGGACTAGGATATGGGAGATAAATTTTTAGTACTATGGGTCAACACCAAGTATCAATATAAAAGTTATAACATTCATATTGGCAGAGATGCTGAACAAAAGAAAATTGATCCGGTCAGTAGAAGAAAACAAAAGACAATATGGTAATTAGAAAACAAGCAGCAAGATGGTAGAAACAAATCCTAAATTATCAGTAATTACAATAAGTGCAAAGGTTTAAAGTAATTGATTAAAAGTAGAGAAACTACAATTTGATTTAAAAATAATTCAATATATTATTTCCACAGGCACATTTAAAAATACAAGACATGGAAATCTTAACATAAAATTATAGAAAAAGTGGGTCAAATAAAGAAAAGAAAAAAACATGAAAGTGATGTTTTAATGTAATCAATATCCAAATATAACATACATGCAGAAGAATATACAAATCAAAAGTATACAGTTTGATACATTTCTATAAAAAGAAGAAATAGACCCACAAATCTCCCTCATGAGAACTTCCAGCCACCCTCTTTCCCCAAGGATATATTATTTGAGCTTCCAATGATATGAATTCACTTTGCCTGTTTTTGAACTGTTTATAAATGGAGTCACATAGTATGCACCATTTTGTGTCTGGTTATATTGTTCCAATATTTGTTTTCAAAACTTACCCAATTTTTTTCATGTAATTGAGGCTTGTTCATTCTCATGGCTCTCTCATGTTTCACTGAATTAGTTATCTATTGCTATAAATTACCCCCAAATATCAAAGCTTAAAGAAACAAACATTTACTATATTACAGTTTCCGTGTGTCAGGAATCCAGACAGAATTTAGCTGAGTAATCCTGGCTCAGGGTCTGCCCTGAACCGGGAGGTAGGAGCCAGGGTGACAGTCAACTCAAAGATTTAAAGAAGGAAAATCTGCTTCCAAGCTAACTCACATGGTCCCCTCTGCCTGTTGCATAGAGGTTTGGGTTTGGTGCCTTGTGAGCCCCTTCTTTGGGTAACTCATACCGTGGCAGCTGGCTTCCCTCAATGTGAGTGGAGAAGTGAGAGAGAACACTTAAAACAGAAGCCTTAGTTTTTTTGTTCCTTCATCTCAAAAGAGAAATCCTATCACGTTTCATTTATTCTATTGGTTAGAAGTGAGTCATTAGTTCCAGTCCACACTGAAAGGGAAGTGATTATGCAGAATGTAAATACCAGGAGTCAGGAGTCATTGGTGGCCATCTTAGAGGCTGCCTACGGCATCCACTATACGAGTATATCACTGTTGGCTTATCCATCTTAAAGTAGAGGCGTAATTGAGTTTAGTTTTTAGCTATTATGAAACAAACTTCTAGGAACAATCTTGTACGCTGTTTTGGGGAAATATGTGCATGTTTTTCTTGAGTTTATACTTAAAAGTGGAATTGCTGGGCTTACCTCGTGGCGCAGTGGTTGAGAGTCCGCCTGCCGATGCAGGAGACACGGGTTCGTGCCCAGGTCCGGGAAGATCCCACATGCCACGGAGTAGGCTGGGCCCGTGAGCCATGGCCGCTGAGTCTGCGCATCTGGAGCCTGTGCTCCACAACGGGATAGGCCACAACAGTAAGAGGCCTGAGTACCACAAAAAAAAAAAAAAAAAAAAGTGGAATTGCTGATTTACAGGGTATGTATATATCCAGCTTCCTTAAAAACTTCCAGTCATCCAAAGTAGTTTCAAAAATTCAAATTCCAAAGAGCAATGTAGAAAAAAGTTAATAGTTGTAATATACCTTAATATCACTACTATATCCTTTATCTTAGTGCCTGTGTGTCATTAAAAAAATATGTAAAGACCCCAAAGATATTCTCCTATGTTATTTTCTATGATGTTTATTATTTAAATTTCATGTAGGCTCTAGATTACATTTGAAATGTATTTTTGTGTATATTGTGAGTTAGAAGTCAAGATATAAATATATATAGCATTACATATATATACATATATGTATATTCATATGTATATATCTATATACACACACAGATATATGTATATATCTTTTTTTTTTTTCCATTTGGATAGTCAGTTGGTCCAGTGACATTCAGGAAACGACCATTGTCTCCACATTGTATGACAGTGCCACACGTACACAGATGGGACTATTCCTGGACTCCATTGTGTTCCATTTGTCTATTTTCCTGTCATTGTTCCAACAGCATATTGTTTTAGCTATTGTAACTTTTTAATAATTATAATGTCTAGAAATAGCTGTATTTTTTTCAGGATTGTTCTGTTTATTCTTGTTGTTTTGCATTTCCACAAATATTAAAAATAACTTGTCAATTTTACCTCAAATACCTCAAATTCTTCAATTAATTTTCCCGATTACCTCAGTGTCTCCGATGTTGCCTTTCTTTTACTGTCACTCTCTCTGCTGCAGTGTTTCGTTTTAGTGAGTTTTAGTCTATTTCTCAATCATACTGATCACAGGTGATTCTTTACATTTTCTCACTCTAATGGCACCTTTTGCTGTTGATCATGGTTGCTATCTTGATCATTTTCTATATACATACATATATATATATATATACACACACACACACACATATATATGTATATATATTTGTCAACTATTTATTAGATTTATAGAGGAGCTAGTCATGAGTAGTTATTTCCTATCAGCCTTTAGAAAGGAGACAGCCTGGTAGTTTTAGCTCCGAGTTGGCATTGCTATGAACTGGTCTGGCACTCACAGCTAGGCTTTGGTATTCTCCTGTTGAACATAAGGAATTTCACACAACATCAACCTGAGCACTATTACCTACTCATGTCTGAATACAGACTGAACCTGACCATTGCTAGTTCATGTCCCTAGAATAGAGTATTTTATAAGAAACTAGGAAAATGCAAATATTAAATGGCAAATAAAATGCAGTATTTTTATAAAGCTGCCTTTATGGGCACTATCTAATGTATGCATGCTCATATTAATATATTTTATTTCCTCAACACAGTTTTCATGGGATTTATGTGCATTATACTATTTATGAAGTTTAAGGTGATTCACCATAATAAAGGCATTTGCATTTCAACAGGATCCTTCAGTAGATTTTGTGCCAAGAAGCTTACATTGTCATGTAATTCATTTGCTTTTTAGCAGTCTCTGGACAGGATATTTAATGACCTGGCCTTATTACTCGTTGGTACTTAACTCTCTCAGACACTACACACTTGAAGAATGAAAAGCCAACTGTCTATATGATAGAAAGTATCTCTGCATTTCTCACTCTGCTGAATCATCATAGAAATTTATTTCATACTCTTTTATCACACAATGAACAGAAAACTCAGTCCTCACCACTCTCAAGTTAGCGTGACAATTGCCTCATAATTCTGTTGCATAGACAAAAATCTTAAAGATTGTTCTTTTATTTTTTTTATTATTTTATTTATTTATTTTTGCAGTACGCGGGCCTCTCACTGTTGTGGCCTCTCCCATTGTGGAGCACAGGCTCTGGACGCGCAGGCTCAGCGGCCATGACTCACGGGCCCAGCCGCTCCCACATTAATGCCAATCCCATTTAAAGATGGAGGTCTACTTGGCTTAATAAAATTCAGACTATCACACTCCCATAGGGCAGGGTTTGTTTAAAGGTCAGTGAATGAGTACAATTCTGCAAATCAGAACCAGTGAGTTTTCATCCTGGGAATATGGTTAAGATGTAGAGAAAGTAGAATTTTGTGAGTTTTGTTTTCTGCGGAGTGCTCTTCTATTCCTATTTTTATAGCACTTATTATTGTTGTACCACCTAAAAATCAGAGTAATTGTCTACAAAATAAAGGATAGATCACAGCACTCGGATGCGTAGGATTCTTTAGTGCCTTCCCAGTAGACTGAGAATAAAATATGAACACTTTACTTTGGCGAAAAATGATCATATGGGTTAGATTCAGAACAAGTCAGTAGAGAAGCCAGGTTAATGAACGTGTTTGGCTACAGAAAGAGTGACTTGTAAGCAATGAATATTCTTAAATGTATTAACATTAAAAATGTGATTATAAGAAATACTGTGGAAGGACAATGAGTAAGAAAACCAATAGAGTTAAGAAGGAAACACAAAAGGATATTTTTATGGAGAAGAATAAGGAGGTGGAACAGGAGAAAGAGATGGAGAAGGTGGCAGCAGCAACTGTATTTTAAGAAAGAAATGGTGGTTGGTGTAAAAATCCTTTGTGGCTTCTAGAACAAGATGACTGACTAAACAATTTATATTTTGTGTCAGTCAGCTCAGTCAGGCTGCCATAACAAGATACCATAGACTGGATGGCTTAAGTAACAAAGATTTATTTTTTCACTATTCTGGAGGCTAGAACACCATGATCATAGTGCCAGCATGGACAGGTTCTGGTGAGAACTTTCTTCCTGGCTTTTAGATAGCTGCGTGTCTCTGTGTGCTCACATGACCTGTCTTCTGTGTACACACAGAGAGGAAGAGAAAGTGAAAGAGAAGGAGGAAGACAGAGAGAGAGCATTCTAATATCTCTTTTTATAAGGGCACTCATCTCATCATGAATTCCCTATCCTCATGACTTCATCTAAACCTAAATGTAATTACCTCCTAAAAACCCCATCTCTAAATATCATCACATGGTTGGGGGGGTAGGGCTTCAACATATGAATTTTAGGGGCACACAAGCATTCAGTCCATAGCATCTTTCTTTCCCGACAAAATTCCATGGCAAGATAGAATAAGTAACAAACAAACAAATAATCCCATTGCAGCATGGTCAACTAGGAACGATGCCTTAATAGACTAGGGACATTGAAATATTTCTGAGAGTTATAAAGTGGCTGGCATTTAATTGATGGGGAAACATAATAGAGCTGAGGGAATCCGAACTCAGTGTAGATAAATGAGTGAAAATCTGACAAGTGCTTTTTTGTTGTTTTCTTAGAAACACAGAAAAATATTGCCAAGATCAGAAATAGAAAGAGCTGTGGTTCAGGGTCAACTAGTACGAAAACTGTTGAAATGATTAGCAGTAGGAATATAGAATAATGACCCATCCCTAGCTGGCAGCTGAATGGCTGCAGCATTTTTCTCTAAAATAATGTCCAATAGGAAGAAAGAAAAGCTTTATCAATAAAATTTATGGGAACATTTTAGTGTAGGAAGACTCTACTCTGGGCATTTGGTTATGGAAAAAAAAAAAGAACAATGCCACATATAATATTATGTGATACTGAGACAGAGGTCTTCTAAAGCTGGAAGGTAACCATTCTACAAACAGAGAACAGACAGCTTGACTGTGAATCCCCAAACACTCATGGTGACCAGGACTCCTGTACTCATCTGTGTTCACTCTGGAGGAACTGTGATTTTACATGAGTGAAGGAACCAATCCAAGCAATGAATATTGAGTCACCTTGAACATATTTTCTAAATATAAACAAGTAGTCTAAAGTCATCAAAAATTTAAGAAAAATTACTATGTTAGATAGGCAACAAACTAGAACAAAATTCTCAAAACAAACACACAAATAGGGGTAATACAAATGTAAATCAATTGAAGGATTAATGATATGGCTGAAGATTAGTTTGGTGACATGCAAAAGCAACTTAAGGAATTCCTCCACACACCCCAAATCTTAAATGTACACTGCTTACATTCCATTTTCAACCTAGCTTCCTCCTAGCTCATAATTTAGTCTCTGATATTCAGCCACAGTTCTGCCCTGTGTTGGTAAACAAATCTTTAATTTTGGTTTAGATATATTCTTTCTATTTTTACTTATAATTATTTCTGAGTGACTTGCTTATCTAAATCCAACTCATTAAAACAACACTAAAACGTATGCATTTGAATGTACTCTACAACAGTTAGAAATGCTTTCTAGAGAAAGATTCAGAGCTAGTCAACCTGTCATCTGGAGATAGGTGGTCTCAGGATTGGCAGGTTATCAATATCAGCAACAATTTAACAACTTCCACTTGCTCTCTTGTCTTCGGTGTCTTGGCACTTTACCCTTTTGTTCATTGCTTGCGTTTGTTCACAAGATAGCTGTTACAGCCTCAGAACTACTGTTACATTCATGACAGGAGGACAGAAACACAGTGGCAAATGTGAACACTTCTCTCATGCATGTCCCTTTTATAAGGGGGGAAATTCTCTGTAAGCTTCCAGAAGAATTTCCCTAGTTTTTCATGGACAATGCTTGATACTGCAAAAGGAGCTAAGAACTTCTTGAAATCAAAGTGTCTTCACCCAGTACTTAAAAACATGTTATTTAGTATCCTATTAATAAGAAGGGGATGGGAGAATGTCTGTTGGTTTGATAAGCATGGTCAAAAGAGCATGACACAGGTCTCCTGGAAAGGAGAAATAAAACAACAACAAGAAAGGCATAAATAATATTTTTCAAAAATCTTGGCTGTGAAGTAGAGGAACGCAGTATTGTCACAATTGAAGAGGAGATGGCGTTAAGGGAGTGTGTGTATGAAGGTAACTGTTTTCATGTATACACACATATACACATACGCACTTTTTTCATTATATATTTTAGCAATATCACTTCACATAATCATTTTCAATCTAGTATGTACAATGCATAATTTAGCATCCCAGGAACAAATAACCTTTATTTAAGCAGCATTCTTTAAGTTCTTAATTTTATTTGATCTGAGAAACATAGTATTGGTTGTGAGCAAGTTTCATCCACTTTTGATAGCCAGAGGCATCCTTAAAAACTAGAAGTATTATTTAACACAGAGAACATGTAATAGTATTTATATAAATATTTTTTACTAAATTAACACATATTAAAATTTTTATTTTTAATTTTCTCCAATATGCCATTGTGGAAATAATTGATTATAGTTAAAATAAATGTCTATGGTGACATATTCGTGTTTCATTTTCTATCTTCCAGATTCTCTTGTGTCCAAATCTGTGTGTTCAACTCTGGTCTGTGATGGGGTGACCCTTTTCTGTTTTCAACCCCTTGTTTTTATAATTTTAGGTTTGTGGTCAGAATTTGACTCATTCCTTAAATCTTCTTAAGGCTTCTACAATATAGAAAGTATTATTTTAAAAATCTGTAACTACTCTTCGACAATGAGATCTGGGAGGGCAATTGATATGTCATATTTATCTGGGTTTTCCCAATACACATCTTTGTATCTGGCGTTGAAGTTGCTTCTGTTTCAACATATTTTTAAAAAATGGATGTATAGTTCACTTTTTTCCATGTTTTAGCCAACCATCTTATATCAGTCACTTTCAGCTCTCTTTAGTAGATATTTACCTTTAAGTGAAAATTTTAAAGCTTTATTAACCCTAAAAATAGTGATTTTCTACAAATAATGCAAATTCAATATTTGCAAGTCACACTTTATGTTTAACATAGCTCTTGGCTCACATGTTCAGAAGTGACACACTTATTAGACATAATGATATTATTTATTCTTACTTTGGCTCAGAGATATCAGATACTAAGTAGTATGGATGGATTATCTTCCCAAAATGTGTGAGGGCCTTTCCACCTCTCACCAGCTAGTAAAATTATTATTAACAATAATATAATAATATATAAGATTCATCTGTAAATCATATCTTCCCACAAACCAAGAATAAATTCACACCAATTTTCTAAAAAGTTAATTTTTTAAGGGTTTTAGAAAATAAAAGACTTATGTCAATGGAAAATAAATCGTTAACCATACATTTGTTTCAGAATTCATATATATACATATACCTTATGCATATACATGAGAAAAAATAAAATGAGTCTTTCCATTTTAAGATCTTAATCTATTTTCTTTAACTCAATCACAAACATGGATAAAGCCTAATTGATTTGGTTTCTTTATATTTTTACCTAACACATTTGATTTTTATCCCAATCATTTGAGATTGCTATAATACACAACAAAAATTGCTCAGTTGATAGCTAAAGAATAGGTTTGAAGGAAAAATATATGCATAAATATAACTGAAAATGGAAAGAATCAGTATTCAAAAACAGGATCTGTCAAACAATTCTCTGTAACGATTCCAATCAAGTGCAGTTCCTTAAATATTCCACTCAAAGTATACTTTGTTATTATAAAACACTCAACACTCGCAAAAAATAAGAAATAGAATTCCAAGTACAGTTCACGACATTTTTTATTCATGATAATCCTACCATTTCTTCATTCTATTTCAAATGCTATTACCATAATCCCTTAAATATTTTTTGCCTTTAGCTTCTTATAATATCTTGGTATACCAAGTGAAGAACATTTCAAACAAAAGGACGTTTTCCACTTTATGATTAGATGAGAAATTGAGTTTCAAATAGATTCTCCTGATGTATTCATATATTTTTTCTAGTTTTAAATTATATAATGTATTAAACTTTCCTCTCTTTTAAATGTGAATTTTGAATGACAATATTGTTATCATAGCTCAACATGAATTCTCTTCTAAACTAGCTGACATTATTATTCCTTTATTTCAAACTTTGATTTCCCACTCTTTTATGTGTTAAATGGCCATTATATGCTTTGATGCTTTTTTGCCTATAACACGAAGATCTTAGACTTTTAATTTATCATCTTTCACCTAAATCCTCCACTTCATTATTATTCTATTTCCTCTAATCTCTTTATCTCTAAATAAGCTCTGTTTTTCCCCTCTTATGTTTTTAAAATGACATAAAAGCACACATTTTTGTGGTAATACCTAGAGAAAGATTTTAGTTAATATAAACTCTTTGGGTGAAATTCCTACTATCATTAAAAATATTTAGCAGCCCTGAATAACTAGCCAGTCATTTCAATTTAAACCAGATGCAAGAAAAGCATAATTTATTCTTTTCTTTATTTACTGAGAGATTATTTTCCACTGATTTAACTTGAATTGTGCATAAAAATTGATGAGTTTTTGCTTGCTGTATAATGTATATAAAACATACACACACAGAAAATGAGAGGTAGATAAATGGATATGTATATATTATATATACTAAACTAGATACCACTAATATGTATTATACGTAAAATGGTATCATCTGCAATAGGCTTAGGCATTTAAGTATTAAAATAGTTAAACAGAATTCAACTTTCTCCTTAAAAGTTAATATCAATATTGCCAGAGTCTCTATGTTTTAATATATTTATAAAATAGATATCATAATTTATACAGATTAGTTTTTATACTTGTGGCAATTTTTACTTATTTATAAATTATGAAGAATGATAGATAATCATATTGGAGTAATCAGCTACCCTACAGGTGAAATTATTAAATATATGAGAAGTAATAAAAAAGAAATAGGAAAATGTCAAACTTTATTACTAAAACCAAGAATTATTTCTTTGAAAATACCAACAATGCAATGAACATTTGACAAGTATAGTAAAGCCTCAAATAAGGAAC
Source organism: Globicephala melas (assembly GCF_963455315.2). Taxonomy (NCBI): domain Eukaryota; kingdom Metazoa; phylum Chordata; class Mammalia; order Artiodactyla; family Delphinidae; genus Globicephala; species Globicephala melas. The sequence goes on along the minus strand of NC_083316.1, from coordinate 19,927,493 downwards.
ACACAAATAAACTCATTAGAAATTAAAATAATAACTGCATACACTGGGTAGGTTTATGTACACACAAACACAGAGTTCATTTGAAATACAATATAAGCTTGATAATTTGAATGAAATATAATTTGATAAAATTAACTCAAGAAGTGACTAAAAATTTGAATTGTCCATAATGTCACTGTAAGAATTAAAATATATTGAGATCTATGTCTCTTTTAAAATTTACTGAATTTCATCTGTTATCATATACATTGTTTTGAAGTACAGTGAAAGATAAGATAATCCCCAAACACTTAAAAAATTAATATGACTAAAAAGAAAAAAAAAGCAAAGGAAAGTAAAAGACATTACTGAAATCTTTCATCTCCCTTATTAATAAAGGTGGAGAAATCTACACAAAGTGCCTGAAAAATCATACCCAACTAAGTACTTGGTTTGTTAAGGCTATTCATTATTTCAACTCCATATATTATCCTCAGTTGATGACAAAAAGTTGATTAAATTTCAAAATCTATTCCTGAATAAAGACTTAGAAACCTAAAAATAGAAGATGAATTTCATAGATTTGCATTCCTAGGAACAGAATAAATCTACAGAAATATTATAGAGATAAAACCTTCCATTAATGTCAAAAAGATGAACAAGGCCTCACTGTGCACTATGCCTGTTATTGAACAGCTTGCTGACAGTTGTAAACTGTGCTGTAAGTGAAAAATAAATAAAAGCATAATGCTGAAGAGAGCAACACTTAGCAACTGACACAACCTGAACATACAAGACAATAGATTGCCAAATATTACACCTAATGTTAGAGTACATTATATTAATACATGTCCAATATAAAATGTAACTCTTCTATCTAACAGCATAGCATTATCTAAATCGAAGATTCCAGGTGAAAAGGAAGCAAATCCTGTTCCCTCCCAAGAAGGCCACTAGGAGAAATGTATATGCTTCATATATCAAAATCTTATAATCAGTGAAGCACTATTTTTAAAATGAAAGATTTTTAAAAATGAAACAACTGGTTCTCATTTTTTTTTTTAAAAAAAGGACAAGAATAATGAAAAATGTATGAAATAAGAAATTACAGAATTGAATGAAGGGCTAGAATATACTTCCACTATGACCCAACTCTTCTTCCCTAAGCGATTAGTACATATTCTTCATGATGAATATTGTTACAGGTTCCAAAAATCATATATAGAGAATAGTATAATAGTAAAGTACCTTATCTCCCAGAGAAAGGTAAACTTTCTAGTTTATTGAATTTTCTAGTTTACTGAATAGTTTTTGAATTTTGTATCACAACTTTTTTAGTTAATTAAAATAAAAGAGCATTAAAGATAAATTTGGAGTGTCTTTTGCTATCCTCCAGCCTCAAACTGTCCTCTCTATCCTGGATTGGTCGATGGACAGACAGATATATGGACAGACGGATGGACAGACATCCCTTGCTCTTTAATTTTTTGTTTTCCTAAAAAAACAAACAAACAAACAAACAAAAGATTAGGAAAGAGGGATTATATTAGGGAGTATTTTCACAATTCAATTCATATACTTTAAAAAATCACTGCACCAAAATATATTATGGTGGTGAGATACCTAAGAAAGTTTCCCTTTTGAAAGTATTGCCAGCAGTAAAAGATACTAGTTTGGGGAAGCAGATCTGCAAATTATTCCTTTATCAAACAGAAGAAAAGCTTTATGCTAAAATATTCTTACTTTTAAAGTAGGGTTTGTAATCTAAATATTCAAGCTCTAAATACTGTGTTTCATTCTCTAGATTTTCCATGTCAGAAATTCAGTGGAACAAGATATACTTTTTGTCTTAGTGCTGCTTTTACAATAATTTGTTATCTTTTTGTATCATAGTTGAACATTAGAATCACTTGGGTGAATTTTGAAAGTAATATAGATATTGAAAAAAACTGCCAGATTTTGCTCTAATTCATCTGGGGGTAGATCTAGGCATTTATGCTATATTAAAAACTCATTAGATAATTCAAGTGTACAGACAAGTTTGAGAACTGCCTAGAATTAAAATCAAATTGCCAGGTTTGGTATTTGAAATTAACATTTACTAGATAATAAGATTTTCTATCCATTACCCCAATTCAAGGGAGACCTATTTGTGAACTGGAATTTCAGTGAGATTATTAAAAAGAGAAGATGTGAGTTAAGGTCTCTTCAAAACTCCCAGTTTCTATGTAATTATTGAAACACAAAAGAACATCACGTAAGAGAGCTACTCAGTAAAAATGAAACTAATCACTTTGTTAAAACATCATTATGAGGGATGTTTAAAAATATTTGTCAAGTAGTTCAACATCTGTATTTATCTCAGACTTGGCATCACTTGCTTTTTAGTTGTGATTTTTTCTGGTTCTAGGTATAAGGACTGATTTTTGATTGTTATTGCTTTGGATATTGTATTAGGATCCTATTTAAATCTTCTATTTCATCAAGCATTTGCCCTACTGAGGTTTAGCATGTAGGTTCTGCCCTAAATTTGTAAACTGTGGTTCCACTGACATCTTATCTCGCTCAGCCCTTGTAGTGCTGGTCTGGTCTTTGTTCTTCTGGCTCCAGGAAAGCTCACTCTCTACCCTTGCCAGTGCTGCCCATGTTGCTATGTAGGTGGTGAGGAAGCTGGGTGGAGAATGTTTCCTCTGGACTGTTCACCACATACCTGGTGCCATAAGCTTCTAGTTTATCTTTGCTAGTGCTATTGGGGTAAGGAAATATCTGTCTGGGTAGCCTTCTGTCACTTGAGGAAAATCAGGAAATCCTGCGACTAGTTCAGTTTTCTGCTTTTGTGTGGAGAAACCACAAAACACCTGACTTTTTGGAGCTTGGATATGGGCAAATCAGTTCTGCGGCTGCCAGAGGTGTTGGGTGATGGATGAGTCTGTCTGCTTGACTCACTGGGTGCTGTCATTGCCACTGGGTGTGAGTCAGTTGATGAATCTCCCTACCAGGGCTCTACTGAGCTCACCCTTTCCTAGTCTTTTGGTCAGGGAGCAGGTTTTTTTCTCTGTGTGTGTTTCCAATGCCTGCTGGGAGTTCTGGGTAAAACTAAAACTCAGGGAACTCACCAAAGTATTTCTTCAAGACTTAAGGACCCTAGCCAGTCTGTCTTCTTTCCACCTTTCAAAGTACTTTTATGATTGTTAAATTATTCCTAAAGCATTTTGCTGTATTTAGAGGATAGAAAAAGAGACGAGTGAATCTATGTCATCTTTCTGGGACCAGAAGTATAGAAATTAGAAACTAGTTTATAACTGGACTTGCTGTCAAAATTAGTTCTTTTAATAATTATAATAGCTAGAGAGAAGAAAAAATCTGTACTAATAATAAAATCTATACTCTCTTGCAATTGTCTCTACACTTTGTTGTCAGTAAAATAGTAGAAATCCATAGCCTCAAGCAATTTGGACCTGAATTTCTCCTTTTCTATTTTCACAATTCTGGATCAAGTATCAAGTGCATATTTCAAAGTTCTCTGGCTTTCCATAGATTATGTTAATTCAACCCCAAAGATACCTTTCTCTTTCTCTTTTCCTCCTAATATGCTCTAGTTCCCTCTTACCAGATTTATTTTTATTTAATAAAATTAATGGCTTCCATTCTATAGTTTATTTCTCAAACCTAATGAATTATAATGCCTCCTATTATAATGTTAATTACTTAAAACTACAAATATTCTATAACTGATTCAAACTTAAAAGATAAACAATCAACTGTTATCATATACTCAAATCAACTAATTCAAAATTAGTTAATAATCAAAATACTGAGAAAATAATTACTAAAATAAATAACTCAGGACATCTTTTACTTTTAAATATGACCTGCAATAGTAACTATAATTAGGGTAGCCATAGAACATAAAAGTAAACCCAAGTCCATATCCAGCTAATTGACATGATCCAGTAGAAGTATCCACCATAAGGGCAAATGCATTTGAATTCATTAGCTAAACTTCTTCGACAAGTTTTCTATTTTGTTAGGATTTAAGAAACTTTGTGAAATATGAAGTAACTAATGATAAATTATTTAACAGAACACAGAGTAAGAAAATATAAAATGTAGGACAACTTGTTCAAGCATTTAAAATTTTAAAATATTTTTTCTACAACCCACATAGCGAGAGAAAATTTTAGAATATATTTTAAGTTATTTTATGGTTATGCAAAAAATCGCTACATAACAGTAAAGTTTGGAGAATGTGCATGACCAAACAATTTTATTTTTCTTTCAGAGACATATGGTATATAAATTAAAAATGTAACATATGTGTGGTGACTACTGTTTATTGCTACACAGAATGAGGGACAAATCATATTATCCTAAGAATTTTAAAGTATGGCTAAATTTAAACTCATCTATTATGAACTACTAAATAAGAAAGTTCTAATTTGTAATGTATTTCCTTATATCTCTATATATCTCTTATAAATAAATGCCTCAGCTACTTAAGGATTTCTAGGACCCAGAAGTAGTGATAGTCCTTAAAGATCAGATAATATATATTAGTTCTTTAGACATATTGTAGATTAATCTCAATTCTTAAAAAGTGCTTTTCTATACAATAATTATGTAGTTTAAATACAATTAATTTAGGGATTTACATTTTTCATAATATATTTTAGATAATCCATGCATGCTGTAGGGAAAATTGATAATTATACTTATATTAAAATTAAAGAAATTAAAGTTTTTAAGAGAATTAGAAGGAAACAGTAAACTGTGAACTGTATCTCTTTGTGATAAACTAAAATTAATTATTGTGTTATGTTGTCAGAAATTTGATTATTTAAATAGACACCTGATACATTCCTGTCACTGTATGGAATAGAAAAAAATTTGCTAATAAAAATAAAAGATTGAAGTGTATATTAATTGTACTATACTTGGTATTTTAAGTTACTCTGAAACCAAGCTGTATTTGACATTTCATCAAGTTTTTCATTCTGCAAAAACAATGATACTAGTGCTAAGAATAGATAACAGATGACAAGTTTTGAATAGAAACTTGAACTTACTAGAAATATCATAGTACTAAAATAAATGTCCATTGGATAAAAATACATGGTTTAAAAATAAAAAGCAACATTTACCTTATTAAAATGTGTATGAGATATTAATTTTCATTTTACAAATGAAAATGATCTTATTTATTATAGTAATTATTATTTTACTTTGTTTCAAAAGTTTCTCTGTATAATAATAGACTACCAATGATGGATTCATGGGTATCAAACTATCCTCCTGATTGAGAATAAATTTAAAATCATAGAAAATATATGAAGCAACTGTTTTCAAGATTTGGACAACAGCAGCCCTAGTCTGTGATTGTTGGAGTAAGTTACACATAAAAGGTGTATTCCACAGAGGTCCAGATGCTGCACAAAGAGGGGAGACAATCAATCAGCCAGAATGAAGTCACCTCACTGAACACTCAAGGAATTCAGTTCATACACAAGAATGGCTCTGCCTTACTTGCACGGCTACTCTATCCGTATGGTAAGAGTTACTCTAGACAGGCCTACAAAAGACAAATCCAAGCATCTAATAGATCAAGCTGATCTGCCAGTAAATTAACTGACCCCTAGAGCTAAAGTCAACACTAAATCTATACACTAAGCAATGTAGCATCGACAATTTCCAGTATATGATAAAAAGTACTAGATACATAAAAACACAGGAAGATGTGTTCCATAACCAAAGGGGAAAATTCATAGATGATGAAGATGTTACATAATTATAAAATGAAAAAGTTTTAAAACAAATATTTAACAAAGGGGATGAATGTGATGAATGGAAGGACTGAGAATCTGAGCATAAAATGAAAATTATTAAGAAAAAAAGAATAAAATGGAAATTCTGTAACTGAGATAGAGGTTCTCAGGAGAGGTTCAGTGTGTTGTGGGATTTGCCAAAGCACATACAGACACACACGCATACTAACAGCTACCTCTTGAAAGGTTTTTTTTTAATTCTGACATTTAAGGCAAGAAAGTGAAAAATTTTTAAAAGAAGGATTTGAGGAGATGGGGATTTCTCTAGTTACAGAACTTGAATTTCAGAGATCACATTGGGTGGTCTTAAGGGTGGAATGTCAGGGAGGGATGAGAATTAGTTAGTGTCAGAATAAGGGATGTGCAAAGTCACTTGATGCGAAAGTCCTGTGAGATGGAGACTACTTCAATGATTAAGAAAAACACATTTGGGCTTCCCTGTTGGCGCAGTGGTTAGGAATCTGCCTGCCAATGCAGGAGACATGGGTTCGAGCCCTGGTCTGGGAAGATCCCACATGCTGCGGAGCAACTAAGCCTGTGCACCACAACTACTGAGCCTGCGCTCTAGAGCTTGCGAGCCACAACTACTGAGACCACATGCCACAACTACTGAAGCCCACGTGCCTAAAGAGTGTGCTCCGCAACATGAGAAGCCACCGCGATAAGAAGCCTGTGCACTGCAATGAAGAGTAGCCCCTGCTCACCACAACTAGAGAAAGCCCGCACACAGCAACGCCCAAAGGCAGCCAAAAATAAATAAATTAATTAATTAATTAAAAAAAAAAAAGAAAAACACATCTGTAGGGCATAATGAGATTTCTCCTGATAGTGTTTTTGAAAAATCTGATAATTGGTCTTATTCTGGAGACAACTTTTGGTCAATGGTAATAGTGAAAGAAGGAGATTTTGGAGGGAGGAGTGCAAGAGAGTCTTGTGAGAAGCACAAATTCCAGGTTGGAGTTATTTTATATCTTGCAGCGAGTAGTTTTTAAGCTGGGCTCTGAAGAGTCTACTGTAGCCATTTTATTTTCACCAGTGTTTGTTTCAAAAACTAGGACTGTGTTTTATATACTACTTTGAGTCTTACTTTTTCTTCTTTAATTGGTTTCCCAATGGACATTCTCCAAATTCAAATGGCACAGATTAACCTCAATTTTAAATTATATTAATGTACCCTTAGTTCAAAACTTAGGTAACATGAATATTCACTCTTAAAATTTTATTTTGTTTTGATTTGACCTCTTGATGCTAGAGACAGCTCTGTATTTGCCACTATACCTGATGCTTTTCCTTTCGAGATGGATTCCTGAGTGTGGGATTGGTGAGAATCCTGGGTCAAGGTTACATTCCTGTTTATGTTAAACAACAACGTGCTGTTTTCTAAGAAGTTGAAAGAATTAATATCTGAAAAATAAATAACTGAGAGTACAAACTTTCTTCCAATCCCAGTTGATTATAGATATTACCATAAATACTATTTTCTTATTCCCCAGTTTGCTGGGTAAGAAATGATGTTTAATAATTAATTTGATGTATTTGAGTCCTAGAAAGGTTCATCCTCTTTTCATTTGTTTATTTGCCACCTAGATTTGCTTTTCTGAGATTTCTCTTTTCAAATAACTGGCATTAACCATATTTCATTGTAAATTTTGTTACCAATTTAAATGAATATTCATTGATTCTAGATAGACAATATGCCATGTGATTGTTTCCTATTAATATAGCAGTAGTATTGTCCATAGGCCACGTTTTCCAATAGTGTAGTTGTTGGCCAGATGTGGTTTCCTAGCCACAGTGACAATTGAAGTGTTCAAAATGTGGCTATTAGCTATTATATTGGGCAGTTCAGATATAGTTCATCATTTCAGAAAGACTATCTGTGCCATTTATCCAACAGCATTGGCTCACTTTGTTTCTCTGTGTCACAGTTTGGTAACTTGCAATATTTCAAATTTTTTCATTATTATTATATTGTTCTGGTGATCTGTGATCAGTGAAGTTCGATGCTACTGTTGCAAAAAGATTATGACTCTCTGAAGACTCAGATGGTGTTTAGCAATTTTTAGCGTTAAAGTATTTTTAAATTAAGATATGTGCATTTTTTAGTCATAATGCTATTGAACATGTAATAGACTACAGTATAATGTAGACTTTTATATGAATTGAGAAACCAAAAAATGCATGTGACTCACTTTTTTATGATATTTGCTTTACTGCGATGGTCTAGAACCAAACCTGCAATATCCCCGAAGTATGCCTGTATGCATAATCTTCTATATCCTTTGCTAAGTGTTATATTGTTTTATGTTTTTTTTTTTTTTTTTTTTTTTTTGCGGTACGCGGGCCACTGTTGTGGCCTCTCCCATTGCGGAGCACAAGCTCCGGACGCGCAGGCTCAGCGTCCATGGCTCACGGGCCCAGCCGCTCCGCGGCACGCGGGATCTTCCCAGACCGGGGCACGAACCCGTGTACCCTGCATCGGCAGGTGGACTATCAACCACTGCGCCACCAGGGAAGTCCTGTTTTATGTTTTACATTCTGAATTTTAATCTCCTGGAATTTATAAAGTGAATTAAAGGTATAATCACATTTTAACTTTTTTCCCAAATGGAGAAAAAAATAAAACACTTATGGTCATATAACCAGGCCCTATATAGTAGTGTATGTTTTTGAGTATTTTATTATTTTCCATTGATCTGTTTGTCTGTTTCTGAGTTATTACTGAAATCTTATTATTGGAATTGTCTTACAAGATTTTTTTCAATATCTGTTTTAGAATAGGCCTTGTTATTGTTTTCAAGATATTTAAAAATTACTCTCAGATAATATTATTTCATATGGACATTAAAATCATTGTATTCAGTCCCTCAAATAAACTTTATTGGAATTCCATTTAAATTATATTGCCTTAATATATTTAATTTGGGAAAATTGATTTTTAAAAATCATATTATGTCTTCCCTTTTGGAACTTTGTTCCAATCTTGTTTTATACCCCAATTCTGCTCTTCATTGGTTTTATTTAATTCTTAATTCTATTTTTTAAATTATTTTTTCTTTTCTTTTCTATCTTTCTTTTCTTTTCACCTTGATGCAATTTCAACTCACCCTGTTACTGTTTTATAGAGTCACATTCTTTGATAAGAATGCTAAATCTTTTCTAGATCATTTGTATTTTACTCAAGAATATATTACATTGATCTGACTCTTCTAAATATTCATCCTTTTGTTTGGTTCTAAAGTTATTTTTTAAAGACCACATGAAAATGTATCTTTACTTATTCTGGAATTATGATAGGACTACTCACACAGTGTTTTCATGAGTGAGGCTAAGTTATTTGAGCAGCTGGATCCTGCTGTCTCCCTTTCTTTTTTCTTTTTTTTTTTTTTTTTGTAATAATCCTCATATTTTTTAACTCTGCAATGGGAGAGTGGGATGATGCTTAGTTCTCAGTTTGATTACAGTCCAAACTGCAGATGGACTTTACCATAGACTGAGTGGATTAAACAACTTAAATTTGTTTTCTCACAGTTCTGAAGACTGAAAATTCCAAGTCCAAGGTCTCTCAGAGTTTCATTTCTGTTGGGGCTCTCATCCTGGCTTTCAGAGGGCCACATTCTCACCATGTTCTTACATGGGAAGAGAGAGACAAAGAGACAGGGAGAGAGAAATTTCCCTCTCTTTTACTCTCTCTTTCTTTTCTTCTTCTTATAAGGCCACGCTTCTGTAAGAGTAGGGCCCACCTTTATTAACTCATTTAACCTTAATTATCTCTTAAAGAGCCTATCTCTAGCTATTGTGACCTTGGGGGTGAAAGCTTCAACGTGGTGAACTTTGGTGGGATGGGGGCGGTGGCACAATCTAGTCTATAGCAGGGTCTCAGGATCAAAAAGTGATGGAGGCCAGAGCTGTATGTCATATGAATCAGGAAGCCCTTTACTATGTATTCCACAGTCACTGAAAACAAGCATTATCTCAGAGAAGGGCTCGGTAGACGAAGGGCAGGTATAAATTGGAGAAACTATTACTTAAAGAACTATTTAAATCATCAGACCCAGTTTTGAAGTTGATAGGTATAAAGCCAGTTTCTTTTCCATTACCCACTGGGCAGACGCTTATGATAATAAATTATAAAAAAGGAAAAAGATATTCCCTTTGCTTATTCTGAGTATGTTGTGAATGTATTTACAACTCAGATATATAGTCCCTCACATGCCAAAGATGATGTTAGGGAAAAAAATATAGAAATAAAGAACACTTAAACAAATTGAAAAACATTGAGGTCATAACAAAGATATAAAAAATTAGAAAAGTTAATGTGATTGTGATTGTAAGAGTGACAATCTTGGATAGCTCAGGAGACTTCTGATTTATGTCTCTTCTCCTGACTTAATTACTAATAATGTAAATTTTAATATTAAAATGTTCCAGACTGCTTAGATCCCTACAAATATCTTGTTCTAGAAGAAAGCAAGGAAATTATCAAAGACTACCAGATTTGTTTATAAAGGACTCAGGAGTCAGTTTGAAGAAGTTCTAACAGGTCAACAATGGGACATTTTGAGAATCAATAAGAGTAATAATGCAAATGATTGAAATGCATAGATACTTTAGATCAATAAGCCTATCCTTATGGTATTATTTCAGCTCATAAATTAAAAAAATTAGAATTAGAATATCATCATTGTGCAATCACTAAAAAGATAAAAGAACTAAAATATGATAATCAATAGCTTCTGATATCACAAATAAAAGAAAAATAAACTATATGTGCCTCCTGAGAAAAAAAGAATATCTATGAAATATTGTTGCTGAAAGAGAGAGAGAGAGAGAGAAAATCCAACCACTTCTCTAAATACAATTGCCAATTTAGAAGTAATATGATGACAAGGGCAATTGTTTAACAATTCTACAGGGATGCAATCAGAAGAAATCCAGAATGTGGGTAATGCTGTACATAGTTTATTCAATAAATAAATTGTGATAGATATAAATAATGCGGGTGGATTTTGATAATATTAGGAAGTTATCCTTTTTGTTTTAGGTTTATTAATAGTGTTTAGGTATGTATTTCATGAGTCCTTGTTTTTACAGATATATACTAACATGTTTATAAATGAAATTATATGATTCTGGAATTTGCTTCAAAATAATCCATCAGGATGTTAGAAGAAATATGTGGAGTATAAATAAAACAAAATTGATCATGAGTTGATAATTGCAGAAAACAGTAAATTGCTACATATGTACTGACTATATGTAGCCCTTACTTTTAAAATATCTTTAAGAATCCTTAAAGATATTTTAAAATATCTTTACTTTTAAAATATCTTTAAGATACTCAAAGATATTTTAAAATATCTTTAAGATCCTCAAAGATATTTTAAAATATCTTTACTTTTAAAATTCTCCTTACTTTTAAAATATCTTTAAGATCTGCTGTAATAAAAGTTAAAAAAAATCCTGTTCTGTTTTCTTTCCAACCAGTTCTAGTATTTGGGATTTGCAGAGGTAATTATTTTGATTAAATAGAGGTAATGGTTGGCTAAGTGGAAATTCATTGCTTAAAGGCAGCAGTTGATGTCAGAATTAATATCGTGGTGTTTTGTCATCAATTCTAAGAACCTCATTGACTTTTGATATATGAAATGTGGCAGGAGATTTTTATTATATAGCCTGAGTTTCAAAGAAGGAAAGTAGGCAAATCTTTTATTAGCCCCCTGATTTTTATTTGAGAATTTGTTTAATATGGTATTTATTTAAACATATACTAATAAATGAAAGACATTAAGATTCATGTTTGTCACTGAAGAAGAAACAAAAAATCTTAAGAAAAATATAGTTGAGAATAAATCATTTGCAGTTAAACTTAAGATGAGTGATCTCAGTCTTACACTGTTTCCTTTTGGATGTTGTCATCCTATGTGCTCCAATTCAATGTTCCAAAAACCGAATATCCATCGGATGCACACTCAGTGAATCTTTGCTTCATACTATTATAAATATTGTGGTAATTTTCAAAATTTGCTATGACTTCACATGTTGTACCTTTCAGAAAAATATCAATGAAAAAGTATCAATTTCATGGGAGGAGGATGGAATTAATGTAGTAATGTTCTACTGATATTAAATTTTGTTTATAGAAAAGGGGCAATTATGTGCAAACTCAAATGGTGATATCACTAGACAAGAATTTTTTCAAAAGAACTTTACCACAAAAGCACAAGAGATACATATGACTAACACAATATATCAAAATGAGTTTAAGGATACATAAGCAAGTAGATAATGAAAGGAAGCAAGCTAGGTAATGAAGAGGAAGACAGAAGGAATCCACAGGGCTAGGATGCCTTAATCCGAATTTAGCAAATGTTTCTTTGTGGAAATTTAAACAAGCTGTTCTCTGGGTACCAGATAATTTAAAATAATTGGATGCAACTTATATTTAAATCCCTTTTTGCTCTACAGTAAAATAAAAATTCAAGTATAAGAGGCAAGTTTATACTTTTTCTTCTAACGAATATTGAAGTGTGAATGCTGCAGTCATAGTGAATGTATTTTCAAGAAGACTGTGGTCAGTTTCTTAGATGTTTTTTAAATTAGAAAATAATATATAATGTCTATTATCATGTTAGAGTTTTGACATAAATATATACTGGAATTATTTATGCTAGCATAAATCTTTTAAGACTACATTTAAAAAAATAAATTTATTTATTTATGGCTGCATTGGTCTCTGCTGCTGTATGCGGGCTTTCTCTAGTTGTGGCGTGCGGTCCTCTCACTGCAGTGCCTTCTCTTGTGAAACATGGGCTCTAGGTGTGCAGGCTTCAGTATTTGTGGCTCAAGGGCTCTAGAGCATAGGCTCAGTAGTTGTGGCGCACTTAGTTGCTCCGCGGCATGTGGGATCTTCCTGGACCAGCGATCGAACTCGTGTCCCCTGCATTGGCAGGAACCGCTTCCCCACCAGGGAAGTCCCAAAACTACATTCTTAAATACTTCCAGTGCTTTGCATGGTGAAGTGTTCCTACTATGGATATGTAGTATGTCTAAAACCTGTTCCATTTTCATTTATTCACTGATGGAAAAAACATTTATATTGCTCTGCTAGTAATTGTCAAAGAGATTTAATTTTCAAAATGTCTATGAAAGGGAGGTCTTATTGTGATTAATGTTGCTCAAAACTTTCTAAATTTCTCTTTGAGTTAATTCATTTTCTCCCAAAATCAATGCATTTGTAGTTCTCTTAGATTATTTCGGTGTTGTTTTAATATGAATTTATGTTATTCCAAGTGTGAATATATAGATATGTATATATGTATAACAATTTATTTTTCTATGAAATGTTTGTTCATAGCTGCAGCATATTTTTTGATCTTATTTTCTAGCTTTAAGACTCTCTTACATATTTAGAATATGCTTTGCAAATACTTTCCCAGTGGGCGGTTTGCCTTTTTACTCAGTTATAATTTTTTTTAACATACAGCTTTTTAAATTATATATGATTAAATGTATCCATATTTTCTTTTTAATCACCTAGAAGTTTGAGTAATAGCATATATTCCCCACTTGGTGTGGGATTCCCTCACAGTTTCTTCCATCATTTGTCGGGCTTTATTTTCAAATTAAAATCTTTGATCCACTTGAACTACATATCTTGATGCATGTTACAAGGAACAGATCCAATTTTAAGTTTCTCTACATGATTCTGTAGTTATTCCAGAACCACTTATGTAAAATACCACCCTTTCCATTACTAATTTGAGACTGCAGCTTTATCATATATGAAATTTACATATGCAAATTAGTTTTTCATTTTCAAAAGTGATTTCTTAGGTAGATATTGCTGAGTAAATGGCTATAAAAATGTCAATTGGATTGCCTATTCTGATACAATTAGACTTAGTTTTTTTCCAGGAAGGCAATATTTGGCATAGCAACAAAAAACAAATGAGAAAAAGCTTCCAATGATCTCTCTGATGTGTCTTCCAACAGTCAAAATAGCACTGGCTTTAAGTACTTTTTTAAAAAGTAATTCTGCTTACAAGTCCAGTGATGAAAGGTATTTACCTTTAATTCCAAATATTGAATCCTTGGTTTGTCATCTGATACCATCCTAGGATAACCAGATGGCATTCTAGGCAATGATACAATCTACGATTTAACTATTTGGGTTATGTCCTCAAACTACTATATTTTTATTCCTAATAAACAGGCTAGACCACTGGTCAAACACTCATCTGGTGGCCTAGATGTAAGACTGAGCCTAAACAGGCCCAGAGTCATCCTAGGGTGTGCTACCCAGTCCACATTACAACCTCAGTTATTATAATATTAGCTATAAGACAAGGAGATTCATCCTCAAAGTTAGGCACATTGAGGGAAAATGAACATTTCTTTGTACTAGAGATATTAACCTAAGTTTTCCTTCAGTGCATTCATTTTCCCTGTCTTATCCCTGATTTGTTTTCTAGGATGGGAGGGAAGTGCACAACTTTACAATTAGTTAAAAGCCTGGGCTATTCTTTTTTCCTTCTAGCTACAAGGTACGAATATATATATATCAACATAGCAAACCTAAAAGAGAACACATCAATCTCCATTTTCATAATGTTTAACATACTCTTCTTTCACCCATCTAACTGGAGCTACTCCTTTTTTAAAATAAGGACACAAATGAGGTCCATTTATAAGATTAGGAATAAAATGAGTAGGGGGTACTATGCATGAATTCACCAACTCCTTTCCTCCAGACTCTTCTTGATGTTTGTTTTTCAAAATGTTTCCCCTTTCTTACTTCTGGAATTAAGTCAATGTTTCTATAATATTGACAGATCTAGGGCACCACTGGCAAAAGCTTAGACAGCTCAAGGATGGAAGAGAGTTACAGGCTGACATTAATCAGGGTGTGAGGAATGATTCCAGGAGACTCCTACCAACACAAAATAGGGATAAGCTGTACATGTATGTGGTTTGTGTATTCAAAGGTAATTATGGACATACTCAGCTATCAGGATGGTAGATGTCACAGAGGTCTAACAGGAAGCTGTGAATGTGGTGGAGAGGGTGTCTAGCTACAGTCTTGTCTGACATTGGCTATCAGGAAAAATGGAGACAAGGATATTATCAATATTACATAGGTGGGTGAAGAAGGGCAAAAGAGTTTGTAAATGTGTGTGTTTGTGTGAGAGAGAGATATCTAGTTTAATAATAGGATGGCCAATGTCTAATTCTAGAATGTTCAGTTGGTTCTCTGCAGTTTTATTCCCAGAAGTTCTGGGATAACCAGAAGGTAAACAAGGGGCACATGCCCAAAGCAGGAAGCCAGAAAAATCTTATTAATATAAAAGCAAGCTCTTGAATCTGAGGAAAAACATTAGCCTTAGCATCTGAAATTTGCTGTGGTTTCTATATTTATATATTTTCCTTGTGTACAGAAAGGGTTGTTGCTAGTGCTCAGAGTAGGATAATTGAGGTATTTCACCAAGATGCCAACATGCATACACCTAAGGTTAGATTCTGAATGAAAATCTGAGTTGTCAAGCATTAACTCCAACCCCAAAATAATTTTATGCTCTGATGTGCAGGCTCAGACACCCTAGCTAGAGTTATCATATGTTCATGCAAATGTATTCTTGATTAGAACACAGGAGTACTAATAATATTCTAACAATTGTTATAAAGAACCACCACCAACATGTTTGCCTATACCTGATAAATGACCTTCCCTGAACTCACTTTTTCTTCTGGGTTCAATTTATTTCTACTTGAAATAGATCCTGTAGTACTTATTTCAAAAAGTTTTACTGCTACCTGTCCCCCACCCCCTAAGAAAATTGTCCTGGTCTTGGTTTGTTTGCTTCCTTTAAATTAAGAAAAAATAATGTCTGAAATCTTTTCCCTTTTTCTAGTTCTATAAAAATGGTTGAAATATTTAATTTGGTTACAAAATCTCATGTTGAAATTTCTTTTGCCCCAATATTCTCAAGATAATATTCCATTGTTTTTCTGCCTTCAGTTGTTGCTAATGAAAAGTCTGCTGTTAGTCTAAGTAATAGTCCAATAGTCTAAGTAATTAGCTATCTTTGTGTCCTCTTTGTTTTGAGATTCTACAGTTTTGATATTATGTTTCAGGTATGAATTCACTTTATTTTATTTTAATTTACTGTGTTTGGAACTCAAAGGTCTTGTGATTTTATCACCTCTGAAAAATTTTAGCCTTACTTCTTTAGATTATTACACCTAACCTTATTCTGTCTTTTAGAACTCATATTAGACATATGTTGCAACTTCTCATTTGATCCTCCAAGTCTCATCACCTGTTTTATATTTTGTATCTTTTTCTCTGCATGGTGCATTGTGGGTACTTTTCTTAAATTGATGTTCCAGTTCATTAAATTTCTCAAAGTTTAATTTAGAACATTTAAAATGTAACATTTACTTTAAAAATTAAATGAACTATATGTATCATTTATAGGAGTTCTTATTGGTTCTTTTTGATGCTTTCTTGACTATTTTAATAGTGTCCTAGGTAACCATATTTTAAACAGAATTTTCCTAGAAGGTCTATGTAATAGTTTTATTATGTAAAGATGCACAAGAATTGAATCTCACTTTTTTTTTTGGTAGATGTTGACTCTCATTTATTATGTAATAATTACTATCATATTTTTAGTTCGGAATTGTGAGCTTATTTTTTGAGAAGCTTTATATGTGGGTTTTTAAAATTTTGACTCAAATTTGCATCTTTCCTGAAAGGATTTTGCATTTGTTTCTGCCTGGAAAACACAGGTAATGCTCTCCTAAGATAATATTTTATTTATTTCATTTTTTATCTCACTGGCATAAGTGTATTTGCACCCAAGGTAGTGGATGGAAAGATCCAAAATTAAGAATTCTGAGAAGCCACTGATTTTCCCTCTTATTATTAATAGATTAAATATTTGTCTACTCAATTTACCAATGGAAAGATTTTTTTCCAGTCTAACTCGTCTGAAAAAAATGCACAGACATTTTCATACTTTGAAGTTTCAAACATTAACCAGGCATCTCAGTTCCAAATAAAAATATAACATGAACCAAAGAATTGATCTCTGACTTCAATATAAATTCAAGACACTAGTTATCCATATCTGAAATCCTTAAGAATTCTGGTTTATCACATGGTTTTTAATTATCTTTTTTTTCTGTCCTTCATTTATTTACCTTATTTTTTTCAAGACTGCATCTGTACTTGTAGAAGTATGTAATTTTATTTAATGTAGAGTTTGTATCGGCAAATAAATCAGTCTTGCTGAGGGAGAAAGATAGAGAGGGGGAAGAGAAACAGAAAGAGAGAGAGAGTTAGAGAATCATGGAAAATTTATGGCTGTGGGATCATCACTACAGGTGACTTCTTGCTTAGTTTTACCAGAATTACTTTTCAACTGTTATTTATCAAGTGATGATGATTATTAACAGAACTGTTATCCAAGATGATAGCAGCCTATATCCACATGACAGAATGTATGCAGAGTTTCATGAGTAGTAATAGACATAACTTGTTCCCTCATGAAATTCTAGAATTATATACAAATAATGCAGAAGACAGGTTACAGTAACACATTAAGGTTTTCAATATAAGGTGATACATTGCATCAACAGAAAGCTGCTCTAACTTAAAATTAAAGATTTACTGCTCAGTCAGCAAGGTTGTAAATAGTAACTGATAAAAAACAACACTATGTTTAAACGAAAGGGCAAGCATCTGTGAAAATAGATAAAAGATGCTTTTTTTGGTAGTACAGCTAATGGTCTGAGAAGTTTCAAGATTATTTTTAAAATCCGTTTTCACATAAAATGACTAGACTATGTGTACTTTGAGGTTTTATTAAAATAATTAATTGCTTTATCTTTATTCAGTCCAAAGCTAAATTATTACATCTTCCAAGTAAATATAGTATGTGAAATTAAAGTATTAAAAATTAACTTTCCATAATTACTCTTTATTGAAATGAATTATTTAGGATTAATATGTAATAATTCTAATACTAATTTTCCTTTTGGACCTTTCGTAAATTAGTTAATCTCTTTAAATAGTCTGAAGATTCTACATGGGAAATAATTTGCCTTGGAATGGGAATGGGCTACATCAATATAGAAAACACTGAGTAGAGGAAGGGTTATAATTTAGTGGAAATGTGATAAATGATGAATCATTATTTAAAAATCTGTTTAACAGGTTCTTTCCTACTCAAAGGATCCTATTCATCTCTCCATGCTTTATCTTTATTTCTGAAAAGTATTAGAAGGTATTACTTTAAAAAATATGTTGTTTTGCATCAGTTTTTATCAGCTGAAGACAGTCTGTTTTTTTTTTGGTTTTTTTCCTTGAGACTCGTTAAGCCAGAGTTTAAAATAGAAATACAATAAAACTTTCTTTTCCGATTCCAAAGAATGGTCTAAGACAGACCATGCTTATTTGACTGCATTTCAGAATAAAGGTGCGTTACATCTTCCTTAGCAGATGTAACTAACCTATGCAATTCATGCTATCATTTGATTTACCTCATCATAGCTGGTCATAGCTCTCTTTAGAGAATCACACAATTTAAAATTATTATTGATGAGAAAAGACAGTTTCCTAGCTGTGGTGACAAATGTTAAATGATTTTAAACCTATAGCTGAGTAAAATATTTGGATTAAAAAAAAAATGCCCGCAGAGGAAGAAAGCATTGTAAATATACAACATTAATTTGAAACTTCCTACTATTCAGTTTTACAATGTTGGGTTTGAAGAAATTGAAAGTCATCAATTGGTAGTTTGTACCAATTAAGTATTTTATTCACATCTGAACTAATACCAAAGGGAGAGATTCCATGAGAATGCCTTCTATGACTTTTCTAAAGATATCCTATACTTTTTTCCCCTCATTGTTACTGAGGTAAAATGATAGATAAAAAATGTATGTATTTAAGGTGTGCAAGTATCGAATGTGATGTTTTCATATACATTATATTGTGAAATAATCATCCCTCTCAACGTAAAAAACATATCCATCACTAAAGCCATGAATAAGCCTACAGAGACTGCATTTCATTTAATTTTGCTTACTCTCTCTACAGGTGTAATTCACCATATTATCAACTTACAAAAATCTAGCTGTCTGCATAGCAATAAACCAGTTATAAATTGAGGTAATCTATGTGCCTTAAGACAAAAAATAATTGTAAAACTTGTCTGTCTCATTGTAAAGCTAAAAGATCAAGTAAATATGAATGAAGTTAAATCATTATTAACTTTAAGTCCCAGACACAACAAAGCTCTAAATTATTTCTCCAAAATTAATATATCTTTAGCTATGCTTTTTTTTTTAGTGTATGTTTTTCTAAAATAGAATTATACATCTAACTATAACTGAGGCAAAATAATATATAATCCTGAAAACTCTAATATACTTTTTACCCCTACAGAGAGAAAAATAATGGGCTTTCTAATGTATCAGAAAAGGTAAGCTAAAAAATCATGTATTAGTCTCTGTGTCTCAAATAAGGTTTCTTTGAAACCTTACACCCACAAGTTTGTCCTTTAGGCAACAGATTTTCTCCCTGACATAGAGAAGGGAAATTCACCAAATGTGTATAAGTCAATGGAAATTTGCCTTAAGATAAATCACATTTGTTTCTTCTTCTCTATGAATACTAAAACATCTTCTTACTTATTCTACTTTTGGGGATCATAAATTTACTACCTCTCGATTCTAGTGATCAGATGATACTTGTAACATATTGTAAGTGGACAAATTGCCATTCTGACTTATCAGCCAGTCTCAAATTAATTTCACTGGTGTATTTCCTCTTTTATAGAGATTGATAATTCTGGCTAAACAGATAAAGCTGAGTTTCTGATATTGTAAAACCAACAACTAGCTCTTAAGACACTACGGTAAGTGTAATATGATAATTACAACTACATCATATCAATATAATAACACACATTAATGAGACAAAATAGCAATTAGTTTAATATAAAAAATTTTGATAAAAACATTCAAAAGAGCTTTATATATGTACATATATATCTTATAAATAGGATATTAGGTAAAAAAACATGAAATTTTAAGAAAGTTATTTTGTAAGATATGTGTCATATAAAATATTTATTTACCTCTTTAGAGTCCTTGAGAAAAATTTATACTTTTTAAAATCTAATACATGGAAATGCACTGTAAAAAGTAGTGCCATTGTAAATATCTATTACTGCAGATAATAGAATTTTGACTCAATTTTATTAGTATATATAAAGGAGATATTTAAAAAGTCAAAATCAGTGTTTAAAAGATCATAAAAATAGAACTGTGTTTTTGCTCTTTAAAAGTTCTCATTTCACCCAAGTGGATTAGAAACAATTATTTATGGGTACATGTGTAGAGGAAAATCCTTACCATTCATTTCTTGGTTTGCTATTATTGTAAAGTCCCCAACAGCTGAACTGTCATTCAGAACTTAAAATACTAGTAACTGAACAATACATTGCTGCCTCAAATTCTTTTTAGAATGAGGCAGGTATAATAAAAAAGGGAAAAAATTAAAGTGAGCAATTTAAAGTTTCTGCCGTATAGATTTTGAATTATCTGCATGACCTACATAAGCAATTCCTGGGTACTTTAAATACTTCAGAGGATTAGGGTTAAAGTAAGTACTGCTTGAATTTGCAATCATGTCTCTGATTATATCAGCAAACTGGTACATAGAGAACCTGCCCAAGAATAGTTTGTCTAGTTAAGTTTTCATTTCTGTAAGTTAAGGATATTCACTCCTCTTGAATTGTTTAAAGGTTTCCAGCTGTGGTGTGTGAAACATAATTTATGTGTTTTGTGAGTCCAACAGTAAGTCTCCATATCTTTTCTTGCTTCTCTGCCTTCAGAGACTCTGAATTAACTCTAAAGCTGAGTCTACAAGGCAGTTAACCCAGACACCTCTGCAACGTAAGGATAAACATCAGTGTTGGTCAAGATCTGTGGAATGATTATTTTGCTTAAGATTCAGTAGTGAGACTTTCTAAGAATCATAGCCGCTCTGTGTTCGCCTCCACCAATACAGGCACACTGCCCCTTTGCTGACTGCCTGACAAAATGAAGACAGTCACCTTTCTAGCCCACTGAATATGGAGGTTACCTGTGTCCAATCTAGTTTTCCAGAAAAATAAAGAGGACTCAGGGAGTCAGGTTGTTGAAGACTAATAAAGATGAATCATATTCTTCTCAGGTACATCCTCCCATTTGACTGAATCCATATTTACAATCCGTGGAATCCTGACAATCTCTTTACATCTTTGATATCTTCTGTCCAAAATAAAGTTTCTTGTTTCTTTTTCTTTTTTTAGAGAATACTTACTACATATCTAGTTTATCATTTTTAACTTCTGACTCTATCTAATGTTGTCAGAAAAAAAAAAGTAACATCCCCTCCCTCTCTCTGTTACTTTTCCATAAAGGACCCCGTTCATACTATCCACAACTGGTATTTTCAGTCTGAGTTGATTTTAAGTTCTGCTTTATTTTCTTTAATATATAGTGAATTTATTGAATTATTTCTATTTTGTTTAATATCTGTTTAGATAATATATAACTTTTAAAACTTTATGTCTTTTTGTTACTGGCTTATTTGCCATCCTTTGTCTATACTTCTTTTTCCTCCTTTCATTTTATTGAGATGATTGAACCTTGCAGGTATTTATTTTTCTTTTTGTTTATTTATAGCTACTGTTTATAGTTTGTACATAATATGTCTAGTAATAAAGGCAGACTTTTGTCATGTTTATTTAAATTAACAAAACTGAAAGCTAAACTCCTCTCCTTAGTTATAAAAATGTTGAAATATTTTAACTATGATCATATTTATCCAAATACCTTAGTATTTTCAGCCAGTGTTTGAGTTATTCTACCTTCATAAAAATATTGAGTGTTCTTGTTAATATTGTTATTAATATTGTTATTATTTTGTTACAGACACTAGGCTTTATCCAGAGGATTTACAAAAAGTTTCTAAATGTATTTGTGTATCAATTTTTCTTTCATATCATGTCAATTTTTCTTTCTTCCTGATATTTTTTCTCTAGATATTTCCTTATTAGATTTTCTAGCAGGAAACTCCTGTTTATCACTATACATTGCTATTTAAATCTTGAAATATAATATTATTTAGGGCATTAAGGTAGAAACAGAATGCATACTCAAATAGAATAATACAGAACAGACTATGTACCAAGGAGTGAGAAGGGTAATGAAAATCAGCTAGTGATAATGAAGCATTCTGGGGCTAGCAACAGCAGGAAGAAATTCCCACTCCAAGGCCTGAAGAGTTAGATAAGGCAGTGATACTGGAACTAGTAAGAGCTATAGCTGTAAAAAAGAACCAATGCAAATGATTTGAGGACTTTGAAAGAGGAACTCCCACCAACCTATGGACCTGTAGGGAGAAAAGTTATGGAATAATTATCTCAAATTCTGTTCTTTCATCCTCTGATCTCTAGCTGATGACTCCCCATTGGCTAAAACAAAGGAGAGGTTATAATTCAAGAGAGCTCGTTTGTATGGTTATATTTTTTCCCTTCCTCCCTCCATCTCCCCCTTCCCTCCTTCCTTCATTCCTTCCTTCCTTGTCACCTTGACTACCTCCTTCTTTCCAGAAGCAACTTTTAGAGCAAAGTATGCATTGTGTGTACAATTCTATACACTGGAGTTTTATTGGACCACATGACTTGATTTCTTGTTTCATGGAGTTTAAACTCAAGATATGGATAGTTTTGATTTCTCCTTTACTCCTGAAGGATAATTTTGCTGGCTAAAGAATTCTAGGGTTTTGTTGTTGTTTTCTTTTAATGCTGAAAGCTCGGCCTCTCTGCACAGGTGCCGCACCAAACCTCGGAGACAGAGTTTTGGGGGAAGTAGAAAAGGATAACTTTATTGCTTTGCCAGGCAAAGGGGGACACAGCGGGCTCCTGCCCTCGAAAACTATGTGTCCCCACCCAGGAGGATTTGATGAGTTTTATAGCAATAGTTCAAGGGTGGGGTTGCTGACAAGATTAGGGTGTTTGCAGGGCCTGCACTCCTTTAATCTAGTCTCAGGTGGTTGGTTTCCTAATCTTGATGAGCTTCTTCTGGTCCCTTTAATCTCGCCTCAGGGGGTTTCTTGGCTGCTCCTCCCTTGATTAGCAACTTTTGAATCTGACCTTTGGAACCCAGGGAAGGTCATGGAGGCTGGAGTCTTGCTACAAGAAACGGGGGACAAAAAGGCTTCCATGCCGAGGAGCCCCATAGGGTCCTTATCGGTTTCACTTTCAATACTTTCAATACTTTATTCTACTCTAGTTTTATTTGCATGGTTTCTGTCGAGAAATCCATCGTGGCCCTTATTCTTGATTCTCTATATGTTAGAAGCCCTCACACATAAATCTCTCATTCTATATTTCTATCAATGATTGATTGATTGATTGATGCTACACTAAAGGTTTGAGTTCTGGGTATTTGACTCTATTTATTCATGAGTTTGTATTAGATGTTGGATTGTTTTCACCTTAAGTTCATAAATAAAACAATTGAAATTTTTGACATTTCATAAACCTTAAATGTGGTCAGAAAATTCAGTTTTATTATTTATACATAAATCTAATGGTTTGCATTACATCTGTATTTATAACGACAATCTGTTAAAACAAAACTTTCACCAAAAAACTATTTGAAGGCATCTTACACATTTCCAGATATACAAAACAGATTTGACATCTTGTCAGTTACATTATTTTGAGTGCTATAATCTATTTACTTACAGATTTGCATGTTATACTTGAGAACACAGTGAATATGTGGGTTCATGGAGTAGTCATTATGTGATCAACTACAGCTCTCATAGTCTAAAAAACTCTTTTGATTGCAAAGATAACTATAATAGAGCATCAGGGTGCCTGAAAAATGAGTTTTTAGAAATTTGCAGTATACATAAAACAGGAAGTGATTATGTAAGTATAATCAGAGGTTTAATATATGTCTTTAAAAGAAACTTTTTTTCTTTTAATAACCCTAATTACCCTCGATTGCCTAAAAATTAAATAATTTGTTTTTTTTTGTTTTTGGGGTTTTTTTTTTTTTGCAGTACGCGGGCCTCTCACTGCTGTGACCTCTCCCACCGTGGAGCACAGGCTTCGGACGCGCAGGTCCAGCAGCCATGGCTCACAGGCCCAAACGCTCCGCGGCACGCGGGATCCTCCCAGACTCGGGCATGAACCCACATCCCCCATATCGGCAGGCGGACTCCCTACCACCGTGCCACCAGGGAAGTCCAAATAATTTGTTTTAATGTCCAACCGTGATGGCATTTGTACAACATATATAAAAACATCCTTTCAAGTAATTATTTGTTCATTGTATATATTGCAGCATAAACTATCATGTTTGCATGATATCCCAAAGCATTTCAGAATCGATACTTAAATTTACAAAATAATTAAATAGAAATTTTTAAGATAAATATAAATCCTGGGGATGTATATTTCTAATTTCATTCCAACCCCACAGAAATTGTAAGAGACAATATTTAGCAAACAGCTAAGCCTGATTTCAGATACTTTTATAAAACTTAAATATACTAACACTAGTTAAAATTACTTATTATAAATTTACTTTTTAAGAGAAAATATTTCTGTAATTTTTGAAGTCCTACAAATGAAGTAGTAGAGCAAATCACTTTTAAAAATTATTCAATAAGTAAAATTTGTATTTAGATTGAAGAAGAACCTGTGTATTTATTCAGTTACCTAAATTTTTATTTAATTAACAAAGGATATATTGAGTATAACTATAGGCCAGGCACTGCATTACAAGGAAAGGTTAAAACTAAAAAAATGAAATAAAATAAAATAAAAACCACCAACAAGAAGACTATTCTCTAGCTGCTCACTGATCATTAGGCATAGATAGACACTTAAATAGAGAGGGTAATGTACCATCACTAGTGCCTTGAGAAAAATACATATGAAGTATAGAAAATGTACATAGACTGAGTGGTTACTTCTCCTTGAAGTTTCACTACCTATTTATTTTTCCACCACATAAGTTCCTGAATCTCATTCCTGATGAGCTGAGTCCCTTAATTTTATTCTCCAATTGCTCAAGAGAAGTGGCACCCCTGTCATGACTACTAAGACTGGCCTGTGAGTAACTTCACCCTGGTGACCTGTGGGCTATCATGTGCATTTTGTCATAGATGGGAGTGAAATATACATACTCTCAGAACCCTCCCAGGGAAGAAGGAGTGGAGAAACATGAAAAGGAGCACAATGGTACTGTGTCAAAACCTGGATATTTCCCTCTTATCTATACAGGTACCCTTGGTATGAAAACACAAAAGCATATAGACAACTCCAAATATAGCCTCTTGCTTTGAAATTAAAATAGTGTACAAATGATCTTCAAATACAGATTCTTACAAAAATCTAATTAAATCAATTATAACTCCTTCCAACTCATTCATTATACATTCTGATTATACCTGATACATTAAACATTTTAATTCTTATGTACTATCTTAAGAGTGTATGACATTTCCAAATTTAAAAAAAATCTTGCATTTAATTTAACTTTACATTTAAATATACAATGAACTTTTGGTTATAGTTTGTCACTTTAATCTGTTCAGAATATCTAAGTAGTGAACTAAACTTTGTGAGAATTCGATAAGTTCCAAATGATGCACTTACAGGTATTTGAACCAATATTCAAATATGGGTACTGCATGATGGCCTATTTTTAATGCCATAAGTAAAAATTGGAAATATTGCTCCATTTTATGTTTCTCAGTCAAGCTTAATATATACTCATAAATAAGCTAAATCTAAGAAATCAAATAGGTAACAAAGGGAAAACTAGGTATATTTATTTTCCTTTTGCCTATACAATGTCACTTAATAGAATATTTAGAAAAAACTATCAACATATATCTACCTGGCTCTAACTGTATACATCTATGCTCAATATTTAAATTTAAGCTCAAGTTTTTGTACACTTAGAAAGAATAATAAACACTAAATGAAATAGTAAATATTTTAGATGATAATTTATAAATTGCCCTAGGAGTCATTTAAGTAGCAGTATTTTTTTCTTAATTTAATTTGTTTAATCATTTATTTTAAAGTTAATAGGAAAAGAGATTGTTGGGCGGTGTCAAGATGACGGTGTGGAAAGACGTGGAGTTTGCGTCTCCCCACAACTAAGGCGTCCTCAGGGAAGCAGCAAGGGAAAAACAAAAAATAACACACAAATGAAATCCCATAAGGTTATCAGCTGACTTTACAGCAGAAACTCTGCAGGCCAGAAGGGAGTGGCAGGATATACTTAAAGTGATGAAAGAGAAAACACTACAACCAAGATTACTCTACCCAGCAAGGATCTCATTCAGATTCAATGGAGAAATCAGACAAGGAAAAGTGAAGAGAATTCAGCACCACCAAACCAGCTTTACAACAAATGCTAAAGAAACTTCTCTATGCGGGAAACACAAGAGAAGAAAAAGACCCACAAAACAAACCCAAAACAATTAAGAAAATGGTAATAGGAACATACATATCAATAAAAACCTTGTATGTAAATGGATTCAAAGCCCCAACCAAAAGACACAGACTGGCTGAATGGATACGAAAACAAGACCCATATATATGCTGTCTACAAGAGACCCACTTCAGACCTAGGGACATATATAGACTGAAAGTGAAGGGATGGAAAAAGATATTCCAAGCAAATGGAAATCAAAAGAAAGCTGGAGTAGCAACACTTGTATCAAATAAAATAGACTTTAAAATAAAGAGTGTTACAAGAGATAAGTAAGGATACTACATAATGATCAAGGGATCAATCCAAGAAGAAGATATAACAATTATAAATGTTTATGCACCCAACATAGAAGCACCTCAGTATATAAGGCCAATTGTAACAACCATGAAAGGGGAAATTGACAGTAACACAATAATAGTAGGGGACTTTAACATCCCACTTACACCAATGGACAGAACCTCAAGGCAGAAAATAAATAAGGAAACACAAGCTTTAAATGACACAATAGACCAGATAGATTTAATTGATACTTATAGGACATTCCACCCTAGAGTGGCAGAATACAATCTCTTCTCAAGTGCACACGGAACATTCTCCAGGATAGATCACATCTTGGGTCACAAATCAAGCCTCAGAAAATTTAAGAAAATTGAGATTGTATCAAGAATCTTTTCTGAACACAATGCTATGGGACTGGAAATCAGTTACAGGAAAAATACTGTAAAAAACACAAATACAAAGAAGCTAAACAGTGTGCTACTAAATAACTTAGAGATCACTGAAGAAATTAAAGAAGAATTAAAAAATACTTAGAAACAAATGATAATGAAAATACGATGACCCAAAACCTATGGGATGCAGTAAAATCAGTTCTAAGAGGGCAGTTTATAGCAATTCAATCTCACATCAAGAAACAAGAAAAATCTCAAATAAACAATCTAACCCTACCTAAAGCAACTAGAGAAAGAAGAACAAAGAAAACTACAAGTCAGTAGAAGGAAAGAAATCATAAAGATCAGAGTAGAAACAAATAAAACAGAAATGAAGAAAACAATAGCAAAGATCAATAAAAATAAAAGCTAGTTCTTTGAGAAGATAACAAAATTGATTAACCCTTAGCCAGCCTCATCAAGAAAAAAGGGAGAGGATGCAAATCAATAAAATTAGAAATGAAAAAGGAGAAATCACAAATGACACTGCAGAAATACAAAGGATTATAAAGGACTACTACAGACAACTATATCCAAAAAAATGGACAACCAGAAAGAAATGGACAAATTCTTGAAAAGGTACAATTTTCCAAGACTGAACCAAGAAGAATTAGAAAATATAAACAGACCTATCACAAGTAATGAAATCGAAACTGTGATTAAAAATTTTCCAACAAACAAGAGTCCAGGACCAGATGGCTTCACAGGCAAATTCTATCAAACATTTAGAGAAGAGCTAACACTGATCCTTCTCAAACTCTTCCAAAAAATTGCAGAGGGAAGAACATTCCCAAGTTCATTCTACGAAACCACAATCACCCTGATACCAAAACCAGAAAAAGATATCACAGAAAAAGAAAATTATAGACCAACATCACTGATGAACATAGATGCAAAATTCCTGAACAAAATATAGCAAACAGAATCCAACAACACATTAAAAGGATCATACACGATGATCAAGTGGGATTTAACGCAGTATGCAAGGATGCTTCAATATTCGCAAATCAATCAATGTGATACACCATATTTACAAGTTAAGGAATAAAAATCATATAATCATCTCAACAGATGCAGAAAAAGCTTTTGACAAAATTCAACACTCATTTATGATAAAAACTCTCCAGAAAATGGGCTCTATGGGAAACTACCTCTACAAAATGAAGGCAATATATGACAAACCCACAAAAAGCATCATACTCAATGGTGAAAAACAGAATAAGCATTTCCACTAAGATCAGGAACAAGACAAGGATGTCCACTCTTGCCATTCTTATCCAACATAGTTTTGGAAATCCTAGCCATGGCAATCAGAGAAGAAAAAGAAATAAAAGGAATATAAATTGGGAAAGAAGAAGTAAAATTGTCACTGTTTGCAGATGACATGTTATTATACATAGAATACCCTAAAGATGCCACCAGGAAACTACTAGAACTAATCAATGAATTTGGTAAGGTTGCAGGATACAAAATTAATGCACAGAAATCTCTGGCACTCCTATACACTAACAATGAAAAATTAGAAAGAGAAATTGAGGAAGCAATCCTATTTACCATCGCAACAAAAAGAATAAAATACTTAGGAATAAACCTACCTAAGGGGGCGAAAGACTTGTACTCAGAAAACTATAAAATACTAATGAAAGAAATCAAAGATGACATAAACAGATGGAGAAATATACCATGTTCTTGGATTGGAAGAAGCAATATTGTGAAAATGACTGTATTACCCAAAGCAATCTACAGATTCAATACAATCCCTAACAAATTACCAATGGCATTCTTCACAGAATTAGAACAAAAAATTTTACAATTCGTATGGAGACACAAAAGACCACGAATAGCCAAAGTAATTTTGAGAAAGAAAAACAGAGCTGGAGGAATCAGGCTCCTTGACTTCAAATTATACTACAAAGCTACAGTAATCAAGACAGCATGGTACTGCCACAAAAACAGAAATATAGATCAATGGTACAGGACAGAAAGTCCCGAGATAAACCCCCACACACATGGCCACCTAATTTATGACAAAGGAGGCAAGAACATACAATGGAGAAAAGACAGCCTCTTCAATAAGTGGTGCTGGGAAAACTGGACAGCTACGTGTAAAAGAAAGAAACTAGAACACTCCCTAACACCATACACAAAAATAAACACAAATGGATTAAAAGAACTAAACGTAAGACCAGACACTACAAAACTCTTAGAGGAAAACATAGGAAGTACACTCTTTGGCATAAACCAGGAAAATCTTTTATGACCCACCTCTTAGAGTAATGAAAATGAAAACAAAATAAACAAATGGGACCTAATTAAACTTAAATGTTTTTGCACAGCAAAGGAAACCATAAACAATATGAAAAGACAACTCTCAGAATGGGAGAAAATATTTCCAAATGAAACAACAGACAAAGGATTAAAGTCCAAAATATAGAAACATTTCATGGAGCTCAATATCAGAAGAACAAACAATCCAATTAAAAAATGGACAGAAGACCTATATAGACATTTCTCCAAAGAAGACATACAGATGGCCAAGATGCACATAAAAAGATGCTCAACATTGCTAATTATTAGAGAAATGCAAATCAAAACTACAATAAGGTATCACCTCATACTGGTCAGAATGGCCACCATCAGAAAATCTAGAAACAATAAACGCTGGAAAGGGTGTGGTGAAAAGGGAACCCTCTGCACTGTTGGTGGGAATGTAAATTGATACAGCCACTACGGAGGATAGTATGGAGTTTCTTTAAAAAACTAAAAAATAGAATTACCATATGACTCAGCAACCCCACTACTGAGCATATACCCTGAGAAAACCATAATTCAAAAGGAGTTATGTACCACAGTGTTCATTGCAGCACTATTTACAATAGCCAGGACGTGGAAGCAACCTAAATGTCCACAGACAGATGAATGGATAAAGAAGATGTGGCACATATATACAATGGAATATTACTCAGCTATAAAAAGAAATGAAATTGAGTTATTTGTAGTGAGGTGGATGGACCTAGAGTCTGTCATACAGAGTGAAGTAAGTCAGAAAGAGAAAAACAAATACCATATGCTAATGCATATATATGGAATCTAAAAAAAAAAAAAAAAGGTATTGATGAACCTAGTGGCAGGGCAGGAATAAAGAGGTAGACATAGAGAATGGACTTGAGGACACGGAGGTG
The DNA here is from genome assembly GCF_963455315.2 of Globicephala melas. Lineage (NCBI taxonomy): Eukaryota > Metazoa > Chordata > Mammalia > Artiodactyla > Delphinidae > Globicephala > Globicephala melas. The sequence goes on along the minus strand of NC_083316.1, from coordinate 19,897,214 downwards.
ATGGGGAAGCTGGGGAAAAGTGAGAGTAGCATGGACATATATACACTACCAAATGTAAAATAGTTAGCTTGTGGGAAGCAGCAGCATAGCACAGGGAGATGAGCTTGGTGCTTTGCAGTGACATAGAGGGGTAGGACAGGGAGGGTGAGAGAGAGGTTCAAGAGGGAAGGGATATGTGGATGTATGTATGCATGTGGCTGATTCACTCTGTTGTGGGACAGAGGCTAGCACAGTATTGTGAAGCAGTTATACTCCAATAAAGATATATTAAAAAAAAAGTTAATAAGAACAAAGTGTTATAAGTAAAGAATTTTAACAGGTATTATGTTTGACTAAATCAATTTCAAATTACACAAAACCTTTTCTGAAACAAATTTTCAGTACAAAATTAAGATTATCTTGTAAAGGAAAATTTCCCATTATAGGAGCACTTGTCCAAGGAATATGAAAACTTTACTGTATTGTTTTATCAAAACTGGCCTTAACCAGCTGAAATATGAAAGGAGCCATCAACTTTGAGTGCCCTGGGATGCCACACCCTTACTACAACTAATTTAACTCACTTTCTTTATTTTTTTATTTTTTTTGTGGTACACGGGCCTCTCACTGTTGTGGCCTCTCCCATTGCGGAGCACAGGCTCCGGACACGCAGGCTCACTAGCCATGGCTCACGAGCCCAGCCACTCTACGGCATGTGGGATCTTCCCGGACCGGGGCACGAACCCGTGTCCCCTGCATCGGGAGGCGGACTCTCAACCACTGTGCCACCAGGTGAGCCCCTTAACTCACTTTCTTCATCTACAAACAACAAATGCTGGAGAGGGTGTGGGGAAAAGGGAACCCTCTTGCAGTGGTGGTGGGAATGTAAATTGATACAGCCACTATGGAGAACAGTATGGAGGTTCCTTAAAAACCTAAAAATAGAATTACCATATGATCCAGCAATCCCACTGGCATATACCCAGAGAAAACCATAATTAAAAAAGACACATGCACCCCAATGTACACTGCAGCACTATTTACAATAGCCAGGTCATGGAAACAACCTAAATGCCCATTGACAGACAAATGGATAAAGAAGATGTGGTACATATATACAATGGAATATTATTCAGCCATAAAAAGGAACGAAATTGGGTCATTTGTTGAGATGGATCTAGAGACTGTCATACAGAGTGAAGTAAGTCAGAAAGAGAAAAACAAATATCGTAAATTAACGCTTATATGTGGAACATAGAAAAATTTTACAGATGAACCTGTTTGCAGGACAGAAGTTGAAACACAGATGTAGAGAACAAATGTGTGGACACGAAGGGGGGAAAGTGGTGGGGGGTTGGTTGTGGTGGGGTGATGAATTGGGTGATTGGGATTGACATGTATACACTGATGTGTATAAAATTGATGACTAATAAGAACCTGCTGTATAGAAATAAATAAATTAAATTAAATTTAAAAATTAAAAAAAAATTAACTCACTTTCTTGACCAATGGACAATGGAACTTTGTTTTTATAAATTGCATACAGATCTGTGAACTTTTTCTTTTTTCTTGAATAAATATCTAGAAATAGTTGCTGGGTCACAAGGTATGTATATGTGTAACTCACAAGAAAGTACCAAATTGTTTTCCAAAGTGCCTATACTATTTTACATTTCTAGGAACTGTTTGCGACCCATATTTTGCCAACATTTGGTATTGTTGCTCTTTTTAAATTTTAGCCATTGTAGTGAATGTGTAGTGATATCTAGTGGTTTTAAAATGTATTTTTTAAATAACTATTTTACGTATCTTTTTTCTATAACTACTGGCTTTCTGTCTTCTTTGTGAATTATTTATTGAAATATTTTGCTCTTTTTAATTTAGTTGGGCTGTCTTCTCATTATTGAGTTGCAAGTCTCCTTTATGTATTTTTGAGATGGAGTTTTTATAAAATATATGTGTTACAATTATTTTCTCCCAGTATTTAGTTGCCTTTTTCTTTATCAATGGTGCTTTTTAACAAGCAGCATGTTTTACTAACTACACTAAAGTCACTTTAAAAATTTTTAATAGTTTGCCTAAGAGTTGTGACATCTAAGAATTCTTTGCTTATCCCAAGTTACTGAAGAATTTTTTCCCATGTTTTCTTTTTGAAATATAGATTTAGCATTTACATTTAGATCTTGGTCTTTCTTAGCATGTGCTGCCAAAACTTCAAATCCACAGATAAGCCAGTCAGAAAGGAAGACTGCTGTTAAGTTCAGGAGAGCAAGGAAAACCTGGAACCCACAGTATAAGCTGAAGTTTGTGAGTATGGACTGAAATTCATGTCAATTCTTGTTGCCTCTGGCCTATGTGGCATGTGCATCCTACAGAATCCAGAGAACTACAATATGGAGATAAACACATACACCTGGTTGAAGATTTGGAGAAACTGAAGGTGTATCCTGGGGAGATGGATAGTTGCAGCCCTGGCCACTGCTTCATGCCAGTGAGGTGAGCCAGCAGACAAATGACAACATGCTTTCATGTGCTACAAAAAAGGCTGCTGTTTCACTTCCACACTCCAAATCTCACAAAGCAATTTTTTCATGGTAGCCCACTCTACCCAGAAACATACATGGATGAGAATTCTGGGAAACCTAGCCCAGCCTTGCAAGCAAACATATTGCAAAGATACTATGTCCCACCCCTTGCCAACAGCACCCATAAACATCTCAAACTATACTTAATAACCAAATAAGGACAATAACAATGTCATGCTTTCACCTAACATGATACACAAATCCCATATACAAACAAAAATTATAAACTATTCTTTTTTGTTCCCAAAGGAGAATACAAATCCCTTTTAATCTTTGGGTGATTTTCTTTGTTATCAGCTGATTCATTTTGATTTCCTGTAATATAAATATCATGATACAAAGTTAACTACTAAGCATATTATATAATAAGATGAAGGAGAAGGAAAGAACACACACATACATTCAAATCAAAATTTTAAAAAGTGCTTATAACTGTTATAGTCTTGGTTTCTAGAACTGGTTACATAATTCACATTATAACTAATGTCCATCCTATTCCTTTCATAGTTCTTACACACTTAGCAATTCCTCAGTTGGCTGTGATTTATTGCCTGGTAAGGTTACTGAAACATTCGTTCCTAAAGGCCATTATTTGTCCTGCCTTGATTGTTGGGTTGTTGTACTTTTCTCTTGACTCTAGTCATAAGCCATGAGAGTATTAAGAGGTATTCTAGGGAATTTCCTTATAATTAAGAGGCTTACTCTATTTTTGATATTTTACCATGAATAGCTTTCAAATCCCCTGCATGTTCCACATCTGGGCAATACAGGAAAGAAGCCCTACACATGTCCTTTGCTTTTGCACATCTGTGGAGATTTCAACTAATTGCAAACTCCAAACTGTTTGTGGGAACTCCCCCAGCCAGGTGCTTCTTGTTCTTTTTAATCTGCCCCCTGCATGAGCCCTTCACCTACAGGGAGTTTCCAGTTTGTCAGTACTAAATATACTTTATTCATATTCATGGATGAGTGGGTTGTGTCATCTCTCTTGACATCCAAATAAATTCCTGGGAGGGCAACCATGCTTGCTGCTGGGTATAAAAATGAAACACTCCTTCTCCTCATGCTTTACTATTACTTCATTTGGGATTTATTTATTTATTTGCTCATTCATTCATTCATTCATTCATGACATATTAGACCACTGGTTTTAGATACTTCCCAGTTTGTTAAATAGTGATGTTAGATTTTTTTCCTTAGTTTTCTCTTATTTTGGTAATTTCTGGAGAAAAGAGTGTTTGATCACCAAGATTTTAAATCCAAAGGTTTATCTGAAACATATCCCAGAATATGGAGTTCTGGTGATGTTTGTCCAATCTATTCATTAAAATGTTCAGCTCAACCTTTCACCAAATGATATGGCAAATGTTGATGACCGTTGCCTGGTTCCATTAATTTTTATCAAGGGTTGTAAAATATTACCTTTCTAATCAATTTGCCTAAATTTATAATTCATGATTCTTCTTTTAAATATAAAGCAACTATCTCTTATCAAATGTTTTGTTCCCTTAGATACAGTCAGTAAAGACATGATACATACCTAATTATTTCTCTTATTCATACTTATCTATTTGCAGAAAATGGTTCCCTAGTAACCTTCAAATATTTTTTATATCATCATGAAGTTATGAATTTTTATTTTCATGCTTATCAACCCACTGAAATTATTATTTTGCTATTTATATTGTCCCTTTTAAACTAGTGGAGATCCTCTTCCAAAACAAAACCAATGAGAACAAGATTCTTCTAAAAAATTAAAATCCAAAGGGTTTTTTCCTCATCATATCAAGAAAGTATACCTACATTCATAAGGAGTTAGTATAAGATATAATTTTTTCTCAAATTATTTTTAAGACTACATTTTAGACAATTTATCAAGTACAAGTAAAAAGATACTTCAAAAAAATTTGCTAATTTCAATGTTTAATAATTAGACTATAGACTACTTTGTTATTCCCTGTAACTTAAATTCTTATATATTCAAAGTTCCAATCATAGATGTCAAATGTGCCAAGTTCCAATGAATGTTATTGTTTCTGAGAGCTTGAAAGTTTCATATTTTCCCTAGTGGTTCAAAAGTAGCATAAATTTCTTCTTGCTTAGGTATCCAGCTAAGAAGATATTCCTTTGATAAGCAACAAAGCATGGAGAAGAAAAAGGCTATGATTATAATCCAAATCTTCAGAAAGCAGTGCACACATTTTAATATTTCACAGATTATTTTTCACATGTAACCTCTATATCTAGATCAAGGATTTCTTATAGGTTGCTCAATAGGCTAAATGTTTATAAGTAAATGATTCAGTATACTTTAGAGTCAGGTAAGATTTTTTTAATACAATTATTTATTGGCAACTATAATAAACCTAGTATTTATGTATCCTTGTTGGTGCAAATGATAATCCATTTTACTAACTCAGCTCACTTGCATAAGCAATTTTAGAACAGTTTCTTCAGAGAGAAATCTTGAGAAAATCTTCAAGTTTTGAGAAACACTATTTGCCCTTCCTAAGTATCTTTAGCCCAATGTCCCTCACAGATAAGTTATTAGGAGCAAGCTCCTTCACTGCAGTTTATAAAAGTTTAATCATTTGTTCTTTTTAAAAATAGATAGTTTATATTCTCAGGTAGGTCACCAATTAAGGGTTTGACCTTAGAAAAAGAAGATATTCAGAAATGTCTTTCCAATTTCCATGCAATACATTTTAGACAGTGCTCAGAAGAAGAATTTTTGAATCAGATAAAGTTGATCCATCTAGAGAGCTGCCAATTATTAAAGTTATGGTCTTGGGCAAATCACAGGATTCAACCATTTTTCTTATCTTAATATAAAGATAGTATAGGGCCTCATTCAATTCTGTGAGAATTAAACATGTTTTTAACATGTATACACACACACAGGCATATGTATGTATTGCTTACCATCATATCTGGTACATGCACTAATAATGAACATCATAATAATTGATACTATAGTTATTGTCATTACTAGTAGTAATAGACTCTCAATATCTTATATTTATCCTTAAGGATAATGTGCAAGAAACAAACAAAAAAAAATGGAGTGTATATTCAATTAATTTAAAATCTCTTTATAAGGTACTTTATTTCAGTCAGAGTATTTTTTTTTTCTGGTTATGAGTCACTTCCCATCAGAAAGGTTAATGGTTTAAGAGATAGCTTAATTCTCTCAAGCATAAAGATAACATTTCTGCACTTACACAATTATTTTTAATGATGTCCTCTTAACTCAAATATTTGAAAACAACTTGTAAATATATTTATATATTTTCAAGGAGTACCTCATATACTGGAAGGATGTGAGTAATATTTCTTTTGTTCAATCTTAGTATTTTTGGAAACCAAAGTGAACCTTCAACAGAGTCAATTAAGTTATGATTACAAGAGTGTACACTGCTTAGAGACCTCTAAGTACTGAAGCATAAGGAGGAACTTTGGTGATGGTGGAGAAATTCCCTCATTTATCAATTTACTCCACTAGTCACTCTAATCATTTGGATGTACTCATTTAAAGTATAGTGAAAATAATTTATAACATCGAATGTAGTGGCAATATGATTTCACTCTCTACTAAGCAGTCTGTCATAATAAATCTGCTATTCTGTTGCTATAGAATGTAATATTTCAAATTGTTCCTGATTCTGTATAACTATTATTTTGAGTTATTAACCTACTAATATATACAGACAGAGAAGGTTTATTAAAGACAGCAACGCGGGTGTTTAATAAATGTCTCAGTACATCTAACTGTGATTGAACATTCCCTCCAGTTACACTGATCTCATGACTGTTCCTGACCCCAGATACGTGATGGTTCAATCCTTCACTTCCTTGAGGTTCCTGATCACAAGTCACTATATCTGAGACGTCTTCCCTGATCATTTTGCATAAAATAACAACCCCAATTGGACAGTTTATGTCGCCTATCATTTTTACTTTTAACCACAACATGGTATCTGATGTTTATCACAGCACTTACATCATTCATTTCATCTGTCTCAAACCATGGATAGGGGTGTACAGAGTTATCCATGAAGAGAATTTTTATACACAGTCAATGACTCTTTGATGAATAGATGAATGTGTCTTAGGTTCTATTTTTCAATTTAATTTTAAAGGAGTAGTTATAGTATTGTAATTTTCTACTTAGATATATATGTTTAAATGTTACACAAATTAGCTATTGACTACTTTCAATTTCTTGCTTAAAAATGTCTAAGGTGCAAAACATAATGCAGAAGGCAGTATTAAAAAGTCAATAATGCCTAAAGTCATCATGGATATTAAAATGTCTTGTAAATTCAAAGGGAAGTTTAAATTAATCAACCATGGTTTGGTTTTAAAATTCAGGTCAAAAATCAGCTAATGCCTCTTAATATTTTTTTACCCAAAGCATGCATGACCCAGATGTTATCATGATTATATTCTAGATCTGAGACATATGAAGCAAGCAATTTTATAAGTAAAGTGTCAGAAAAAATGTATATGAAAGAAGTATCAGATAAGGAATTAATATGAAGGAATGAAAAATGCTTAACAGAATATTGTTCAGATTTATTTGGTTTGGGGAGGATAAGAGGAGCAGGAGGTCAGTCAGAGATCTAGTTTTGAGTGAAATGGGACACACTTAGAGGTTCTTAAACCAAAAGATAAAAATCAATGGAAAGAAGCACAATAGCTGCTGAGTGTAGTAGAATCTGTGGGAGCTTGTAGATCATTTAAAAGGCACAGAAATAATTCAAGAGAGTAATCATGGTGTGCTGAACTAGAGAGGTATTGATGGGGATGCTGAGAAGTTGAATATTTCTACATATGTTTTGCATTTGCTAATTACAGATGTGGGATTGAGAGAAAGACAAGTGACAAGCATGATACCACCTTTTTTAGAAACAGAAAGAGTTCTAAAACTTGAGATTGAGTGGATTTAATAATGAACAGACTGAAGGGTGATGTGGTGCTTTCTTTGATGAATCAATTGAGCTGGACTACAGGAATCTAGGTGTTGCTGTGAGGGTAATTTGAAGATGTGATTACAGTCCATAATCAGTTGACTTTAAAGAAGTGACAATATCCTGGATAATTTGGGGGAGTCTGATTCAATTCGTTGAAAGCCCTTAAAAGCAGAGCTAAGTCTTCCCTGATGAAGAAACTCTACTTCTGGACAGCAGCTTCAGCTTGAGTTCTGGAATTTTAGCCTGCCCCTACAGCTTGCACTACAATTTGGAAATTGTCCTAGCTAGCTTATGTAAGCCAATTATATAAGCCAATTCCTTGCAGTATGTCTCTTAATGTATATCTTCTGGTTTGCTTCTCTGGTTGATCCCTGACTGATAAAGCTACACAGTGGGTTTTTTTGTTTGTTTGTTTGTTTGTTTGCTTGCTTTTTATCTTGAGATACCTATGAATCTCACAAATGAAGATATCAGCCAAATATCAGAAAACAAAATCAAAATATCATGGAAGATGTGTAGGCTGGAGAACTATATGTTGGAGTTATTAGTCTACATATCACTGAGTTAGGCTAAAATATGATCCTGCAAAAAATATCCACTGGAACCTGTGAATAATAACTTATTTGGAAAAAAGAAGGTCTTTACAGATGGACTTAAGTTACAAATCTTAAGATACAGAGAGTATCATTGATTATCAAAATGGGCCAAAAATCTAATGACAAGTGTCCTTATAAGAGACACACAGAGAACAGACATGCAGAGAGAGGTGAAATGACTCCAGAGGCAGGGAGTGGAGTCATGCAGCCATAAGTCACAGAATGGTGACAACGGCCAGAAGCTAGAAGAGATGAAGTATAACCATGCCAACATCCTAATTTCAGACCTCTGGCCTTCAGAACTGTGAGAGAATACATTTATATTGCTTTAAGCCACCCATTTGGGGGTAATTTGTTGAAAAGTTATACAATTATATTTAAAGCCATGAGACTGAAGAAGGCACATTTGAAGATGAGTATAGATAGAAACAAGAATTGTAAGAACTGACTCTTGGAGTACTCCAAAAATCAAGAAATTGGTAACAGAAGAGAAATTAACAGAGTTATGTGAGAGGGAAAACCTAAAAGGTATTAGGAGAACCAAAAGAGAGTGTTCTTTCAGATCCAGGAAAAATAAGTATTGTAAGGAAGAGTGGGCATCTCCACCAAATTCAGACAGGTTGAGGGAGATGAATACTGAGAATTGACATTTATATGTGGTACACTGAAGTTATTGATAGTAATTGATTAAAAAATTTGTAATAAAAGGTTCAGTCTTGTGTGGCAGTTAAGGGCTAATTTCAGTGTTCAACAGAGAATGAAAGTAAATACATTGAGTAATGACATCTCTTGTGACATTTTTGTTTTAAAGGGAAGCAGAAGGAAGTGGTAGATAGCCAGAATAGTGAGGTCAAGGATGTGTGTATGTTTGTGTGTGTGTCTGTGTGTGTGTTTCATGGGAGACAATACATTATATTGGCTTACTGGTGAGCTGCCACCCTTACAGAGGAAGTTAAAAAATAATAAGAAGCAACAAAAGCAAAAACAACGAAAACCTGTGCTGAAGGTGTTATTAGAAGATCCTGGGGAAAGAAAAAGCCCCTATTTCAGAGATAACTGGCAAGAGGACATTAAAAACTGGGGTTCTGGAAATTCTCTGACTCAGTACATTATGAAACAGCTCTTCTTTCTGAGAAGAGTAAATGAATTTGCTACTTTAATCGTGTAATCAGACAAGCTAAGAGTTATTTGCCTCTGTTTTCTGTTTCAAATGCCCAATTTGTCAAGTTCCAGCAAAGGTATGTTGTTTGCAGATTAGCTGTGGGTTACTGACAAATAAATGAGGTGGTACCAATATTAGCAGACTAGTAATGTCTGCTTTGTTTCTATAATGGAAACTTTTCCAAGTCAACATCTATTTGGGTGTTTTTTTGGTCGTTGAACTGGCTGGACATGTATTTCTCTGTCTCATATTATTTGCTATTGATTTTAGCATATTTCATAAAGGGAATTAACTCTGTTCTTTGAACTAGGTTGAATTTATTACAAAAAGGGCAATGAGGTAAATTTTAGGACACCAAAAAAGAGACTGGTAACAAACCTTTTCTAGTGTCCCTTTAATCTTTATTTAAAATAATCTTTCATGTTTTAAACTTGTTTCTGTACTCTGCTAATGAGATTTTTAGATTTTTTTCATCCTATTTCTTTCTTCCTTCCTTCTTTCATATCTTTCTCCCTCTTCTCATTTCTGTCTTTCTTCTTTTATTCCTTTATCTCCGCAGTTGTGGGGCAGGTAGAGAATATGCAAAATTATTTTTCTTTACAACCAAGTTCTTTCAGAAAATAGGAAGAATTTTTCAAAGAGGAAAATATGTTGACCTCATTTTATATCTTTTTCTGGAAATGGTAATGATCAATAATGCCAATATCCATTTATACATTTTCTTACCCTACCAAACACTGAGAGGAGGACTTTTACTTTGCTGTCAAAATATTAAAATGTAAAAAGCATATCTGTTTCAGAGAAAGAGAAGTATCAAGTGGATCCTCTAAAAACTGCGTGCACTGCTTTCCTTTCCTTGTTCTCACATGTATCTCTTTTTCCCGGAGAAGGTGTGGTCACCCTCAGTTCTAAACCTCAGAACTACTAGTGACAGTATATCAATCCTTTCTCTTCGTAGGCAAAGAAAGCATTGACATATGGCCAATATCCAGAGAGCTCCTTGGCCTGAAATCTAGATCATTCAATATTTCCCGGAATGGATTTAATATATTGTAATGGTCCTACCCAGGGCCAAAAGCCAGATAACAAATCCTGTGGGCAAAAATAGTTTTTAAATTGATAGATGACTCAGCCCTCTTCCTGTGAGAAAAGATAAGCTTCTGAGGTAAGGAATAAGAACTTTGAACATGAATAGATGGCATTAAAGGGAAAGTGATTTCTATCTGAATGTTAAGAAATCAGGCCCATCAGTCAGGGCCAGTGAGGTAGGAGTAATGTGGAGCTTTCCTGGTGCTTGGAAGTACACTGGTTTTTGCCACATGATGCAAGAAAAGCAGAAGGCAGGGAAGCATCCTATTAAGAAGCCCCCATGTCCTACCTTTTATGCTTTAGGCTCTTATTTTCTTTTTAAAGTTCCCAGTGATGTGAACATGCTAAGCCTGCACCTTGACAAGATCATAGCTGAACAGAGGAGTCATGGACATAGACTTTGATCTCGTCTCCAAAACATTGTATTTGGATAATATTTAAACTGTTAAGTAACTTCCAGCAGCCAATTATTACCCAAACTCTATATTTTTAACCCATTGAATATCCATAAAAAATTTAGGCGGGAGCCTATTTTTAAAGTGCTGAATCACTGAGACCGAACAGTTTGCAAATGATTCCAAAGATAGGCAGTTGCATACCTGGGATTGAATTCTAGCTGGGATTGGAATTTCAGTGTTCTTAATAGCTGTACTCTGTCTGCGGGATCAATATTTATGAGAGAAATGCATGCCTTTTTACATACTTCCCAATTTTAGTTTCTGTTTCACCAATACCTTGTTCCTTGGAAGCTTTTCCAATTTTTCCTTCTACCTCTCTTTAGGTACTGTGTATTTCAAGAGATGCATCAAGATGCCTGCAAAAGGTCACAGAACCCTTTCCTTTCTATTTGAAGGTTTCGTCTTTCCAGAATAAAAGGAAATCTTTCAGGGCCAGTGTCAGCATTGACCCATCCATCATTGGATGATATACTTCAAAAACATCCCAGTGACCTATAATTTATATTTAGGTTTTCCTGATTAGTTCTCAGGAAATCCACAACACATACTAGACTGAGGATCAGTTCCCAATTTCCTTACATTGTGGTTCTCTAAACTGTTCTATTATTTTGAGAGAAGATACATTCTCAGAAATGGTGTAATTGTGTGCAGTCACCTTACTTACATTATGAATAAAGGTCTCACCTTGGAGTTGAAGAATTAAGTTCACTGAGATTCAGATTCTTCTATTAAAATAAGGTGTTTGAACTACACAAACTTTAAAGTTATTTTTAGTTCAAGCCATACACATTTTGGATTATTTAGGACTGCTTCATAGATATACAAAAAATCACTGACTTTTCTTATAAGGCTTTAGGAAAAACAAAACAAGCAGACAAACAAAACATTTTGTAGTTTTGTATTAGCTAGATACTTGAATACAGGCTTTATTTGGTGAAAGCAAACTTACAGTAGAGAGCCTGTGTATATGATGTTCTCTGTGGGATTTTTCATAAACTTTTCTTTTAATTTAAATTTTGATTTGAGGAGAGATTTAATTCCATAATAAATTTTAAAAATAATGAAACTTTATTAAAAGATAGTTGTCTAGGGCTTCCCTGGTGGCGCAGTGGTTGAGATTCCGCCTGCCGATGCAGGGGACACGGGTTCGTGTCCCAGTCCCAGAAGATCCCACATGCTGCGGAGCGGCTGGGCCCGTGAGCCATGGCCGCTGAGCCTGCGCGTCCGGAGCCTGTGCTCCGCAACGGGAGAGGCCACAACAGTGAGAGGCCCGCATACCACAAAAAAAAAAAGATAGTTGTCTATAACATTTGAATATTGCAATGGGGGAATGTTTCCTATATCAGTGTTATCTGTAAATAAAATCAATTTGGTGTATGTCTAAACTATACTTTGAGTGTAAATAAGTTTCTGTTATACTATTTTCTGTATTTCTTTGTATGTTTGAAATTATTTACAAATAAAAATACAACTTAAAATTTTGAAAAAGTAGATTATGAACATATAAGGGCAGAATTATATTTTAAGAATAGCTGGGTAAAGAGCTACAAACACTAAAAATATTTTTATGGATTAGGAAGAAAGAGCAGGGTAGTAACACATTTTTTCAATGGATGGTCAAAAAATAAACAGGGGCTACACGTATTTTAAGTCATTTCAGAGTATTGCTAAATATAATACAAAAAACCAAATATACTCAGAAACAATGCCCTTCAATTCACATCAAATTAGATAACATAAAATTAAACATAAAAGGAAATAAAATGGAAAAAAACACACAGAAACACACACTTCCCAGAAAGAAAATCAGAAGGTTAAAATAGGCTATAACCAGAAAACTGTTGGGTAAAACAGTTATTGAGCAGGTGCGCATATCTTCTTCAATGTTGACAACATACATTTAAATTTCTAAATAGACCTTTTCCCTGTAATCCATTCAGAAGTACATTTCTTGCTGTTTTTATCTCCCATAGATACTATTTTATACTGAAAGTGGTCCTTAGGAGACTATGAATAATTGAAAAGGAAAGATAAGGCATACAATAAAAAAGAAAAGCAGGCCAGTGTTCAGAAATAATTTTTTACAATGCTGAATAAGAAACACTTGAATGCACTTGAGACATTCCATTTGTATTAATATCTTAGAGCAAGAATTTTCTCTTTTTTTTATAGCCTTGAAACAATCTCTTCAAACAAAGCTTTATCCAGAAGCCTAAACAAATAAAAAACATGAAGGCAGTGCAATGTTTATTTAAAAGTCATTTTGTGGGAGAGTAGGATAGAAGGTCCTGCCCATATATTGATAGACAGAAACACACACACATACACACACACACACGCACACACACGCATACACACACACATGCAAATAGTACCAACAGGCCTAGTGTGTTTATCATTACCATTACATTTTTCAAACATTTCATTTTAAATTATTATGTATATTGATGCTTAAAAACTAAGAGAAAACTATGCACTTAATATAGTCATATCATAGTAAAGATAGAGGAAATATAAAATAGGGAGTGAAAATTTACAGATAGAAAAAATGCTAAGTTATATAATGTATGCAGGAAATCAATTCACAGGTTAAAATATCGGGATATCAGAGATGAGGCGTCAATTACATGATTCTTCACTCCTCCCATAAAGTCACATTAAAAGAGAACAATTAAATACTGTGTAGTGTATAGTGATTAATCATAATATATGATGTAGTACATTAAATCACACATTTTGCTACAGCAAGTCCACATAAGTTTGCAAATAACATTTAAGAATAAAGCTAAATCCAGACAAAACCCTAATTCAAAAAGATACATGCGGTGATGTGGTGTGCGTGGGAACCCAGTGATGGTTTGACATTGGCCCCGGAGATGTCGTGTGGAGGCTGGTGGCTGGACCGACCTGCAGGGTCGGTCCAGTGAGGAGAGTATGTCATGAGCTGTGTGGATGAAAGGCTCTTGGTACTGCAGCCAGGAGTCAGTGCTGTGCCTCTGAGGTGTGAAAGACAACTTCAGGACACTGGTCCACAAGAGACCTCCCAGCTACACGTAATATCAAACAGCGAAAATCTCCCAGGGATCTCCATCTCAACACCAACACCCAGCTTCACTCAACGACAAGAAAGCTACAGTGCTGGACACCCTATGCCAAACAACTAGCAAGACAGGAACACAACCCCACCCATTAGCAGAGAGGCTGCCTAAAATCATAAGTCCACAGACACCTTAAAACACACCACCAGATGTGGACCTGCCCACCAGAAAGACAAGATCCAGCCTCATCCACCAGAACACAGGTACTAGTCCCCTCCACCAGGAATCCTACACAACCCACTGAACCAACCTTAGCCACTGGGGACAGACACCACAAACAAAGGGAACTATGAACGTGCAGCCTGAAAAAAGGAGACCCAAAACACAGTAAGATAAGCAAAATGAGAAGACAGAAAAACACACAGCAGATGAAGGAGCAAGATAAAAACCCACCAGACCTAACAAATGAAGAGGAAATAGGCAGTCTACCTGAAAAAGAATTCAGAATAATGGTTACTCTACCCAGCAAGGATCTCATTCAGATTTGATGGAGAAATTAAAACCTTTACAGACAAGCAAAAGCTGAGAGAGTTCAGCACCACCCAACCAGCTTTACAACAAATGCTAAAGGAACTTCTCTAGGCAAGAAACACAAGAGAAGGAAAAGACCTACAATAACGAAGCCAAAACAATTAAGAAAATGGGAATAGGAACATACATATCAATAATTACCTTAAATGTAAATAGACTAAACACTCCCACCAAAAGACACAGATTGGTTGAGTGGATACAAAAATAAGAACCATATATATGCTGTCTACAAGAGACCCACTTCAGACGTAGACACACATACAGACTGAAAGTAAGGGGATGGAAAAAGATTTTCCATGCAAATGGAAACCAAAAGAAAGCTGGAGTAGCAATTCTCATATCAGACAAAATAGACTTTAAAATAAAGACTATTAGAAGAGACAAAGAAGGACACTATATAATGATCAAGGGATCGATCTAAGAAGAAGATATAACAATTGTAAATATTTATGCACCCAACATAGGAGCACATCAATACATAAGGCAAATACTAACAGCCATAAAAGGGGAAATCGACAGTAATACATTCATAGTAGGGGACTTTAACACCCCACTTTCACCAATGGACAGATCATCCAAAATGAAAATAAATAAGGAAAACAAGCTTTAAATGATACATTAAACAAGATGGACTTAATTGATATTTATAAGACATTCCAGCCAAAAACAACAGAATACACATTTTTCTCAAGTGTTCATGGAACATTCTCCAGGATAGATCATATCTTGGGTCACAAATCAAGCCTTGGTAAATTTAAGGAAATTGAAATTGTATCAAGCATCTTTTCCGACCACAACGCTATGACACGAGATATCAATTACTGGACAAGATTTGTAAAAAATACAAACACATGGACGCTAAACAATACATTACTTAACAAAGAAGTGATCACTGAAGAAATCAAAGAGGAAATAAAAAAATACCTAGAAACAAATGACAATGGAGACACAACGAACCAAAACCTATGGGTTGTAGCAAAAGCAGTTCTAAGAGGGAAATTTATAGCAATACAATCCTACCTTAAGAAACAGGAAACATTTTGAATAAACAACCTAAACTTGCACCTAAAGCAATTAGAGAAAGAAGAACGAAAAACCCCCAAAGTTAGAAGAAGGAAAGAAATCATAAAAATCTCATCAGAAATAAATGAAAAAGAAATGAAGGAAACAATAGCAAAGATCAATAAAGCTAAAAGCTGGTTCTTTGAGAAGATAAACAAAATTGATAAACCATTAGCCAGACTTATCAAGAAAAAAGGGAGAAGACTCAAATCAATAGAATTAGAAATGAAAAAGGAGAAGTAACAACTGACACTGCAAAAATACAAAAGATCATGAGAGATTACTATAAGCAACTCTATGCCAATAAAATGGACAACCTGGAAGAAATGGACAAATTCTTAGAAATGCACAACCTGCCAAGACTGAATCAGGAAGGAATAGAAACAGACCAATCACAAGCACTGAAATTGAAACTGTGATTAAAAATCTTCCAACAAACAAAAGCCCAGGACCAGATGGCTTCACAGGTGAATTCTATCAAACATTTAGAGAAGATGTAACACCTATCCTTTTCAAACTCTTCCAAAATATAGCAGAGGGAGGAACACTCCCAAACTCATTCTACAAGGCCACCATCACCTTGATACCAAAACCAGACAAGGATGTCACAAAGAAAGAAAATTACAGGCCAATATCACTGATGAACATAGATGCAAAAATCCTCAACAAAATACTAGCAAACAGAATCCAACAGCACATTAAACGGATCATACACCATGATCAAGTGGGGTTTATTCCAGGAATGCAAGGATTCTTCGATATATGCAAATCAATCAACGTGATACACCATATTAACAAATTGAAGGAGAAAAACGATTTGATCATCCCAATAGATGCAGAGAAAGGTTTTGACAAAATTCAACACCGATTTATGATAAAAACCCTGCAGAAAGTAGGTGTAGGAGGAACTTTCCTCAACATAATAAAGGCCATATATGACAAACCCACACCCAACATCGTCCTCAATGGTGAAAAACTGAAAGCATTTCCACTAAGTTCAGAAACAAGACAAGGTTGCCCACTCTTACTACTCTTATTCAACATAGTTTTGGAAGTTTTAGCCACAGCAATCAGAGAAGAAAAGGAAATAAAAGAAATCCAAGTCGGAAAGAAGAAGTAAAGCTGTCACTGTTTGCAAATGACATGATACTATACATAGAGAATCCTAAAGATGTTACCAGAAAACTTCTAGAGCTAATTAATGAATTTGGTAAACTAGCAGGATACAAAATTAATGCACCGATATCTCTGGCATTCCTATACACTAAGGATGAAAAATCTGAAAGTGAAATCAAGAAAACACTCCCATTTACCATTGCAACAAAAAGAATAAAATATCTAGGAATAAACCTACCTAAGGAGACAAAAGACCTGTATGCAGAAAACTATAAGACACTGATGAAAGAAATTAAAGATGATACAAACAGATGGAGAGATATACCATGTCCTTGGATTGGAAGAATCAATATTGTGAAAATGACTCTACTACCCGAAGCAATCTACAGATTCAATGCAATCTCTATCAAACTACCACGGGCATTTTTCACAGAACTAGAACAAAAAATTTCACAATTTGTATGGAAACACAAAAGACCGCAAATAGCCAAAGCAATGTTGAGAACGAAAAACGGAGCTGGAGGAATCAGGCTCCCTGACTTCAGACTATACTACAAAGCTACAGTAATCAAGACAGTATAGTACTGGCACAGAAACAGAAAGATAGATCAATGGAACTGGATAGAAAGCCCAGAGATAAACCCATGCACATATGGTCACCTTATCTTTGATAAAGGAGGCAAGAATGTACAGTGGATAAAGGACAGCCTCTTCAATAAGTGGTGCTGGGAAAACTGGACAGCTACATGTAAAAGTATGAGATTAGATCACTCCCTAACACCATACACAAAAATCAGCTCAAAATGGATTAAAGATCTAAATGTAAGGCCAGAAACTATCAAACTCTTAGAGGAAAACATAGGCAGAACACTCTATGACATAAATCACAGCAATATCCTTCTGACCCACCTCCTAGAGTAATGGAAATAAAAACAAAAATAAACAAATGGGACCTAATGAAACTTCAAAGCTTTTGCACAACAAAGAAAACCATAAACAAGACCAAAAGAGGACCCTCAAAATGGGAGAAAATATTTGCAAATGAAGCAACTGACAAAGGATCAATCTCTAAAATTTATAAGTAGCTCACGCAGCTCAATAACAAGAAAACAAACAACCCAATGCAAAAATGGGCAGAAGACCTAAATAGACATTTCTCCAAAGAAGATATACAGACTGCCAACAAACACATGAAAAATGCTCAACATCATTAATCCTTAGAGAAATGCAAATCAAAACTACAATGAGATATCATCTCACACCAGTCAGAATGGCCATCATCAAAACATCTAGAAATAATAAATGCTGGAGAGGGTGTGGAGAAAAGGGAACACTCTTGCACTGCTGGTGGGTATGTGAATTGGTTCAGCCACTATGGAGAACAGTATGGAGGTTCCTTAAAAAACTACAAATAGAACTACCATATGACCCAGCAATCCCACTACTGGGCATATACCCTGAGAAAACCAAAATTCAAAAAGAGCCATGTACCAAAATGTTCATCGCAGCTCTATTTACAATAGCCCGGAGGTGGAAACAACCTAAGTATCCATCATTGGATGAATGGATAAAGAATACGTGGCACATGTATACAATGGAATATTACTTAGCCATAAAAAGAAACGAAATTGAGCTATTTGTAATGAGGTGGATGGACCTAGAGTCTGTCATACAGAGTGAGGTAAGTCAGAAAGGGAAAGACAAATACCGTATGCCAACACATATATATGGAATTTAAGAAAAAAAATGTCATGAAGAACCTAGGGGTAAGACAGGAATAAAGACACAGACCTACTGGAGAATGGACTTGAGGATATGGGGAGGGGGAAGGGTAAGCTGTGACAAAGTGCGAGAGAGACATGGACATACATACACTACTAAACGTAAGGTAGATAGCCAGTGGGAAGCAGCCGCATAGCACAGGGAGATCAGCTCGGTGCTTTGTGACCGCCTGCAGGGGTGGGATATGGAGAGTGGGAGGGAGGGAGACACAAGAGGGAAGAGATATGGGAACATATGTATATGTATAACTGATTCACTTTGTTATAAAGCAGAAGTTAACACACCATTGTAAAGCAATTATACTCCAATAAAGATGTAAAAAAAAAAAAAAACACGTATCCCTATGTTCATTGTAGCACTATTCACAATAGCCACGACATGGAAACAACCTAAATGTCTATAAACAGATGAATAGATAAAGAAGATGTAGTACATATAATACAGTGGAATACCATAGAAAAGCCATAAAAAAGAACGAAATAATGCCATTTGCAGCAACATGGATGGACCTGGAGATGATCAAACTAACTGAAGTAAGTCAGAAATAGACAAATAACATATGATATCGCTATTATGTGGAATCTAAAATATGACACAAATGAACTTATCTATGAAACAGAAACACACTCACGAACATAGAGAAGAGACTTGTCGTTGCCAAGGGGGAGGGGGTGGGGGGAGGGTTGGAGTGGGAGGTTGGGCTGAGCAGATATAAGCTATTATATATAGAATGGATAAACAAGGTCCTACTGTATAGCATGGAGAACTATATTCAATATCCTATGATAAACCATAATGGAAAAGAATATTAAAAGAAAGAAGGTATACATATGTATAACTGAATCACTTTGCTGTATAGTAGAAATTAACACAACTTTGTAAATCAACTATACTTCAATAAAAAATATTTTAAAAAGTACAGTCAAAATCTAATTTGATTTCCTACATATAATAGTGTTTTTCATACTACTTTGTGAGTATAGATTCAGTTCATAAATTCCAAGAATTATATTTTCTATGTGTGTCACCTGTCTCAGTATTACATTCGATAGCTAAGAGGCTACATGTTGAAGCACCACTTGTGTGAAAACTCTCCAATGTAAGAATAGGATTATTATTTAGTAAGTGAACGCTTTTATTTATTTTTTATTCTTTTTAACATCTTTATTGGAGTATAATTGCTTTACAATGGTGTGTTAGTTTCTGCTTTATAACAAAGTGAATCAGCTATACATATACATATATCCCCATATCTCTTCCCTCTTGCATCTCCTTCCCACCCTCCTTTATCCCACCCCTCCAAGTGGTCACAAAGCACCAAGCTGATCTCCCTGTGCTATGTGGCTGCTTCCCACTAGCTATCTATTTTACATTTGGTAGCATATATAAGTCTATGCCACTCTCTCACTTTGTCCCAGCTTACCCTTCCCCCTCCCCGTGTCCTCAAGTCCATTCTCCATGGGATTGCATCACAAAATAGTTCAGTAGAAACTGAATTATTTAATACAACTACTTTGGCAACATTCCCATGTGACAGAAATTTCTAGAAAAAATGTCTTTTGGTTTGTTTAAAATGGTACGAACATTTGGTAATATAAAAAAGCATACACTCAATAAAGAAAAGCATATCCTGCACAAGGAAAAAGTTGATAGGATCAAGAACTTTCTTTCAAACTATTTCCTCTCTGCAAATATTTTTTGACCACTGGAGACAGAATATCATCCTGCTCAAAAGAACAGTTTTTAAAAAATATTCCACATTCAAAAGTAGTGTATAAAATCTCCAAAAACTTTTAATTTAAAAATTTTAGAAAAGGCATAGCATCTGCAAATTAGTTCAGCAAAGACCTTGACAAAGACAACAACAAAAAAACCAATTATATTTCCGGAAGCACTGACTATTTACCTAAATTACCATCATCAGGAACACCAGCTGCAACTATACTCCTCAGATTTTTGCTGTAGGCAATTTAAATCTTAGAACTACTTTTGGGAAGGTGATCCAAGAAAATGAAATAAGAACTAATTGTTGCATTAAGCTTATTGTAGCACAGGAAAAAGAAAAATTACAAAGTCATTTAGTAAGAGGGCATGTTCCACTAAAAGCCTGTATTATCTAAGTTCTAAGGGATCATATCCATAAATCTTCTATGTACTTTCTTGTTTTATTTAATAATGTTGCTTGTTTACTTCATAATGTTGTCCTGTGTTTATTGAGAACTCATCTTTTTCATTCTCCTCCCACTGTACAACTCCTCTCCAGCTTCAGACTTTGAAGAGTCTGCAAACTTTGCTATGTATCAGTTATTTGAGAAGTTTATAAATGATCCAGGCTCTCAAGGCCCAACTCTAAAAGTCTGATTCAGCAGCTCTGAGGGGAAACCAGAAAAAGCTACTCTAAAAATAACAAAGAACAACAGCTACAAAACAAAGAGAAACAAAAGACACTCAAAATGATTCTCATATGTTTGAAATACAATCTTTGAAGTCTTTGTACTGGTTTTCCCGGGTATACCTTTTACTTTTCACAAAATATAATAATATGTTTTAAAAAATCAAGTAGCAATAAGGGACAATGTAAGTAATTAATCATAATTAAGTATTGCAAGTGTCAGTCTTGGTAGATGCATGTGGTGAACCTTCCTATCTATTTCCCAAAGCACTACAAGCAGTGATAAGGCTGCTTGCAAGATCCATTACCAAACTTCGGATGAAGTGGAATAATAGTTCCAATATACTGTAAATATCTCCTATCTCATTTATCTATGTTAACTGACTAAAGCTTTGTATCTGTATAGTACATAATTAACATGTCACAAAAACTTAGTATAAAACTGTTCACTACTTAGAAGAATAAATTCATATTCCATTAAATAAGGATCATCACCACTTTAATGGTCTACATGTTGCTTTTTAATAGCCATATAAGTAACCAGAAAATTAAATAGGTCTTTTATCTAATACATATTTTCACATTTGAATGTACTCCTGGCAGAAGATAACTGGGAGAGCTGCAACTGATCAGGTTCCATTAACGTGAGATTGCTTGTGAAGTAGTACATTTTCTAATATCTCGCGTGGAAACGTTATGCAAATTATTTGTAAATGTAAAACCCTCAAGAGCAAAGCTACATTAACTGTTCCTATTGTGAAGGTATGCTCAATAATTTACAACCCATCAATGGCTGAATTGGAAATAAATTGTTTCTCTGCAGTTTCAAAATGCAGTAGAAATGTAAACAGCACCATCTTCTGGATTATACAAATTCCATAATTGTTTTAGAAGATGCAATACACAGGTTCTCTTAAACAGATACCTAACATATTAAACATCATATGTGTATACTGCATATTATGAAGCTTCTACCTTTACTTTTAAAAGTGACAATTGGAGATACTAGAAATAATATGTTAATAAAATATAAGCATTTTTGTATACATTAATTTGAATATTGAATTATAATCCAAGTATAAATTCTTTAGAACATAATCAATAAGAGAATATAATTCTGATCTTATTGATTTCATCCTTCCATAGCCATTGTCAGTACATAAAGTATCCTAAGTGGAGAAAAAAGCATTTCATAACTTGAACATTTCATTAAAATATAAATCAGAAAAGAGACATAATATCAATATGTACAGTCAATGCTCTCATCTGAAAAGGCAAACTCCAATAAATGATTCCCCCAAACTCCAATAGCTAAAAGAAAGTTATTTTATCATTTCCTTATCTCACTGATAATTAGCCTTAACAGGAAGAAAGTATTCAAGGATATTGTGTGCCTTGCAATATTGTTATGTTTTCAACTGAAATATAATTCTAGTGATTTAATTTTACATTTGCCAATAAAAGGAGTAAATTTGTAATATCTTTATTCTTTAGCTCAAAGAGAGTTGTAAGAAAAGCTAAGGAAATTAAGAGGAAAAACCAAGATACAAAGATTAGAAAGATAGGTAACATCAAGAATATAATTAATAAAATATTTTATTTTTATTCACTTTGTCATTTCCCCAACAAATACTTTTTCACTTTCTTCTGTGCCCTATGGCTGGCCCTCACCTTTCTTCCAGTCATTAGTCATCTTCTGTTGTTAGTTTATTTCCTCCTCAGGCTGGACAGTAGGACGTTGCCCTTTGAGCACTGCCTCCTTAGTGTTCTCAATGATATGGGAGTCCCTTCATCTACCTTGATTAAAAAGTTAACCTTAGATCAACCCAACTCTCCTACTTCTTTTTCAGCTCTGACTGTGCTGAACAGTGCAGGCACTGAAGGACAGATGTTGTATGATATATACCACTTTCATGTGGAATCTAAAAAGTTGAATTCATAGAAACAGAGAGTATAATTCTGGTTACCAGGAGCTGGTAGGTGGGGGAGATGGGAGATGTTGGTGAAAGGGTGCAAACTTCTAGTTAGAAGATAAAAAATTTCTGGGAATCTAATGTAAAGCATTGTGATTATAGTTATCAATACTGTACTATATACTTTAAAGTGGCTATAAGAGTAGATTTTAAATGTTCTCACCACAAAAAAGAGATGGTAATGTTACGACATGATAGAGGTGTTAGTAACACTAGGGTGGTAATCATATTGTATTATGTAAGCATGTCAACAGGTGTACACCTTAAAGTTACACAATATCATATGTCAATTATACCTCAATAGAGTTGAAAAACAAGAAAAGTTGAAATTGTTAAAAATGTAAAGTGCGACCTTAATTCTTTGGGTTGAGGGTTATTAGCATCAGATTTGAGGGCCTAGGCCCCCATTTCCCTAACTTAGATGTGAATGTCTGAGTACAGGGGTTCTTTGGATTGCTGATTCTGTCTCCAAATATTATTTTCTGATAAAAGGTCAAATGTTAAAAAGGAAAATAATTTACAGAGGAAAGTTGGGGAGAAGAGACTAGCCAGTGTACAGGCCCAAAGGGAAGATAATTTATAGTAAATCTCAATACAAATGTATCAATATATATATGATAAAATGAGATCTAGGCATAAGCAAAAATTTAAACAAGATTCTTAGAAATTTAGACTTTTCTTTGAGGTCCTTCAGGAGCCTTTAAAGATGTTTAAGCAGGGGAAGAGCATGATAAAATTTTTGTTTCATGAAGATCCTCTTTTCCAGTATAGAAATTTGAATGAAGGGAAGCAGTCTGGGAGAAAGAACCAGTGAAGAGTCTATTTGGGGAATTATTAAGGTCTGTTGGCAATTTTTGCTTGATGGTTGATTTAGGAAGAGGGGAGAGAGAATGATCCTTAGATATGAGTCCTCCGTACACAGACAATGGTACCCTAAAATAAGTTAGAGAAGAGAGAAAAGGAAAATATTAGGGAGAAATTTGATCATTCAATTATGAAAATATAGAGTTGGAGATACATACTGTTGATAATGCCTGCTGTAGATACTGTTAAAGTTGATATTTCCTCTGTATATATGAGGAGAAAGGATCAAATGTCAGCAACATCATGCTTATGAGCTCATTAAAACCATCTGGACCTCAGATACAGAGAATTACGTCCATTTTGTTTGCTAACTGAACACAAGGGAATAAACAAGGTCATCCAGAGAGCATATTGGAGATATATAAATGAAGGGAGCATCATGGGTAACAGGATAGCTAAAGAGAGATGTCCTTATAAGATACCAATTGCAAAATGAGAGAAGAAGGAAAATTAGTACTATGAAATATCTGAAAAATAATTTATGAGAGGAAATATTTAAAAGTGCCCAAGGTTGTGGACACTCAGGTAACATTGGGTCAAAATGTGTCTGTAGGTACAAATGTACTTATTTACAAAACAGAAATAGAGCCACAGATGTAGAAAACAAACTTATGGTTACCAAGGGGGAAGGGGGAAGAGGGATACATTGGGAGACTGGGATTAACATATACACACTACGATATATAAAATAGATAACTAATAAGAACCTTCTGTATAGCACAGGGAACTCTACTCGATACTCTGTAATGGCCTATATGGGAAAAGAATGTAAAAAAGAGTGGATATATGTATATGTATAACTGATTCACTTTGTTGTACAGTAGAAACTAACACATTGTAAATCAACTATACTCCAATAAAAATTAACTAAAAAAATGTGTCTATAGAAGTTTTTTTTTTTTTTTTTTATCTATGCAAGAGCATTTCTCATGGATTTTGGGGTGTTAAAGAAGCATTCATAGTTTATGTGATAATAATTGTTTTTTCCTAAGCACACTTATTGTCTTTCACACCTTTATTCACTCTGCATAAGACTATACAGTGACTTATTTGATTATTACATTTGGAATGAGTAATTGAGCTTTAGCTTACCTATGCCCTTCTTCACTTTGAGAATGAGTGACTTTCATATGACTTTCCAGTGCTCTTACGTAGTGGTGCTTCCTCCTCAAGAGGGAGAGTGCTACCCTTATCAAATGACACCATGATGGGACGGGTGCATTAGTTTACTGGGACTGCTGTGAATTGGTACAGCCACTATGGAGAACAGTATGGAGGTTCCTTAAAAAACTACAAATAGAACTACCATATGACCCAGCAATCCCACTACAGGGCATATACCCTGAGAAAACCATAATTCAAAAAGAGTCATGTACCAAAATGTTCATTGCAGCTCTATTTACAATAGCCTGGAGATGGAAACAACCTAAGTGCCCATCATTGGATGAATGGATAAAGAAGATGTGGCACATGTATACAATGGAATATTACTCAGCCATAAAAAGAAACGAAATTGAGCTATTTGTAATGAGGTGGATAGACCTAGAGTCTGGCATACTTACAGATTTACAGAGTGAAGTAAGTCAGAAAGAGAAAGACAAACACTGTATGCTAACACATATATATGGAATTTAAGGGAAAAAAATGTCATGAAGAACGTAGGGGTAAGACAGGAATAAAGACACAGACCTACTGGAGAATGGACTTGAGGATATAGGGAGGGGGAAGGGTGAGTTGTGACAAAGCGAGAGAGAGGCATGGACATATATACACTACCAAACGTAAGGTAGATAGCTAGTGGGAAGCAGCCGCATAGCACAGGGAGATCAGCTCGGTGCTTTGTAATCGCCTGGAGGGGTGGGATAGGGAGGGTGGGAGGGAGGGAGATGCAAGAGGGAAGAGATATGAGAACATATGTATATGTATAACTGATTCACTTTGTTATAAAGCAGAAACTAACACACCATTGTAAAGCAATTATACCCCAATAAAGATGTTAAAAAAAATGAAAAGAAAAAAAAAAAAGGAAGATCCACAAACTGAGTGGCAACAGAAATTTATTGACTTATAATTCTGGAAGTTAGAAGTTGAAATCAAGATGTAAGCAGAGTTGGTTCCTTCTGAGGGCTCTGAGATAGAATTTGTCCCGTGCCTCTTTCCCAGCTTCTGGTAATCTCAGGTTTTCCTTGGCTAGTAGATGGTGTTCTCCCATCTACTGGAGACTTCACATAGTATTGCCTCTGTAATTGTGTATCTCTGTGTCCAAATTTCCCCTTTTATAAGGATACCACTCATACAGGACTAGGGTCTACTCTAACGTCCTTAACTTCACTTGATCATATACAAAGATTCTATTTCCATATAAAGTCACATTCACAGGTACTGGGGGTTTGGACTTCAACATCTTTTGGGAGGATGATTCAACTCATAACTGTGGGAAGTCTTCCTAATGTTGGTGCTCAGTTTTAGCCATCAAACCTGAAGCCATATTCTCCAATTTAGTTATTGTCATCAAAATGGTTTACTTTTGGCTCCCGTAAATATATTTTCCACTTCTCAATTTGTTCAGAATTCATGTAGAAAAAGATATTTATTATTTATTTGGATCCTTCAAAGTTGCCACACATGGAAAGAATGTAGTTTGCAGAACTCTTGGGATCATCACAATGGCAGGCTGGAGCCAGTTTGTACCAGCTCACAAGAGCCAAAGTTACATTTTTGTTACATTTTTAAGAATTTTGAGAGTTAACTGCTATACACAGTTTGTACTAACACTAAGTCATACAAGCTTAACAGATATATTTAATATACACACAAAACTCATTGCTTCCTAATTGTTTTACTGCATTTTCCTACTGTTCATGCTCTTGAGTTATTTGCCTCTATATTATCTATGTGTTGGAAATACTACATAATACTAATGATGTGTTGCTGCACATCTCTTTCCAACTTTGTACTTAGGGACATCATAATGGTAACTGGAAACTGACCATGATAAGCATATTTACCCCATATACATTAGCAAACAATACTAATCAGGACTTTGCTTATGGTTTTGTTAAATCCTAGACTAAAGAGTGTGATTGAGATAACACACTTAAATATGTTTTGTCTGCAGTTACTTTGTAAATAACAACAAAAAAAATTTTGAGAAAATAGTAATTCCGTATTCAAACACTTCTGATTCAACAGAGTAGTCACTTGCATCATTGACAAGTGAGTGAATTTCCAACATAGATTGGCATTATGTTTTGTTTTACTCACCAACATAGACAGTAATAGCAACCAACACTTACATTGAAACTCAAAGAACCAGTTGCTAAATCTTCACTAGTACATCATAGAACTGCAAGGAGTTAATGATAGCGGGTTTAGAATGTTTTGGTAAGAATCCTGACACTACAGGTAAGTTGAAAGATGTGTGGTCAATCTAGCTTTGTTGGTTTCTTTTTGTAGTGGAAGACATTTCAGAGGTTTAAATATTCATTGAAAAGATATATGTGTGGAGATAGAGAGAGAGGGAGAGAGAGAGAGAGAGAGGGAGAGAGACTGAATCTGAATGGGAAGATAATATACTTGAAGAGAAGAGATGAGAGCAAACCTGTGATATGAGTGAAGAGTTTGGTCATGAGAGTTGGAGGCGACTCTTTCTTCCATCCTGAGAAGAAAGAATGAAATTATGAGTGTGTGCAGGTGTAAGCAATTTGTAATTGATATTGCAATAAATTGAGGGAATCACACCTGATGTTTTTACATTTTTCTGCAAAACAAGTTTATTACTGAAAGTGAAAAGAAAGTCAGAAAAGTAAGGAACCTTAGATGTAACAGAGTAGTTTTGAGTTACCTACAAACACTAGTAAACCCAAATACTGGGGGGAAGTGGGGATTGAAGCAATAATATGTAGGGCTTTTTGGGTGAGATCCTATCAATTATAATGTTATTACCTATACTGTTTAGCCAACTCAAAGCTGAGGGGAAGAAACTGAATGGTTGGGTTGATCGTTTTTAATCAAGATAGATGACGAGGCTCACACATCAATGAAAGCTCTAAGCTAGGCTATAGGGAAATACGTTGAAAATATGTCATGAGGAATTTCACTCTTACATTATCGTTCTCACATGGTTTATACTGTCTGAAAGAAAGAAGTTAAAAAAACTTTAAAATTTTATAGATATACATATTATAATTTCTAGGGTTATCTTTAAATAAGATCATATACGCAGCTGGTACATATATGTCATACTTAGTTCAAATTCAGAATAATATCTCCAGACTTTCCTTCAAAAAGACACTATTAAGCCACGGATATCTACTCTTTTTATTAAATACTTTTTATAGAATACTTTTAATTTCTGTTTTTCAAATTTTTATTTGATTAACAGCAAATTACCCGCAGGACCTCGTGGCGCAATGGTAGCACGTCTGACTGCTAATTAAAGGTAAATTAGTTTTAACAATAAGCAGAACATAATTAAAATGAAAAGGAATATTACTATCCATTATGGTTTCTGTTCCTAAAACAGAAACTATATTGTATTTGAATAAATATCATTTTAGGTAATTATCTCTTCCATGAGATAGAAAATAGATTATAATTAAATACCATTGTTTATTATTACTCTGCCATTCTCTTATCACAGGAAATTCTTGACAAGGAATACAACTATTTTCTACACACTGATTTTTATTTTTTTAACACATTTTCCTGACCATAGTATTCAGTTTGTCTAAAAGACTGAAATTATTATAATAGTTTATATCTATTCTTACCTGCAGGTAGTAGCAAAATACAATTAACTGGGAACAATTATCTTCTTTACTATCAGGACTTTTACTATAAAATACATGCTTAGATGCAAGATTTGTCTATTCCTTAGGATAGAGTTACTTTTTTTTCTGTAAGTTTATGCAAATGGATCAATAACGCTAAATTAATGGCTCTTAAATTGTGGTTCCCAGAGGAGTAACTTCCGTCTTGGAACTTAATAGAAATGCAAATTAACAGACCTCACTTTAGTCTTAGCACACTGTTTTAGAAGCCTTTCAGGTGATTCTGGAGCTTACTGAAGGTCGAGAATCACAGCTACAAGTCAGGGTTGTGCAATAGAAATTTCTTTGATGATGGAACTGTTCTATATCTGCACTTTCCAATGCAGTATCCAGTAGCCACATATGCCAGTAAATGGCTAGTATGACCAGAAACTAATTTTTTTGTTTGTTTGTTTGCATTGGGTCTTCATTGCTGCGTACCGGCTTTCTCTAATTGCAGCAAGTGGGGGCTACTCTTCGTTGTGGTGTGCAGGCTTCTCATTGCAGTGGTTTATCTTGTTGTGGAGCACGGGCTCTAGGCGCATGGGCTTCAGTAGTGTGGCACGCGAGCTCTAGAGCACAGGGTCAGTAGTTGTGGCGCACGGGCTTAGTTACTCCGTGGCACGTGGGATCTTCCCGGACGAGGGATTGAACTCGTGTTCCCTGCACTGGCAGGCAGAATCTTAACCACTGTGCCACCAGGGAAGTCCCCAGAAACTAATTTTTAATATTATTTAATTTTAATTTATTTAAAGTTAAAAATCCATATGTGGCCAATGGCTATTGTTTTGGACAGCACAAGTCTGAGTAAAATCCACAGTTCATGTGATTAGAATCACAGAAGGTTAGATTCTAAAGGAAATGTAAACTTATTACATCTTTCAATCACTATTGGAATTCTTGATGCTATAATTTACTAAAAGAAAAAAAAATAACCCATTACAATTTTGATCCTAGCAAAATTACGATAATAGTAGTCATTTATTTCAGCAAAATTTATGAAGTGAAATTGACTACACGATGTTTATATTTTTTAACAAAAAATGTTGTATCTGAGTGTGGAAGGCAGAAAGCTCAGATGGTGTACATTCCCTGTATAATCCTCTCTCTTTAAGTGAGGTTGGGGCCAGTGAATGTGATGGACTCATGTTCATGGTTAGGTTAAAGATAAATAGATTTTGGGCTTCCCTGGTGGTGCAGTGGCTGAGAGTCCGCCTGCCAATGCAGGGGACACGGGTTCGTGCCCCGATCAGGGAAGATCCCACATGCCGCAGAGTGGCTGGGCCCGTGAGCCATGGCCGCTAAGCTTGCAAGTCCGGAGCCTGTGCTCCGCAACGGGAGAGGCCACAGCAGTGAGAGGCCCGCATAGAGAAAAAAAAAAAAAAAAATGGATTTTGCTGATGCAATAAATGTTCTTAAGCATTTGATAGTAAGTTAATCAAAAGAGAGATGATTCTGAATGAGACTGTCAGGTGAGCTTTTAAGGGAGAAGGTCAGAACCATAACCAAGTGGGATTTATTACTGGGATGCAAGAACAGGTCAACATATGAAAATCAATTAGGCAATAGCACCAAAAAGAATAAATTACTTAGGGATACACTTTTTTTTTTTAAATTTTTTTAACATCTTTATTGGGGTATAATTACTTTACAATGGTGTGTTAGTTTCTGCTTTATAACAAAGTGAATCAGTTATACATATACATATGTTCCCATATCTCTTCCCTCTTGCGTCTCCCTCCCTCCCACCCTCCCTATCCCACCCCTCCAGGCTGTCACAAAGCACCGAGCCAATATCCCTGTGCCATGCGGCTGCTTCCCACTAGCTATCTACCTTACTACGGTTGAGAGTCATGGACATATACACACTAACAAACGTAGTAAGGGATACACTTTACCAAGGACATTAAAGACTTGTATAATGAAAACAACCAAACACTGATGAAACAAATTAAAGAAGGTACAAATCAATGGAAAGACACCTGTGTCCATGGAACAGAAGACTTAGCATTGTTAAAATGTTTCCTCTAACCAAACCTATCTATAGATTCGATGCAATACCTATCAAAATCCCAATGGCATAATTTACATAGAGAAAAGCTTAAAAGTCTTATGGAACCACAAGGACCCTGAATAGCCAAAGCAATCTTCAGCAAGAACAAAACTGGTGGCATCACATTTCCTGATTTCAAAATATATTACAAAGTTACAGTAATTAAAGCAGTATGATATTGGCATAAAGTCAGACTTAAAGACCAATGGAACAGAATAAAGAACCCAGAAAATTGTTACATGTATACTGTCAACTAATCTTTGACAAGGGTGTCAAAAATACACAATGGAGACTTTATACTCTGAAGAACAAATGGTGTTAAGAAAATTGGATATTAATATGCAAAAGAATGAAACTGGATGCTTATCTTACATCATACACAGAAATTAATTCAAAATAGATTAAAGACTTAACTGTAAGAAGTGAAAGTGTAAAACTCCTAAAAGAAAACATAAGGGAAAAAAGTTCATGACATTGGTCATGAAACAAGATACAAAGGCAAAAATAGACAAGTGAGACCACACAGACTAAAAAGCTTTTGCACAGAAAAGGAAACAATCAACAGAGTGAAATTAGAAAATAGTTATTGTAAAATACCTCACACATACTGAGTATTTAATATATGCTAAACCTGGTTCTAAGTATTTTCCATTAATTAATTAATTTAATTAATAATGAAAAACCACTGAATGATGAGCACTATTGTTAAATTTTCTTCTTGAGGATTGGGCAAAGAGATATAAGGTAATTTATCCAAAATTACACAAGTAATAAGTCAAGGATGTGACAATATGGAATGTGACTACAGAGTCTTTTTGCTTACCCAGGGCTCTATTTTGCCTCTCAAAGAAACAGTTAATTTGGGAATGTGGGAGAAAAGCTGTTTGTCTCATTGAGAAAACTGCTGAGATTATGTCTGAAGAAAAAAGACATTTTTAATTGTAGAACACAGTAGTGTGAGAGATGTTGATTTTAAGGAATATTTCTTAAAAGATGCAATTTTTTGATAAGGATAATAAATGTTTATTGTTGTTTTAAGCCACTAAGTTTTCAATAATTTTGTTATACAGTGATAGGGTATCAATACAGTAAGCATCCTCCATATGGATGTATCATAATTTATTTAACATTCCCCTCTAGTTGGACATTTAGGTTGTTTCTAGTTTTATCCCATTATAGGCAATTATGTAATTCTTTAGGATAAATTTCTAGAAATAGAATTGCTAGAACTCATATTTTATTTTATTTTTATTTCTTATTTATTTATTTTTGGCTGTATTGGGTCTTTGTTGCTGCGTGCGGGCTTTCTCTCGTTGTGGTGAGTGGGGGCTACTCTTCATTGTAGTGCATGGGCTTCTCATTGCGGTGTCTTCTCTTGTTGTGGAGCATGGGCTCTAGGCACACAGGCTTCAGTAGTTGTAGTATGTGGGCTCAGTAGTTGTGTCTCGCGGGCTCTAGAGTGCAGGCTCAGTAGTTGTGGCACACAGGTTTAGATGCTCCATGGCATGTGAGATCTTCCCAGACCAGGGCTCGAACCCATGTCCCCTATATTGGCAGGCAGATTCTTAACCACTGCACCACCAGGGAAGTCCCTAGAATTCATATTTTAAATTATGATAAACGTTGGCAAACTACATTCTAAAAAGGTCAAAAATTCTACTATTTCACACTTCCACCTAAGTGTATTACAGTGCTTATTTCTCCATGCTCTTGCCAACAGTGGATATTTTTAATAGTGCTAATCTTAGGTGACAAATGACATGTCATTTTAAGTGTATTAGTGACGAGAAGATAGTTATGCCAGGAGTTTATTGGCTATTTGCGTTTCATGATTTGTCTTTTCATGTTCTTTGGTCAGTCATCAATTTAATCTTGATATGAAGGGATTATGTATAGACTATGGATATTAACTTTTTCTCATGTACCTGGCAGATATTTTTTCCAGTTTTATGGAGAAATAACTGATATACATCACTGCATAAGTTTAAGGTGTGCAGCATGATGGTTTGATTTACATATATTACCACAATAAAGTGAAATGATTACCACAATAGATTTAGTTAACATCTATCATCAAAGATGCAATGATTTTGATGGTAAAATGGAAAATAAGATAATACTTATAGAATGGTAGATAATCAAATAAAATTGACAAATTTAGCAGAGTTGGGAAAGTTTAGAATAGATGTTCTATGATGTTCAGTAAGTCTTCAAAAAGAGAAGGGTAGTTACTGTTCAAAATGGACAAAACAGAACCATAAATATTACACATAAAACCTAAATCATAACAGCCAGCTATTATAAAGTGGACTGAGATAAGAAGGTCTTGCTGGTGGTTTAAAACTGGCCACTGAACCCAGGAGAAGCACATGGATTTTCCAAAAAGTAAATGTCACAGGTCTTTTAATTTGAGATGTGTGATCTAGGGGTCTGCGAGCAAATTTCCCTATTAGCACCCAGTTAGGTTGTAAAGAATAAGAGTGGAAAAGATGCTAAAGGAGAAATAAGTCTGACATTTCACTTTTGTTGCTTACAACCTAGCTCATATAAAAGGCAAGTGGATGGAATTGAACTGTGATAAATAAGAGTTCACAGCTACAAAATTTTACAAAAAAGTTACAAGACAAAAAGTTGTTTGTTAAAAAAAGAGACGATACAAAACAAAGAGAAAAGGAAAAAATCAAAAGACACTTGGAAAATAGAAACTGAGCATCAAAAAAGCATAAACTAAAAAAATACTTTTCTACAAAATCAAGACAGTACAGACCATTTTACTAAACCTAAATAAGAGGTAAGAGATATAATTATCTGGAGAAAATATTGCAGTAGGAAAAAGAAGAAGGAGAGGGAGGAGGAGAAGAGGAGGAGGAGGGGGAGGGAGAGAGGAAGAGGGAGATCGATAGGAAGGTGGAAGTTTTCAAGAAAACAAATAGAATAGGAAAATAAAAACATTACAAGGTGAAAGTCACATTGAAAACAAAAATTTCAATAAATATAAATAGAAACTTACAACAAAACAATGTATAGACTTATGAAATGGGATGGTTAATTTTATGTATCAATTTAATGACATGTAGTACCCAGATATTTGGTCAAACATTATTCTTGGTGTTTCTGCAAGGAAGTTTTTGGATGAGACTAACAATTTAATCAGTTGAATAAAGTGGGACTCGTTCAGTCAGTTGAAGACCTGAAGAGAACAACAAAAAAATGACCCTTCCTGGAGTAAGAGGGGCATTCTCCAGCCTTTGGAGTTCATGTGGACTGTTGACTCTTCTGGGTCTGTGTCTGCTGACCTTCAGGTTGGAACTTTACTATCAACTCTCTTGGGTCTTCAGTCCATTGGCCCATACTACATATTTGAACTTGCCAGTTTCCACAACTGCTTGAATCATTTCCTTATAATAAATCTGTCTCTCTCTCTCTCTGTCTCACACACACATACACACACACCTCTTATTGATTCTGTTTCTCTAGAGAACCCTAATACACAAAATTCACATGCTTTTGCTTTTCCAATGGAAAGGAAAGCAAGGCTTAAGCTAGTTCCAGGTTTGACCATGGAGAAGTAAATAGGCAAGTGACTTACTCTCCTACAAAAGTATCAACCACAATACTGTATAAAATTTATGCATCCACTGGCTTCAGCCCTCAGGCAATAGAAGGTAGAAGATTGTGATCCTAGAGGGATAGGAATCACAAGAAGTAAGCTCCACACAATATTATGCCTGGGGGCACTTTTCAAATCACAGCAAAGGAAATGAAACTCAATCACAAAGCAATGTTCTTAATGGGTAAAATAAATAAAGATCAGAGATTGGGGTTCTTGAGGCATCTAGAATTTGAGGGACAATTAACCAAATAAGTTAGTTGTACAAGTAGGAAGATCCCCAAAACTGTTTCTTTCAACCTGCATTCCAATATTAAGTTACACAATACCATGAACAACATTATGCAAGGTTTGACAGAAAACAGTATTAGAAGGTTGTGAGGACAATAGAAATTATATAAGATGTACAACTGTATAGAGACATTGATAATCTTATCATGTAACATTAAGTGACCTTGCTGTAGAACACACAAGTTTTTCAAGCACACATGGAACATTCACAAAGGTGAACCATTGTGTGGAACATGAAACAAGTCTTGATAAATTTCAAAGAATTTTAATCGCAGAAAATGTATACCCTGACCAAAATGAAATGAAATGAAAATCAACAACAAAAGTATCTGGAAAATTCTCAAACAGTTAAAAACTAAGCAGTACAATTCTATTTAGTCACAAATAAGTAATAAATAAATAAAAAAATATTTAAAATATTTTGAATTGCATAATAAGAACATAATCAAAATTTGTGTGATGTTTTAAAATCAATGCTTAAAGGAACTTTTATAGTTTTAAATGTTTATATTAGAATCGAAGAAAATTTTAAATCAATGGACAAAGTTTCCATCATTAGAAACTAGGCAAAGGGGAGAAATTAAACCTAAATTAAGTTAAAATATGAAATGAATAAATATGAGCTGAAACTAATAAGAAAAGGAAAAATAAGATAAAAATGAATAAAATTAAAAGCAAGTTACTTAAAAAGATTAATAAAACTGATAAAACCCTACCCAGAGTTATCAAGAAAAGACTGAAAGCAAAGCATCAACCAGGACTGCAAATCTCACTTAAGTTTTGATATCCTCTTCCAACCTCACTAGTTGTTGGTAGAATTACTAATATAACAAATGAAAAAGGGGACATCACTACAAATCCTACAAAAATTAAAAAGGTAATGAGGAAAATGTATGTACAACTTTATGTTAATTAGTTTTACTAGTTAGAATACATGAATAAATTCCATGAAAGACACAAATTACCACACTGGCAAAAGAAGAAAGAGAAAGTCTTAAGTGTCATGTATCTATGAAAGAAATCGATATTCTAAGAATAAAAAAACCTTTTATTTGAAGGAAATTTTAGATCCATATTCTTTACAAGTAATTTATTCCAAGTATTAGTAAAGAAATAATGCCAGCATTACACAAAATAATTCAGATAATATAGGAAGAAGTAACATTTCCTATTTATTAAGTGGGGCCAGCAAAAAATTGACACCCATTGCTTAAACTAAGACGATGTAGAAAATTGGATAGATATATGATGCTAATGGGACTGGAAGTTTCAATATTTTAAAGATGTCTATTTCTAACAAATCAACCTAAACATTAAAAAAATCCCATACCAAATTGACCAGACTCTTATGTGCTAAAGAGAATTATATTAACTGGAAAGATTTTAGATTAAATTATAACTTCAAGCCTAGTTAGGAATTTAGAGAAAGCAACTAGTTGATGTATATAAATGTATATTTGTACTGTTTCAGAGTAAAACAGAGACTCCAGAACACATGGTTGCTTTAAATAATATTAGGCATAATAATTGAGTAATAACCAGGAAATGGACACAGGAAGATTTTGGAGAAATCAAATAGATTAGGGTTTAAGGGCAGTGGGTTCAGAGTCCCAACTCCACTGCTGCCTAGTATTATTGCAAGGAGTAAGGGAGACGGCTATAAAGCACTTGGTCAATGTCCAGCACATACTAAAACTCCTTATATAGAGAGTTATCATTACTAATATTAATGTTGGAAACAAAATGAAGGCATGGAGTCTTAAGAACTCTGAGGTTCACTTTAGTCAAACTTTGCTTTAGTTTGGGAAAGCAGAAAAAAGAAAGAAAACAATGCCATTTGCATTAATCCCATGCATATTCTTTATCTGAATAAAATATGTTCAGTGAAATTGTGTTTATTAATCATAATCAAATTCCTCATAATTTATCTGAATAAGTTTATCCATAATTCTCCAGAGAAAAAAAATTCAGTATTTGTATAGAAGGCTGTGTGATTTTATTCATATTATTCCATTTGATCCAATCAAAATAATCTTAAATCATGAAGATCTATTTTGAACTTGATGACTCAAATTTAAGAATAACTTGTGCTTTATTTAGTCTTTTTCATCATATGGTTAAAGACTGAGAATTAACTTATTTTGAATGGAAAAGATTAAGGAAAATAAAAATTTTCTTTCATGAAGAAACGTTTTATCTTCCATAGCTCAATGCTTTCCCATTCCAAGAAAAGCCAAATGGCCTTACCTGCTTCAGAAAAGCATTAATACCTGTTGTGAAAAACCTTTATTAATGTTAATTGTTCTATCAAGCAGTGATTAGGGAACAGGCGGCCCAGGGGTTGAAAATGACTACTTGCAAAAAAAAGTTGTATACTTCACAGGCCTCTAAGCACGCAGCTAACCCTCCTGATTACAAAAGGTACAGAGTGCCATTAAAAGGCATCGAGATTTCCGGAAAACAATTATAAAGGCATATAACATCTGTTCTCAATCACGGGCAACAGGAGGGCAAATGGGTTCCACATAATATGTTACATACAACAAAGGAGTCCAGCTGTGTGAAGAAAAGCTTGTGAAAAAGCAATGGCCAAGAAAGAACAGTGCAAAGGAAGCATTGTTACCACGGTAGTGACCCATGACAATCTCTTTGAGTAGCTCTGTGGTGCCAGGGTCTGCTTGTTCTCCCACGAAAAGGGCCACCTATGACATCCTCAATTATAGGTACTCACAAATACTATTTATGAGACAATTTGGATTTAACATTTCAAATGACAAACTTCTAAAAAAAACTACATGGGGCAAAGCATTTTCTCAGCCCTTTGTTCTAACAGTCCAGGATCAAAATTGCCTTTATCTCCTTCTAGAAATCTATATCGTTCCAAACCATTTTGCATAATTCAAAATAGAACTATAATAAATGTTCATATGAATAATTATTGCTGAAAATGATAATTAGGGAAAATTGTATGACCATTAACACATCTGACCCGACTACTCCTCTTTCTCTCCTCCACTCTCTCTCCCTCTCTCTTTCTCATTCTTCTTGGGTCTCAGCCCACTGCCTCCTTACTATTCTTCCAACACAACAAGCACCTCCAACTGGGCCTTGGTATATGTTGTTCTGTCTACTTGGCATGTCCTTGACCCAGTCATCCATCAGGCTTCCTTCCTTGTCACCTGCACATATTCGCTAACATATCATCATTACAGTAAGGCCATTCCTGAAAAGCCTAATTACAATTGAACCCATTTCACACCCTTCCTATTGTCTCTAATTTAGTTTCTCACATAGCACTAATCAGCAGCTAACATAATGTTTTCTTATTTTTTAATTTTTTTGTATTTTTTTTTATTTACTGTCTTTCCTTGGAAAACATAAGCTTTGTGAAGTCAGGGGATCGGGGCTCTTTTGTTCAATGCTGTATCCTTAACACCCATGGCACATGAAAAAAGCTCAAAATTATTCCTCAAATGATTGAATCACCTTAGGATTTCCTGAGCCCTATAAGTTTTAATCAGGTAGTAAAGGATTAATCCAGCAGGTTTGGGGTACTCAAACTCTGCACACTCCAAGGAAAAGACCGACTTTTGACTTGCTCCAGGGAGATAACCCGTGAGCCCTTTAAAATATCCTGCGTGATGAGAATGTCTTTGTAAGCCTGAGATGCTGGGCTATTTATAGTTTATGCTAACATGTAACTTATGTTGAAAACTTATTTTTGTGTACCTGGGATTTGGAGCCACTCTACCTGCCGGGGGCTGGAGTCCAGGTAACTTAGGTCAGTCACATGAGTGTCCCATGCCTACATGACAGGCTACCAATAAGAACTCTGGCTTCAAGTCTCCAGAAGGACTGAGATTCTTTGGCCACACTTTGCAAGTGTCATCACATCGTTGCTGGGAGAATTAAATGCTGTCTATTTGATTCTACTGGCAGAGGACAATCGGAAGTCAGCACCTGGTTTCTGCTGAGCTCTGCCCTAATGCACCTTTTTTTCTCTTTGCTGATTTTAATCTATTCATATCCTTCCACTGCAATAAACTGTAACTGTGAGCATAACAGCTTTTTGAATTATGTGGGTCTTTCTAGCAAATCATCAAACCTGACAGTGGTCTTGGAAACCTCTGAGACAATAATTATATGTAGGCTTGGATAAAAATGAAACAAACATCACTTTGTAGTCCAACTAAATATTTTTTTATTTATGAACCTCAGTGTACAAGACCCATTCCAGAAAAATTATAATTTGGATTAACTTATGTGGAGAAATAATGGTCTTCCTTGCAGAAATAATAATTCATTGATTTTTGTTAATCAGTATTACAGAGTAATTAATAAAATTGATATTAGTAAAATAACAATATAATTAATTGGTTAATTTTACTTTTGACCCTGAATTTATCTGGGAAAAATATAAGTTTCATGGACATTCAAAATTAATCTAAGCCTCACCCTATGAGAAATAATGCAGAATGCCTATTACCATTCTTTCCCACCTTGAATAATTTTCAAAACCAAAGTGGAAACATGCACCTAATAAAAAAGTAAACTGTAAATTTGCAAATATAAAATAGATAAATTATTCACAATTACAAAGCCACATCTTTGTTTCAGCTTGCACTAACGTCATGTGACTGTGATACCATATCAGTGATAATAAATCCAAAAGGGACTTGGATGCTACCTAGTTTCCTGACCACAAATATCCCCTTGATTAATCTGAAGCAGCCAATGACTGTCTTAGATTGTTTGCATATACATAAAGATGCAATCAACTATATTTTATCTATGAGACACCTATAAATTTGCTAATGAAATTTCATTTTGTTGAATGGATTAAAGCACAAATTTTATAGCATGCTGATCTTGTAAACATGTGCATGCATTTGAGGAAACATAGTCTTGATAAGTTAGAATCTAACAAGTTTCTTAAAAAAGGAAAGAGAATACATTTTATAATTATTTGAATTAAAAATGGAAATGCAAACATCCACCAAACTCTTTTTTCTAATTTTCCATAATATGTCATAGACATCTTAACTTTTCTCACCTAACTCCTTTGATCCCATAAGAAGGCAGAGAAAATGACTGTTTTTAAGCTCAGTAAGACTAAAATGGTGTTTGAGTACTATTTAGTATTTAGTATATTTATTGAGTTATTTAGTGTATAAATACTCTAAAAAAACTGGTACGGTAGATTTCCAGTTGCAAAATAAGTGAGTCACTGATATGAAATGTACAGTGTGGGGCATACAGTCAATAGCTATGTAGGATCTTTATATGGTGACATATTGTAACTAGACTTGTTCTGGTGATCATTTTGAATGTATAGAAATACTATGTTGTGTAACAGAATTAACACAGTGTTGTAGATCAATTACACTTCAACAACAAACAAACAAACTCATAGAAAAAGAGATCAGATTTGTGGTTACCAGAGGCAGGGGGCGGTGGGAGGGGCAATTCGGGAAGGCTGTAAAAAGGCACAAACTTCCAATTGTATGTTACATATGAAAGTTGTTAAAAGAGTAAGTCCTCATCACAAGGAAAAATATATTTTTCTATTTCTTTAATTTTATATCTATATGAGATGATGAAAGTTCACTAAACTTACTGTGATAATCATTTCGGGATGTTGGTAAGTTAAATTATTATGCTGTGTACCTTAAACTTTTACAGGGCTCCATGTCAATGATATCTCAATAAAACTGGAAGAAAAAATATTACCAATAAATATATATAAACATATAATAGAGAGAGACGGATTTATGTATCTATCTGTGTGTGTGTGTGTGTGTGTGTGTGCATGTGTGTGTGTGTATGTCCCCAGGTAGAAATTTTAGAAATTTGGGAAGAGGAGAATTTGATTATCATTGTTTGGGAGGCAGAGAACGACTGACCCTTAAATCCAAAATGTGAAAGACTAGGAATCCTGGAACATGTGAACAGTTACCTCAATAAAGGGATTCTAAGCCCTTTGCTCTTTGCAAATAGCCTTCCAGATGTGAATTCAGGTGAAGACCTTTCTGTCTGTAATTAATAAAACCTAGAACCAAGTTGGCTTTACATATAAACACAAAGATATTGGCACAGTTTCCAAATAGTAATGCAAAACTAAAAACAAAACAAAACAAAAATACCATTTTGAGCCAAGGCTTCATGTACTTTAATCAAATTTTAAGGAAAAATATTACTGAAAATACTGTGGCTCCTATTCCTTTATTGTAATTTCATATTATTTAAATAGGTACTGGAATGATTGCATAATCTAAGTTCCAGATAACAAAAAAAATGTTCTACTCAACATCAATCTGTTTCAGCTCGCCTAGAAGCAGAATATTTAGGTCAAATAGCTGCTAGACCTTTCACGTGCCTGAGGCCTTCTAAATAATGTTTACTTTTAAATCATTTCTAGGAATTGTATCTCCTCATCCCCAATAAAGCATAATTATTTGTTTTTTGTTGTCTTTAAATAATATTAATTTCATATACATTGCAGATACTCTTTAATTTTATGGATATTCAAATATAATAAGTATATTTAAAAATACTATTTTAATTTACATTATAATTTCCAGATTTTTTATCATAAATCACCAAATATTATTTATGTTCCTTCTTAAAAGTGATATTATTTTTAGTACAAGCATACCTCATTTTATTGCTCTTTGCTTTATTGCATTTCATACAAATTAAAGATTTAATTTTCATCAATGGGCACCATTTTTCCAAAAGTATTATCTCACTTTGTGCTTCATTTTAGTAATTCTAGAAATATTTCAAACTTTTTGTTATTACTATACTTTTTATCATGCCCTGTGGTCAGTGATCTCTGATGTCACTATTGCAAAAGATTATGACTAGCCAAAGGCCCAGATAATGGTAAGCATTTTTTAGCAATAAAGTATCTTTAAGCTAACATTGTTTACAATGTACATTGTTTCTTTAGCCATAATGCCATTGCACACTTTAATAGATTACAGTACAGTGTAAATGTAACTTTTATACGCACGGAGAAACCCAAAAAAATTGTGTGACTCACTTTATTGCTTGCTATATTTGTTTTATTGCAGTGACCTGGAACCGAACCCACAATATCTCCAAGGTATGCCTGTACATGCAGATTGAGAAAAGTAGAATGGATTTTATAGACAGAATTCCTGAAAACCGCTAAGCTATAATTTTATAGGTATCATCTTTTTCGATGTTGATATATTTATTGCTACAGATATTTTTTTCAGGAAACACTAATGTGTATGTTTTCATTGTTTATCTGAAAATATCTGGATATATTTTTTCCCAAGATAAGATTATTTTAATTGCATAATCATAAATTCTAATGTTGTGAATTTTACATACGAATACCTAATTAACAATAAACATGTGGTCACAATTTATTTTTTAGTGGGAGTTCTTTTCAAAATAACTTTTCTAGCAGTTGAAGAAAATTTCTTATTTAGGAAAATGAAGTGTCATTAGGACAATTATGAATGGATACATTATTTACAGAATGCAATTATTTTTCTCTGAGTTTATATAATTTAAATATGCTTTAAAAATAAAATTAAACTTTGCATTTTTGTACTGTGTTTTAATTGAAAAAGGTAAGATAAAGCTTATAAAATCAAAATGAATAATGAAAGATTTCAATAATACCAAATGCTAAAACAACTTTATTTTAGGAAAATACTGTTCATATAAAATAAATTTCTATGGTCATATTATTCACCTATAGGTGCAGTTAGAGAGAATTTAATTAAAACAAGCACTAAAAACTTCTTGCAAAAGCTTCAAGTGAGAGCAAATACATTGACTTCTGTTCCATGAATACCATTACATATGAAAGAGTACAAACTTGCTCTCCAACACTCGTGCTTACATGTTACAAACATTCCTCTTTACTGGTTTCCTTTTTCCTTATTAACTGATGGGCCCAGTCACCAATTCACAGATTAAAGAAAAGCTGTGAGACAAGAGCTCAAATTTACAAACTTCTGTATATCTGTACCCCTTATTTTCTCCTGGTTTTCAATAGAGACAGGGTACCTTCCTCAGTTAAATGAAAATTCTTCTACCTTATATGAAGCATTACTCTATTGACTGCCTCTTAACACTTCAGTAACTTTAAGAGTTTCTTCTTTTGAATTCTTTCCTTTAAACAGATAGATACATATAGGTATGCCCACCAAAAAAAATACATGCAATAGGTGAATGGATAAACACATTGTGGTACATCCATATAATTAAATATTATTCAATGTTCAAAAGATATATCACAAAAGCATGAAAAGACATGGAGGGATCTTAAATGCATATTATTAAGTGAAAGAAATCAACCTGAAAAGTCTACATAGTGTTTGATTCCAACTATATGACATTGTAGAAAACGAAAACTACTGAGACAGTAAAATGATCAGTGGTTTCCAGGGAGAGGGAGAGAGTAGAAAAGAGGAAAAAGTACAGTACAGAAACTTTTTAGGACAAGTCAAACTGTTCTGTATGGTATTGCAATGGTGACTACACAACATTATGCATTATCAAAACCCACAGAACTTTACAACACAAAGAGTTAACCCTAATATGAACTATGCATTTTAGTTAATAATAATGTATTAATATTTTCTTATCACTTATAACAAATGTATCATA
The DNA here is from genome assembly GCF_963455315.2 of Globicephala melas. Classification (NCBI taxonomy): domain Eukaryota; kingdom Metazoa; phylum Chordata; class Mammalia; order Artiodactyla; family Delphinidae; genus Globicephala; species Globicephala melas. The sequence continues at coordinate 19,854,137 of NC_083316.1, read as the reverse complement.
CTAATGCAAGATTTTAATAATAGGTGAAAATGTTAGGGGCAGAGGGAGCATATGGGAACTCTGTATTTTTTTTTTATCAATTTTTCTGTAAACGTAAAATTGTTTAAAAAATTAAGCTGGTAATTGAAAATTTTAAAAAATAATACAGAAATATACAAATACATGCAACTTCTTTAAATTACCACATATCTGTAACTTCTGCATGTTTTTTTCTTACCAGCCAAACCTATGTTGTTTCTATGTCCTCATTTTCTATTAAATTTTCAAATGATTTTGTGTGACTTCTGATCCAGATCTTATTCATGGAAACAACCCTTTCTAATCCAGTGAACAGTTTAATTAGCAACAGAATTTGGCAATAGTGTACTATGTTTTTTTTTTTTTTTTTTTTTTTTTTTTGCGGTACGCGGGCCTCTCACTGTTGTGGCCTCTCCCGTTGCGGAGCACAGGCTCTGGATGCACAGGCTCAGCGGCCATGTCTCACGGGCCCAGCTGCTCCGCGGCATGTGGGATCTTCCCGGACCGGGGCACGAACCCGCGTCCCCTGCATTGGCAGGCGGACTCTCAACCACTGCGCCACCAGGGAAGCCCGGCAATAAGTACTATGTTCTTAAACTTCTTTCTTAGTGTTTGTGTGTGTTTGTGTGTGTGTGTGTGTGTGTGATATCACACTACTCTGCTTTGCTGTGAACGAAGTAGTTTTCTTTTCAGGCTCATTATCTTCTTCCTCTTGGCGAATTACTGTATTTCTACACTGTTTATTCAAAACCCTGCTTTGTGATCATGCTATAATTTCTTCCTTGAAAAAAAATGCTCCTCTTGTTATTTACGGGCTCTATATGCTCTAGTATTCTCATCTGAGTTTCTGATCAATGACATAATTGACAAAATCTACTTATATGTTTCAAAGGTACTTTAAATCAACAAGAATACACTACATTTATGATCTCTTTCAAAAGTCAGTCCTCTCTAAGAAAAAAATCACCTTTTTTAATCACTTGAAAAAAGTAAATCAACAACAAAAGGTCATTCTGATAAGATCGTTCTATCTTGATCCATATCTAGCGGCTTTAGTTTCAAATAGTGGAAAACTCTATCTGGTTTAAACCAAAGAGTCAATATATTGACAGCTCTAACTTAATAGTTCAGAGGTTGGATGGAATATACACATAGTTCTTTTGCAGTACTAACTACGCTTCTTGGTGAATCTCTTTTCTCTACCCTTATCTGTATCTAAGCTTCAATCTAAGGTGGCAAAACCACTAATAGCCATACACAGAAGTATATGTTTTATTACTCAGACAAGGACAGAGGAAAAATAACTCATCTGACAGCTTTGACGTAAAAGTTTTATTTTCTTCTGGTTTGAAGATATTAGGCCAATTGAATAATCTTGAACCATAAATATTACACATGAGATAGTACTGTTTTTCTTAAACTAATCATGATTAATCTGGCTGCTACACAATGGAGTAGGGCATGAAGGATCACTAAAAAGACAATAGCAATGTCTGGAATCTATCATTTGTCAGCTTAATATTGGTATATACCCTCCTTCTCACTCAGAAAGCTTAAAAAAATGCATCTTTAAATTCATCATAGTCGTACCATATTCAAAAGGAGAAAAATCAATATTTATTCCAACTGCTCTGTTAAGCTCTGTTTTCAGAATCTCTGTTGTATCATATCTCATCTTAATTGGATTCTGTCAGTGTTCTTCACATTCCAGTTACATATGATAAGATACATGCCTCTAACATACAGGATCTACAATGAAAAAGAAAGAAGAGAATATGTGCAATCAACTACCACAGGTAATGTGCTGCCACTTGAATTAGTCACTACGGTGGGATATTAAAATGTTCATTGTGGCAGGTTGATTGGCAGGTAGTAGGGATTGAAAGTTTAGCTAATAAATGAAAATAGAAAGATCAAGATCAAATAATAAAATTTCTGAATGATCAAACTAAGAATTAAGAATGTGAAATCCAAAACTACTTTTACATAGGGACATGATAATTTTGATAATTAAGAAGTACCCTGTGCTACTATAAGAAGATGGAGTAATAACATTACTTCATCATAGTGAAACCTAATATTAAGCAGCAAGGTTTGTTCAAGAAAATATGAAAAACAATAATAACCCTGTGGACCTAGGACAATGAGGGAGGTGACAAAATCATACACACACAAGGTGTTTTGAATGTCAGTGGGATTTTTTTTTTGCATGAGTATCTCATTTGTATTTGTAGTCAATAATTTATTCTTATTTCTAAGTCTATGTTCTGCTGACTTTTCAAAATGAGGTGGGAAGAATATTTTTTCTATTTTTAGATGAATTTGTATAAAGCAGATGTTTTCTCCTTAAATGTTTGAAGGGATCCTCAAGTGAATCTCATCTGAGACTGAAGTTTTCTTTGTAAGAAAATACAAAATTATAAAATCAGGTTCATTAATAAGTAGAGCATTTTATTTAGATCTCCTCATTCTTCTTGTGTCAATTATATTTGGTTTCTAAGAAAATTGTTTTTATATACAAATTAAAATTTTTCTTAATATTTCTTATTTTTGATATCTTTAAGATATATAGTAATGTTTATTGTTATTCCTGGCATAGAATATATGGTTTATTAATCAGTTTTATTAATACCATACATTTTATTTTTATTAAAAATTTTTGTTTTTAAAAAATTGTTTTCTCACGTCACATTTATCATAATTTCCTTCTACTTCCCTTGGAATTGATTCGCTTTGCTTTTTCTAGCCTTGTATATTAGGGTACTAGTTTCCTGTGACTGCTGTAACAAATTTGATGGTCTAAAACAGCATGCATTTCTTCTTTCACAGTTCTGGATGCCAGGAATCCAAAGTCAAGGTGCTGGCGGGGCTGAATTACCTCCAATGACTCTTAGGGAAGTTCTCGACTTTGGCTTTTCCAGCTTCTGGTGGCTCCAGGAATTCCTTGACTGGGGATGCATCCCTCCAATCTCTTCATCTGTGGTCACATTGTCTCCTCTTCTGTATGTGAAATCTCCCTGTGGATCTCTTATAAGAGCACTTGTCATTGGATGAAGGGCCCAAGAGAATATCTAAGATGATTCTTCATTTCAAGATCCTTAATTTAGTAAAATCTGCAAAGACCCTTTTACTAACTGAGGTAACATTCACAGGTTCTGGGAATTAGATGTTGACATATTTTCTGAAGGCTAACATTCAACCCACTGCAATTTGGTAGTTAAATGCTTAAATTGTGGACTTTGTTATGCATTTTTTCTGTTACACATTTAAGGCTATAAACTTCCTATTGAAGACAGATTCCTCTGGTTCCCACAAGTTACAATACATTTTACTTGCATTATTATTTGATTCAAACAATTTCTGTATGTAAAATATACACATTTACTATATTATTTGATTCAAAATATTTTATGATTTCTTCATTGAAACACGGCATGTCAACTGCTTAGAACTGTTTTGCTTAATAACATTTGTCTTGTGTTATCTTTTTGGTATTGATTTTTAGTTTGCTTTCATTGTGATTAATAAATAGTCTCAGTATGGTTTTGATCTTTGAAATAAATTTATATTTGTCCAGAATTTGATCAATATTAAAGTTTTCATATTTTCTTGAACATAATTTCATTTTGGGGGGATATGGTTCTATATATGTGACTTTTATCACATTTGTTAATTTTGCTGTTCAAATATTATCTATTCTGAATTTTTGTCTGATTTTTCTATGTTATGGAAAGAGTTGCGCTGATATCTCTAATTATGATTCAATATTTTACAATTTCAACTTTAATGAGTTGTTGCTTTGCTACATATTTTGAAGTTATGCTGTTAGCTTCATGAAAATTTAGGATTTTTATAGCTTTTTTCAATTGAGCTTTTTATCAGAGCTAAATGTTCCCTTTTATATCATATATGCCTTGCTTTAAGTTTATTTTGACTGAAAATAGTATCGTGTCATCAACTTAGATGTTCAGTGGCAAATGACATGCAGAACATCAGACTAATTTCTTGGTTGTTTTCCTCTACCCGTTCAAAATTAGGTCTCCTTGACAATCCTGACCTTCAGTTTTTGACTCATCCCAATGAGATGGGCCAAAACCACAGGATGCTCTTTCCTGCTCAGTTTCTATTCCCTGCACTGTTAATCGCAAATGCCCTGAGTGAAATGGCGGTGGGAAGCATGTGACACATGGCTTAGTGCCATCCTTTTCTCTGAGGTAATGACCACTCAAGTGTAGTCTGTCTTGGTTGTACGCTGAAGCCTTCAAATAATTTATCTGTGCATTTTCTCCAATACTTCTATTGGTCTCTGTAGGAGGCTTTAGCTCTGACATGACTAGAAGCCATGATGCTTTTATAGGGCGGCTGTGGGAAAGCAGGCAATGTTGGAAAAACGCCAATCGCTTATTTCCCATTCATTCAAATCATGTCCTGAGGCAGTCTGCCCTTTGACATGGACACACCTTGTCACAATCAAAGTTTTGATAGTTCTTCCAAGTTCCAAATTCAACTCAGCTGTCTCTCTGTATTAGTTGTTGTAAGAGGAGGCATGCACACAAACCTGTGGCTTATATAAAAACAGAAGTTTACTTGGTTCAAACAGAAGTTTGAATGGTTCAAATAAAGATGTTCAGGGCTAGCACAGCAATCTTCTATTGCAGATGTTTTTTCCATCCATGTCCACAGTTGGCTCTGCCATTCATTGTTCCCCAGCAACAGCTAAGAGATTTAAAAGTAGGGTTGCAAGTGCTTGCTTATTCCTCTTTAGCAATGACAGGCTGTACACTGGTGCAAGAATTTGGACACATGGCCACAACAAGCTACAAAGAAAGATATTTTTGCCATTAGTCAAGCTAAAATCTGAACGTTCTCTAATTTAAGAAGGAAATTGATATAACTCTACAGCAAGGAGTTCCTTTCATCTTCCACCTCTTCTTTCTCAGGGATGGGAAAGATATGGAGAAGATGTTCAGAGTATCATGTTGTGGCATGGAGGTGTAATGCCAAACAAACAATCACAAAGTTCTAGTCTTTTGAAAGGAATCAGATCTTACTCTATTCACTTCTACCCGTACAAGATCATCTTCTATCAAATCATTTTAGTGCTAGTTGAAACTACTCCTCTGAAGATGCCCTCATGTAATATTATGCTATCTAAAGTACACCTTCCACTGCCAGTTTACAGCTCGTTATACCATACTCACACTGACATAAAATTTAATCTTGTATGCGGCCTCTGAGTTTAGTTTCTTCTAATACATTTCATTCTTCCTTCAGCTAATTTTTGCCATATCAAATTCTACATTGGAGTAGTTATGGAGTTTTGCACAGTAGTGTTGAAATGCAATTCTGAAAGCTTAAGGCAGGTATTATACTCTCAATTCATTGTATGTAGTAATACTTTGGCCTCCCAGGATAGAAATGCCAATATAAAAACTGTCAGTATCAATGACACTCAAAGTTTATGTAGCAATGCCATCATTTTCATATAGTTCAGGTAGTTATTTCAGTCAATTGTTTTAACTGCACTTTCTAGTATAGCTAATATTATTGACACATTTGTTTCAAGGCGGAGTGGAAACAGAAGTACAGAATAAAGGTCCTCTTTAATTATTTTTTCTTCTTTTGTATTGTTTTTAAGTGAAACCCTATTGGAGTTAGTGGTGATAACCACATTGCAAGTAGGATTGAGTGAATCTTTAAACATTCGAGAGCCCTTCTATTTCTGCAGATCAATTCTCACTATTGTATTTTTCTCAAGGATAACTTCTGGTGGATTGACTTTCTCTGGGAATGTAGTTGTAGATAGAGGTAACTAAGTATTTTGAGTTAAACTATTTTATCTTCCTTAAGATACATTTGATAAATGGAAATAAGATTTTGACCAGGTCAAGTGCAATTACACTAATACAGTTGTGGTGGACGGTTCATTTGAACTGTGCCTTTCTCTCCAGCCCATATACATCATCCAAGAAAAAGACATTTTGCAAGAAGAGATGTGTTAAAAACGATTGTGAATGGGAAGGTAAATGCAATCAATAATGTAAAGAGGAAACTAAAGAATAATGAATTTCCATTTTTATGCGTTATGTATGAGTTGACATTTGGAAATTCACATGGGCCTATCTGAAAAGCATGTGATAACTGATGTCCAGAACTCAAGAAATGGGTCACAATCTTTCTCTCACATTGAATAATTTTGACAAATATGTATATAGGGTATACCTGTTTAATAAAGGTTGAAAGTAAATCCCAGATCACTAATATTCCATTAAGAAGGTCAAATTTAATTGCATGTATTATAGATCTTATCTTTCTACTTTCCCAACTGACAAGGGAAATGTAATTATTTTTGAAGCATGATAATATGCTATAAATGTGTGACCTTTTCACAGTTTAAGCAATAAATCTCACTCTACAGTGTTCTCTTGGAGCATAATATTAATATACCTAAGCTACACTTATTTTGATTAAATAAGCTAACATGTTACTTATAACATATCCTCTGAAGTGTTTTAAAGGACAATCAAGTTTTACATGTAGAAAATTGCTTAATATTTGAGAATATTTTTCTACAATCACATTTGCCTATTTACATGATATTTGTGAACACACATATTCTTAGAGTGTATATATAAAATTTCCTTTGCAAAATTCAACCTTATTTTCATATATCTGGAAAATCAGATGTTCCTGTTCCAGTGAATAATTACTGATATATTAATAATACATAAATAGGAGAAAACAAATTTTATACTAAAAGTATTGAAAGAATTTATAATTTGTGAATTGATAGTTTCAACTTTATTTATTCTTGTGCTATAGAGATGCTCAGAAACCAGAAGTAATGTAAATGGGCTAGTTCCAAAATTGGCCATCATCACAATTTAATGTCTAACGAATTCTTGCTAGATTTATGAGTTCATATTTTTTGCTAGATAGAAATGTTATTTTTCCTTATTTTATTAATTGTAGATTACATATGACTTTAATAAAGTCTTTGTATTTCATTGAAAAACCAAAGCAGCACTGCATGTGCCCCAAGGTTTAAAATGTCACACACATTTTAGTAAAAGTGTAAGAGCTAACATTTATTGAGGATTTACATAAATTAGCTCAGGTAATTCTCTCAACAGCCCCATGAGGCAGTGATTAGTTTAAAAATGGGAGCTTCTGTAAGATATAAGGGCCTGAGTATCAATGGCTTAGTTAGCACAAATAGAATTTGACTTCTTATTCATGTGAAGTCTAAATGAGGGTTTCCTGATTAGGATCCAATTCCACTCAGTCATTCAGGGAACCAGGTTGATAGGAGCTCTTCCCACTTTAACACAATATTGCCATGGGGATTGACATCCAGTCAGCAGATGGGGAAGAGTGAGAGAATCACACACAGGAGGTTACGATGAGCCAGTCTCTGTTCACATTCCATTTAGAGCCATCTAAATATGTCACACGATAAGGCTTCAGAAACAGGGAACCCTATTAGCACAGGGAAAATGGTATTTTTTTGTGCTACCAGTCTCTACCACAGTTTGTCTCTCTATTAATCAAATAACAGTTTCACCATTCTTTCAACATATAAAATATTCTCATTCTTTCCCTGATGAAGATCCAAGGTGTTTCCATCAAGTTTCTTCACCCCATTAGATGAAGCTGTGGCACTAGAACATATGAACCAAAAAGGCAAGTAATTTACTCTCAGCTTATACAATAGACAAAGGTGGGGCAGAAGTAATATCATCATAATCAACTTCCCTATTTTGAAAATGAAGTATGGAGACTATGCACCAGGAGCAATGATGTAGTGAAAAGTGGAGGAAGACCCTTGATTACAACCTAATTCTACTCTCTGGATAAAAATTTCTTGCCTGTTGTCTTTTGGAGTCCCTTGCTCAGCTTTCTGGGACAGACTTTGCCCTTTTCGAGAGCACATAAAGTGAGTATTGAGGCAGAAGGCTGCCTCTTGTGGGATGTAAGATTTCCACAGACTATGCATGAAAATTTGAGAACTTGAGAGTACCTTTAAAACCTGTGTAGTCAAAATATATTTTAGTTCTAGTTGCTAGTTTTGTTGGTATTATAATCCCCTCATAAGAATAGTATGCTTCTGATTTGTTTCTAGTCAGTAGCTTACACCAGTAACCATACTGAAATTCTGTATTAGACCAATTTCTGAAATACAATTCATTTCCTTGTTTTGATTTCTTTCTAATTTTTTTCCAAACAAATTACTGCTACCTTGAGACAATCCAGATTTGTGGGGGAAACACTCTTTTTTTTAAAAATTTAAATTTGTTTATTTTATTTATTTATTTTTGGCTGTGTTGGGTCTTTGTTGCTGTGCACAGACTTTCTCTAGTTGTGGTGAGTGGGGGCTATCTTCATTGTGGTGCGCGGGCTTCTCATTGCGGTGGCTTCTTTTGTTGTGGAGCACGGGCTCTAGGCACGCGGGCTTCAGTAGTTGTGGCTTGTGGGCTCAGTAGTTGTGTCTCGCAGGCTCTAGAGCGCAGGCTCAGTAGTTGTGACACACGGGCTTAGTTGCTCTGCAGAATGCGGGATCCTCCCTCCCGGACCAGGGCTCGAACCCGTGTCCCCTGCATTGGCAGATGGATTCTTAACCACTGCGCCACCAGGGAAGCCCTGTGGGGGAAATACTCTTAATATTTTTGTCACAGGGATGATTCTTAATTGGCTGCTGTACACAATTTTTTTTTCAATTTATTTTCTCTCTTCAGAGTGAAGGAAGCGCTGATTTTTCTAACTGTTGAGGCTACACTGTAGCTAGCAGCTTCCTTTCCTACAGATGAGTTATTATCCCATGCATAGATGCAAATAATGAGGCACAAACTATAGGTTATATAACGTATCTTGTGTTCCACAGCTAGTGGTTTTGAAGCTAAGATTTAAACGCAGCCATTTTCCTAAAGATAGTATTTCCTGCTCTACTGTTCCTCAGGCCCTTTATCTTCTGCCCATAGCACTTCTCTCTGTCAGGGTTCAAATATCCATCTATACAGCACAGAACTGGAACAGATTTTATTACATTCCCTCATAATCCTCATCAATTCTTGCTATGGGTTTCTTTAGGTCCAATCACTCCTCCATATTTCACTGAAAAACTGAAGTTCTAGTGCAAGTAACCTCACTGAAGTGGGTGTCCGGATGTTAATATTTCATCTATACCCATGGGCAAGTCCAAGTTTCTCTTAGATTGCCAGGACAGCTCCTGCTACATGTGTACATCTCTACACATGTGACAAATCTGCATTTTTGCAAGTGTCATTGAATTCATGTTTTAAGACCCATGCACATATGTTAAGTTCAGGGATACGTATATGGGTATTTTGTGGCCACATATGATTTTTTGTAGCAATTTAGAGTGGACTAATATTTTGAGTGAGTTAATGTGATATATTCATTATGTGCTTTCTCTTAAAAACACTGTCTTTCTTTAAACATTATCATATTTCTGCACCTATGCTTGTCAATGGCAGAAGCTCAGAAATATGTAAAATGAACATGGAAGGACTCATCACTGAAAATCCTAAGGCAGAGATCCCTCCCCTCTCTATATATACACGTTTAAAGCTCTGTAGTGTTTTTGTTTTGTTTTGTTTTGTTTTGATTTTGCGGTACGCGGGCCTCTCACTGTTGTGGCCTCTCCCGTTGTGGAGCACAGGCTCCGGACGCGCAGGCTCAGCGGCCATGGCTCACGGGGCCCAGCCGCTCCGTGGCATGTGGGATCTTCCCAGACCGGGACACGAACCCGTGTCCCCTGCATCGGCAGGCGGACTCTCAACCACTGTGCCACCAGGGAAGCCCTGTAGTGTATTTTGATGCACTGTGTGGAAAACCAGTGCTTTCTTTAATAGTCTGTGGTAGGCAGAATAATGGCCCTCCGAAAGGCCAATGTCTTAATTCCCTAAAACTGTGAGTGTGTTACTTTACATGTTAAAGAGACTTAAGTAGATGTGATTAAGATTGAGATTAAGGTTAAGATTGAGACTGAAATAGGAAAATTATTCTGAATTACCCAGGTGGGTCCAACCTAATCACATGAGTTTTTAAAAGCAGAGAACTGCCAGAGGGAGCTGTGGTCATATAGTCAGAGGGAGCTGTGACTTTGTTAGGAAGTCAGTGGGATTTATTAATTTAATCATGACTGACTTTGAAGATGATGGGGCCGGACAAACTAAGGAATGAGGTGACTTCAAGAAACTGGAAAAGGCAAAGAAATGGATTTTCCCATAAAGCCTCCAGAAAGGAATGCAGGCCTGCCTGCTCGTTGCTTTTAGCCCAGTGAGATCTGTGTTATCCTTCTAACCTCCACAACTGTAAGTTATTAAATGTGTGTTGTTTTAAACTACTAAATTTGTGGTAATTTGTAACAGCAGCAATAGAAAACTAATATGCTGTCTTTCTAATCTATATATTACTTCACTTTAACAACTATAATGTTTCTTTTTAGTTGGATCTCTTAGTTTGTATTAAAAACCAAAAAAACCCTAACATCAGTATCCATCGTATCTTTACAGTAAACACTGCATGGAATTTCAGCTTTCTACATAAGCGTGCATGGTGAGAGAATTTTCTTCTTGCTCCAAAATTGGCAACTAGGATACAGAGCTGAGGATAGGAGATATGCCTTCCATTGTAATAATCAAGAAACTCATGGATAAAGATTTGTGGTGTCTGAAGGAGACACTAGTGTTCCTTTCTACTACCTGTGTGGTGAGTTGCAGAAACTAAACATTCCATCTTTGGGACAGCATTTTCAAAGGAATTTTTTAGAACTTGATACGGCTCCCTTTAAGTCACAGACCTGTGAACAGAGTGTGATCTCCGTTTCCCCCTGGACATTCCTGATGGCAGGAGGATTATTACTTGGTGTTCCTCAGCTGGATAGAATGTGAGGGTAGAAATGGGTACAGAAAGAAAGGAACCTCAGGGCTTCCCATGAGGTAATAATAATGAGTTTGTTGGTTAAAACAGAAGCAGAAAAAGTAAGACTATGATAGCAGAGACTGCATTTTTCATCAGAAATACCATTAGAGTTGGCCTTGGTCTACAGAAAGTATGCGATAAATATGTAATGAATCCATGCTCTGAAAGGCAAAATAAAAACTCATAACAATATTCATTAATTAAATGCAAACAAAGAAATATGCTTTATATCCTAAACATAGACTATAGAATTTTTCCTAAAATAATATGCATTTCAATGTATATTTTTTAAAAGGCCCACATCTCATGCACAAGTACTCAGAAAAAAAGTTAATTGCCTGGAAAAGTAAGAAGGTCATATTCAGATGTAATAATTACACAGACATGACTGAATTAACTGATAATGAGAATAAACAAGGACTTTTATTACTGTGTGATATATGGTTTAAAACTGATTTTGTTTCACCACAGTCACACTTTTCAAAATGTCATATTTATAGTCGTGACCTTTCCTAGGAAACAAAAATATCTATGGTTATATAAATATTTTGCTAAATAGTTTCATGCTTGGGTAACTTTTTTTCTATTCAAAATTCATTACTTTGTACACTTAAATGGCAAGAAATGTACTGTCTAAAAACTAGCAGTCATTTAAAATATTGGTTATTTTGTAAAGTCAATATATGATACAAGCTAATTAAACTGAAATAGAACAACCGTTCAGAAATGAACTACTTATATGTACTTAGAATAATGACAAAGTTACTTGCTTTTCCAATAATGCAATATGATTTGATATAAGAGTAAGGTGGTTCTGTACATAAATATATGATGATGACCATTAACAAATAGTATCAAAACCTCAGTTTTTTAAGAAAATAAGAATGTACTGGGAACACATCTAGGGAGATCAGCTAGATGGCTCTGCTGAACTTGAGTGGATTTGATCAAGTCTAGAAATTGGCTGGCTGACAAGTAATCTAGGATGGTGATGGCTCAGAGAATTGGGGAAACTCAGTTCTGTTATCTTCCTCCTTCCTGGCACCACTGGGATATTTGAGAACACCCATATCATAACAATGGCAGACAGTAATTGCACAAGCACAAATGTGCAAGCCCTTTAAAAAGTCTGTGCTTAGAACACACCTGACCAATAGTCCATTGCCCAAAACAGGTCACAAGACCAGGCCGGAGTCAAAGTGGAAGAGCACCACACATTTACAAGGCAAGTGGTATGATTGCAGGGAGGGTGAAATTTAGGGACATTAAAATACCACAGTCAGACCTCAGCTGAAATTATCCATGCCCCTCCCACACCGCAAAATAGTCTTTCCGCTATTTCAGAGGCCCCAATGATCTCATCCATCACTCATCAATGTCACAGTCTGGGTATGATCTACATCAGCTACAGGTACAGTTTCTCTTGATTTGGAGATCTACAAACTAAAAGGACACGATGTCCTCTTCAACATGCAGCAAGCAGTGGTGAACAACTGTAATAAACTCTCTTGTTTGAAACATAGAAGAATGGTAGGTACATAGCAACATTGTTCAATAGCAATTTTTCAATGCCACTGGGCAATTGTTGCCACATGTGGTACACCGGTGGTAGGATGTATCTCCTGAATAGACCCTGCTTCCGCTCCCTGAGATTAACTCCCCACTTCACTGGACAAAATGACTCTTGGCTCTGTCCTACAGGATATCCATTTCTTTTCCATAACCCTCCTTGACTGTCCTTGTGAAAATTATATTGAGAAATATGCCCTTTGAGTGAACTTTCAGTGAATTTCTTACCAGTAGAAAGCTAGGAGGAATTTTACTAGGGTTCTCTAGAGAAACGAAACAAACAGGAGGTTATATATATTTTATTACATATATATATAATACATATTATATTATATATGGTGATATATATATGTGTGTGTGTGTGTGTGTGTGTGTGTGTGTGTGTGTGTGTGTATGAATGTGATTAATTGTAAACAGGTATGAGGGAGCTTTAAAAGATTTAGGGGGTATTATTTATTTATATGTAATACATTCCACAAATATTTTCTATATTTGTTTTATATCTTTTGGTTTGTTTAAAGCTTTTGTTTTTCATATGAATTTTTGGTTGTCTAATGTATAAACATTTTTTGTTATTGCATCTGAATTTTGACACATAGTTAGAATGCATTTTCCTATACCCAAGTGATATACAAATGTGTTCACAGGAGATAACTGATTGATAACTTTTTCTAAGTTTTCTACTGATATAGTTTTGTTTAATTTTTGTATGTTGAACAGGGTCAATTTTGCTGAATTGTATTTTCCTAGGAAATCGTGCACTTCATCTTTATATAAAGATAGACTTTCTTAGATTTCTACAAATAATTCTCTTATACTCTTATTATTCTGTTTCTTTTTTCTGTTTAAAGTCTACTTTTATCTTCTCAAACCAGTACAAATCCAGTTCTTTTACTGACCACATTGAAAAGTTCAGTTCTTCAAATTATAACACAGCTAACCATCTCTCATTAACATCACCAACATTCTTAGGTCCTTTTATACAAAATAGAGTAACAGGGTACATCTAAAATGCAAGGTGTGGATAATAATCAAAGAGACAATAGGAGAAGAGTGACAAATGTTCTAGATATTGGAATTGAAAGAAATGGATTTAAAAATAATTATAATTAATGTTAATGAAAATAAAGAGAAAGATGAACAACATGGCTGAAAAAAGGATGACATCTAAGAAAGTACTGAATTCGAATTACAAAATAATAATTAACTTGGCAATTGATATCAAATGAGGGATGAGAGAAATCACTCCAAAACTCTTAGTAAGACATCACTAAATGCACTGCACAGAGGCTGTCTGGCAGCAGAGATAATAGGTAGGTAAGGTTCAATATTAGCTTGAGAGATTGCAGAATTCTGTAGAATTTCTAACATATGTCCTTCATTATGTAAGGACGCTATTGTAGAAACCTGAACTGGCAAGTCCTCAGAGCCTACTCCCTCAAGAGTAACCCTTGGCTATGCTGTGAATGGATTGTTCTATCTTCCGAATGAGATGTCTATTATTGTCTTTTGTTTGTCTGTGTTTTGAGAAGCTGCATTCTTAACACAGGTCAAGAATGTGTAAATAAGAGATTTCTGTTTGTTAGTCACCTATTATGTGAAAGTTAAAATGGGAATATATCTAAAGAAATGCTTACTTTTATTTTTACAATGCATAGCTAATTTCAACTAATTTACAATATGAAAAATATACTCTGAAGTCAGGGAAAACCTTGAAAGAAAGCCCAATAGCTTATTTATAAATCTTGTATAAAAATCAATTTCATGAGAGCTGAGAACCTTAACAGATCTAAAATGTGCGTTTAGACAAACATCAATGTATGTTAAAAATTAAGGGAAAACGTATCTGACTACATGGGAAAAAAGAAAACAAGTAGTGAAAAATGCATTAATAATAAAGCAGTGGCTGATATATTCATTTCTAGCTTACTGCTCAGATTCAAGTAAAATGATGATAAAACTCAATAATTTAGAAAAAGGAAAAAAAAATCAAATTTCAAACTAATTTCTTTGCATATGTGACCAGGAAAGGGAAATACCTTTACAGACCAAAATTTTTGAGATGTTAGAAGTATAAGAAGACTGCTGAGTTAGAGGAAGAGGCAAAGTCCGAAGTTAAGTGTGCAAAAATATTAATAGTTCTTTTTTGTTGTTAAAATATAATTGATGTACAATATACAGAAAACCCTAAAGACTCCACCAAAAAACGATTAGAACTGATAAATAAATTCAGTAAAGTTTCAGGATACAAAATTAATATGCAGAAATCTGTTGCATTTCTATACACTATAATGAACTATCAGAAAGGGAAAGTAAGAAAACAATCCCTATTACAACTGCATCAAAAAGAATACAATACATAGAAATAAATCTAACCAAGGGGGTCAAAGACCCATGCTATGAAAACTACAAGCCACTGATGAAAGAAAGTGAAGATGGTGCAAACAAATGGAAAGATATATTCTGCTCATGGATTGGAATAATTAATAATGCCAAAATGTGCATAGTACCCAAGGCAATCCACAGATTTAATGCAATTTCTATGAAAATACCAAAGGCATTTTGACAGAACTAGAACACATAATCCTAAAATTTGTTTGGAGCCAAAAAAGACCCTGAATAGCCAAAGCAATTTTAACAAGAAAGAACAAAGCTGGAGGTATCACACTCCCTGATTTCAAACTATACTCAAAGCTACAGTAATCAAAACAGTATGGTACTGGCAGAAAAACAGATACATACATCAATGAAGGCCAAGAAATAAGCCCACACTTATATGGTTACTTAATCTATGAATATTAATAATTATTGTGCAGGAGACTGTAATCTTTGTGGGTTGTAACATCACTGAAAAAAATGTTTCAAATATAATTTCAGAATATTAGAAAGGCATTTCCACATCAAAGTCTAAATCATTCTATGCCCAAAGAGAAGTCCCACAACCTGCTTTATTTTAAGTTACCTTGAGAATTTAACAAAGTCTCTAATCAATTATTTGCCTTAGAGCAATCAGGTCTCTATGCCCCTTGAATGCTATGTGTAGGTAAAAAATTCTCATTAACATAGTTGATAGCCACTGCATTTTGTATTCCAAATCCCTTTTTCCTTTGAAATAATGGAGACCATGTGGAAACCTAATCATCAAAGTGTATCTACTTTGGTCTCTCTAGTAGTGTTTTTAAAAGAGTATATAGTGTTGAAAACATGAGTCTCTAAGGCTAAGGGGTTTGTGCGGCTGTGCAGAAGCTCCGGCGTGGGCGACACTTCCTGTGGCGGTGCGGGTTTCAGGAGATGGTTCGCGGAGGTGAGGCATTTAGGTGCATGGCCTCCCCACTCTCGTTGGGTGACGTAACACAGACCTTGGAGCCGGATTTGCTGGGTTTGTACCCAAGCCCCAGCATTTAAGAGCACTACGGCTTTGGGCAACTCAGGTAGTATGAATCTCATCAGCACAGAGAGAAAGCTTCACTGAAAACTCATTGCAGAGTGGTGGGGAAAGCCAGATTCCACGATGGCAGCAGCAGGGTTCGTGGCAAGAATCATGGATTGCAGGCCGCCCCTGGTCTCGCCTTCCTGCAGCTTGTAGACCCTCAGGTTTAGGGTCTACACACACAACCTTGAGAGAGTAAGGTGTTCTTCAGACCATCTGTACCGAAACTGTGACTGAACCCAGTGAAGACCTCTATATAAAAGTTTAAGATTCTGGCAGCACATGCGGAGACCTGTTCTTTCAGCCACTGGCTGCTGGAGACAGCCTTGTAGACGAAGTGCTCCCAAGTCAGCCTGTTCTAGCTGAACAGCTATTGTACACCCTCATAATCTGACTTCATAATGGAGACTGCCACATTCACGGCCATGCAGCTGACAGGGTCTTGGTGCTCTGGCCGGGTATCAGGCCTGAGCCTCTGAGGTGGGAGAGCCAAGTTCAGGAAATGGGACCACCAGAGACTTCCCGGCCCCACGTAATATCAATCGGCAAGAGCTCTACCAGAGGTCTCTCTCTCAGTGCTAAGACCCAGCTCCATTCAATAACCAGCAAGTTCCAGTGCTGGACACCCCATGCCAAAAAAGTAGCAAGACAGGAACACAACCCCAACCATCAGCAGAGAGGTTGCCTAAAATCATACTGAGTTCACAGACACCCCAAAACACACACCGGACATGGTCCTGCCCACCAGAAAGACAAGATCCAGCCTCATCCACCAGAACACAGGCACCAGGCCCCTCCACCAGGAAACCTACACAACCCACTGAACCAACCTTAGCCACTGGGAGCAGACACCAAAAACAACAGGAACTACGAACCTGCAGCCTGCGAAAAGGAGACACCAAACACAGTAAGTTAAGCAAAATGAGAAGACAGAGAAATACTCAGCAGATGAAGGAGCAAGGTAAAAAAACTGGTTATATGAGAAAATCTCAAGAATAAAATCTAGTCAAGAAACATTGATTTACAAATCATATTACACAGATGACTTCTGACAATACGACGGTGGATGAGATTGCTGTGGGAGAGCACAGTAGAAAATGGAAGAGAGTTAGAATCAAAACTTAAGAATTGCTGTTACTTAGGGATAGGTGCAGATGATAGCATCTTAAGAATAAAAGAATGGCCAGTAATAATAAACACATTTGTAAATCATTTATAAAAGTGATTTGTTTTTGAAATTATTTTATATTTAAATTTAGGACGGGTGTATGGGGCAGAAGTGAAATTAAATTGGAATATAGAGAAAGTATGGACAATAGCTGTGGTTTATTCTTTCAAGATATTTTTTTGTGGAGAATGTGGGAAGATAAAGTACAGAGCTTGAATATAGCTGAGTAGTGCATCTGGTTGGTGGTGAGCACATTTTCCCTAATAGCAAAGAAATATGAGTACATTCAACATAGATTGGAGAGACATATTTTAAGGAGGTGATGGGAGGATATAAAGGAAGAAAAAATCAACAGAACAAGGTAGAATGGCCTGCCACTATGCTTTTATTAACCAAAAAGAAACCATCCTAGCACACTGCTTTCTATCTGTGTTTAATCTTTTGTTTTAATGTTTTGTTTTCACTTAGTCTTTGTATTTAGATATTTGGAAAATAACCAAGGCTTGTGGGAAATGTTTATGTAAATTTTAGACAATAAAAAATTTGCAAAATTGATTGTAATTATTTGAGAAACACGTTTATATTATAAAAAGAAATTATCATTTGTGACTAAGAGACATTAAAATAAAGTACATGTTTAGATGAATCCATTTAAGTCATTAAGAGCAACATATGGAAGTATCTGAAAATACTTTTTAATATTTTTGTAATCTACTTTTATTCTAAGTGGCTTTTCTCAAGGTTCCATATTCAGTTTGTATTTTAAAGGAAAATTAATCCATATGGTACTGAATTCTTTACACTTATCTCATGACAATGTTTTGTTTTTTCTTTGTTTGTTTTTTTGTAATGCATCTGAATTTTATTTAAGAAATGATAACAATTTTACCTTCTTTTTCTAAGCACTAAATGAGACAAAATATGGAAAATGCTTAACACACAGCAGGTAATTAAATGTTAGTTATCATTTGTTCACATACTTGTAAACGCTAGTTTTGTGTTTCATCTGCACCACTACCACTTACTGTGGGAACTTGGTCAAATTAATTACCTTGAATAAGAGTCCATTTTCTCTCTACTCCACATCACATGATTATTATGAAGATTACATGGGATTATATTTATAAACATCACAGTGTAACTGAATGAGACTATAATTCCACAAGTCACTATAATAGATTATTTATAATAGAGGAATATGGAGAGGTGGGGAGGGTGATGATCTATCTTAGAGGAAGAATAGATTGGATATAGAGAGTATGGGTAAGGGAGAAATCAATTATGACTCAGAGTTTTTGATGTGAGCTATTGGGTATATTGTAATTTCATTTTCTGAGACAGGGAAGCCTTGGGCTGTAGGTGAGAACCAGGTTTCATTTCATTTCATGTTTTGAACATTTTAAATTGGAAATGTTGGTAGATACTCAGGTTGAGATGTCAGGGAGGAAACTGGATATGATGTAAGTCTGGCACTTAGTGGAGAAGTCTCTCTGGAAATATAGATATGGGAGTTGACAGCACACCTGTAGAAGCTACACCATGGGGATTATGAGATAAACTAGAAAGAGCAGAGAAAGAGAAGACATCAGGAAGAGTGTAAGATCTGAAGGAGTCTATCATTTAGGGGTTTAGTGAGGGAGAAGGAATCAGCAAAGGAGACTGTGAAGGAGAAGCCAACTATTTAAGAGTCAGGAGCATGTAACTTTCAGAGAAGGAAGGCGTGATCAGCTGTATCAAACTCCAATTCAAACTCCTCTAGTATCCTTAAAAAAAGTAGTTTCAGTGAACTTCTGGGAGTGGAATCCAGATAGAAGTGGGTTGATAAGTGGGTGGTAAATGAAGAACTGGAGGAAATACAATTCTTTTTAAAAAAATATATATTAGTGAGGGAAGAAATTATCTCTTATTTTTTAAACATTT
This sequence comes from Globicephala melas, assembly GCF_963455315.2. NCBI lineage: Eukaryota > Metazoa > Chordata > Mammalia > Artiodactyla > Delphinidae > Globicephala > Globicephala melas. Next base: position 19,835,088 of record NC_083316.1, on the reverse strand, counting down.
TGACAGCAAAGGAAAGCTCCCAAGAAGAGCTGAAAAATGAGGTAGGATATAAAACAGAATGTAAGTAATGGGAGGATTTTTGTTGTTGCTTTAGGATAAGAATTCTACAACATATTTGCCTATTGATGGAAATAATACAGCTGGAGAGAAAGGGGCTCAATGAGCGGGTAAACCTTGAGCAGATGTGAGTTCTCAGACCCAGGGTACAAGTGGGAGAGATTAGCTTTTGAGATGGGGACATGACAATGTTCTGCATGAGATATTTTCGATCTGTAAATATTCTAAACCTCTTAAAAGCCCTTTATTATATGCTGCACAAAGCTCTTTTATCTACAATTTAAGTCAAGGCTGAAAAGACTCAAATTTATTTGCAAATGAAAAACTTAGTTAGAATGAGTTGGAAACACTTCCTATTAAAGTGTATTTGAATGTGTCTGAAAATTGTTATACCAGAAAACAGTTTGTGAATTTTAACTTATTCTGATATGTTTGCTAACTAGAAGTATGTATATTTCTTTGAAAGTTAGATATTTTCTCTCCTTAGTTAAAATATGAACGTTTCTGACATAATTGGGATCATTTTTGACAATGCATTGGGCTCCTCAGAATAAAACAGCAATAGTTTATAGACTTTATATAACTACATTATGTTTTTTCCTAGATTTATGAATGTAACATATTATACTACCTATTATTACTTATATATGCTCTTCAGAAATTTTCCCCTTCTCAAGTTCTCTACCACTTACTGTACTCATTGCTTTAGTTCTTATCACAGACAACATTAAATTGTTAGTTCTACATCTTACACATTTGTTTTCTTCCAAAATATGTTAATTCTATATAGATATTATTCTTTATTTCTTTGTGTCTCACAAACTGACAAAGACCATGGTTTGCTTTTAGAATTTGTACAAATAACCATATCCCTAATTTCTTAATAGTCTATTTCTAGCTAAATATTGAGCTTGGAATACACATATGATAGTTTTAATTACCTGTTATCTATTAATTATTAATGTCTATCATCTAAACAAAAGTTTTATTTATTCTGAGATACAATCAGTACACACCTGATTGAAACGGATGGTTGACACAACAATGCTGTGTTTGCATAAAGAACTGTAGAGACATAGTAAAATATTTCAGTTTGGCTCAAGGAACATGGACCAGGTTTATAAATATGTCTGCATCATTGCTATATGCCTCTCATGTATTTATTTTCTGTCCAGTTCCCAATGATTCATAATGTGGTAAAACGGCATGTGGGTTGCAATTACACACACATACTCACATGCGCGTGCGTGTGTGCGTGCACACACACACACAAAATAATGAAAGGGAATTTTCTAGAATTTCCATGGCATCATGAGTTCAAAGCATCAGCAGTAGTGTCAGCAATAGCTTCAATAAAAATTGGACACCAAAACTTTGACATATGCATCAATTCTGTTGATATTAACCAACAGCTAATTATAGACACATGTCAAAGGCAGGAAGAATACCAGTCAGCGCATATTCGTGTCAAATAATTGACAAGGCAAGAAGATCAAGTATTATACCATTTTGGGGGGAATATCAGTACTCTCTATATCAAACATTAAAAACTCAGTGTGAATTCCATAATTTATCTGCAGTAACATTGGTTTCAGCAGCATAGATGTTGCTTTGGGTAATTGTAGTGACTGAAAATGCCACCAGATAATGATACAGACGGATAGAGGAAAGTGGCCAATATCATTAAATATCTAAAAAGAACCATTTTTCAAAGGAAAAGATAATATCTTGTATTTCATATTGACTTGAAAGAGGCTGGAACTTTTGAAGAGTAAGTGAGACTGGAAGTTCAAAATGTTAGTGATTATTTCATGGCTCTATTTTTATCTTTAAGCTGTTGAGGACTGGGAAATATAAAATCATTTTAGTTCTGTTCAGGAAGCATTAAATAAAAAGCCACAATTCACTAGGCACTCTTGTGGGTGTGAGAAACACTGAGATTAAATAGACTTATCCCCTGTTCCTCCAATAGTATAGACAGCTGTTTAAAGATACTGCTGTTTGTATAATGTTACATATAGAGAATACAAACGTTTTTAGTCTTTGTGAAATTAATACATGTCTGAGCCTTTGAAAATGAGTAAAAGTTAGAAAGGCCACTACCTAATCAAAGAGTGACTATCATAAAAACTAACATTTATTCATTGCTTTCTGTGGTTGACATTCTTCTAAGCACTTTACATGAAACATTAATTAAATCCTCAAAACAACTCTATGAGGTGGTCCTATTATTATACCAATTTTACAGATGGGAAGACCAAAGCTCAGAGTAGTCATGTAACTTGCACAGCATCACAAAGCTAATGGCAGAAGAGATGGATTGAAAACCCAGGCAACCTGAACCCTGAACCAACACTCTTAGCATATTAATAAACAGGTAATGGTGAACTGAGTAAATTCACCTTATCCTAATTATTTCATTTAGTCATTTAACATTTTGTTAAAGTTGGAATTAATACAACACAGTACGGCAGAGACTTAAGATCTGATAGTCTTGTGCTGGGGAATTTTAAGACGATTTAGGACTAGAGGTTGGGAAATCATTTAGAGATAATTGTGTGTGAAATATGTCAGGGTCTGACTTACGATAGATACAGCTGTGAACAGAAAGGGGAATGTATTTCAGATACAGGGATTAAAATTTCTAGGAATCGATGTCTTATCAGGTACAGAAAATAAGTAAGGGATGAAGGATGATTGTGCAGGTGATGTTAAATTTAACTGAGAGAGGAAATGCAAGCATAACAAGGCTGGAGTGTGATTTGAAAGACTGGATAGAAGTAGATGCTTTGAGTAAGTTTAGATTGAAATGTCTGTTGAATATTTATATGGATGTGTACGACACACAATTGAATGTATGTCTGAAGCAGAGGGAGAGAAAAGGGTCTATGAGTTAGATTTCAATTCCATTTAGTTTAATTTAATGAATATTACTGAGCAAGTAGAATATTCTAGTCAAAGAAAGAGAGATGGAAAGACTAAGAGGAACTCATCTCTGCTTTCAAGGATCTAAACATCTATGAAGATTCATCATTATATGGGTGGAACATCAATTACATTAGGATAATATTAGATTGAAAGAAGAAATGGACCAAGTCCAGAATGAAGTGGAAACAATGAGAAGATTGATTAAAATGGTAAAATGATTACAAAGAAGACCTAGAAAATGTAATGTTTGGGTATAACAGTAGTGGAATTTCAACAAGGGAGAGCTCAAAAGTGCCCTTCACTGCACAATGTCAACTTGCAGCCTACTTTTTAATATTCCTCTTTAGTTGCTCCTCTTTAGCAATATTTGTTTGCAATCTTAGAATCACTCTATCTATTTATCCAACAATGCACTCTAAATATGTACAAAAAATAACATTGTGTCTCCTGCTCCTTCTTCTGGTTGTATTGGTATTCTGTTACTTTCAGTGGAAAGAAACCAGACAAATGCAGCAAAGACCAAATCCTAGCTTGTGGGAAAAGCCGCAGCCTTTGTCAAAAATCACATCAAGAAATGTAATCATATCTCAGTTGTGATTTAAGTTCTTAGAGTCAACATGATTTAGAAAAAGCACATATGTGAGACTATATTTTGTATAGAAATGTAATCTACTTGAGTAAAATGTTTTCTATCTAATTACAACTCTCATACTTAGCACTTTTAGAAGGAAAAACTAAAAATTCAGGTTATTACAGGATACATGAACATATATGATACATATTTTGAGTCTTTTTCACATATGGACTTATCAGTCATTTATATAGAACTGAAACCTAAAAAAGCGTGAGATAACATAAAGTGAAAAAATTCATGTATCAAGACATACATAGCCCCAAATATGCCACTTATAATCTATTACTGAGAAAAACTTCAACAGTAGTTTATTTAACATATGTTAAATGGGGAAAAATGTAAAGACTTAATGTATAACAAAATAATGACTTTTTCCAACATGGTAAAATTATAGATATTTCCTGATAAAGATAATACAATTAGTAATGGTAGTGAAAATAATAATGTTAATAATAACAAACTGAAATAATTGCAAGGGCAGATTAGGAGGTCATAAAACTAGCTTCTAGACATAATTTCTGCCCAATAATATGGGATTATAAGTATAATGGTATCATTTTATTTTACTTTATTATTATCCTTACAAAATCAATTTCAGCAGCCAAAAAAGAAAATAAATAATATTTATTGAAATAATTATTTTAAGTAGGTTTAAATCATTTTGAAAAAATAAAAGCTAAGAGTAGGTAGAAGAAGGTTGCAAATAAAAGTTCAATTAAAAATATAATGGAAGACATAGTAGAGAAGATAGCCAGAATTATAAGAAATAAATTATGTTTTACTCATTCTTTCATCTGATGAAGCACAAAATAAGCACTAGACAGAGACAGAGTGAGAGAGGGATTTCAGCATTAGGATCAATAGCAAGAGAGAATAAGAAGGCCTGTGTGAAGATAGCTTGTTCAAATGAAAAGTCATTGAAAGAGAAAATGCAAATTTAATGTAATTTGATATAATAGTGTCTACTTCAAAGGAGGTAAAATTACTTTCTGTGTAGACTGAGCTACCTACAGAGTACTGCATTAATTTTATTTTATTTTAATTTTATTTATTAATTTTAGATACTGCAATTTAAAATTAACTCAAGAAACTGGACAAGTGAGCAGATGGATAAAACTTTGGAAACAATTTTATCTGAGGAATTATGAGAGGGTTAGGGAACTTAATATTTGGAATAAGGATCGTTTTCTCCAAATTTTTGAATAATCTTTATGTGGGAAAGAAACAGACTCGTTCCTTTTTTATCCGCAAGGCAGAATTAGGATGACTGTTGTAGGGAGGTATATAAAAACTTATTCTGAGAATTCTAAAATGAGAGCTAACCAACAATAAAATGCATAACATGGCAGAATAGTGAATTTTCTTTTACTAAAAAATGTTCAAATAAGGTCAATTCATTCTATGGACTGTGAAGAAGACTAATTTTGAAATTTTACTCTGTGTGATTTGAAAATTTTCACATTGAGAAGTGGTAAAGATCAAAAGGTATACATAAAAATACTTTGATTTATGTTTATGTTTTATCTGCTATATTTGGTTAATTTATCTTTATCACTTTGAGGTCAGGGTTAATATATTACATATTGTCATTGATTGTTCAACACTCTAGACACAGATTTGAATTTCTTTAATGTGCATTTAATCAATTTGTATTGATTCTATTGGAACTTTATATAGAGTTTTATAATTTGTGTATAAAAATTATACACTGAGGATTTAGAAAAAATGTTATACACTTACATGTTTTACATTTACATAATATTTTCAGAGCAAGTAAGAAAATTTTCTGTAAAATGGAAAAATAAAGTGATGCAGCATGCCATCTCTATCCACAAGCAAATAGAAATACTATTTAAGATAATTTGTAATTAAAAATTTTAGGTATAAAATTAAATTGGGAACTCAGAGATGAATAAGTGAGAAGCTGACACCACGGTGCCGAGGAGCTGATAACTGGGAGTAGGAATTTTGAGCACAGAGACTATAGATTCAGCCAATGGTCAGGATAAGTCACAGAACAAATTACATCCTCCATAAAAGTTGGATCTCCAAAATGCACTACCATCCATTTAATAGGAACTAAAATATCCCTACTCAGTGGATCTGGTGAAGGATGAAGGAGGTATATCATACACACAGAACTCCGAGAAAAAAAAGAAAAAAAACAGAAAAAAAATTCCTTTGTGTGGAGTAAAAATCTCAAATCTGTGCAGGAGGTAGTGAACCAAAATTTATGCCACCCCCAGGTGCAGGATTCAAATGATGAGAAATTAACAAAAAGTGGTCCAGAGTTGTTAAAAATCTCCTGTGAGAGTACAAAGAAAATCTACATCTACTCTATAGGAAAAAAAGTTTTGTCCATTAAACGTAGAAGACCCCATCAAAACAAATGGCAGGCAACCAAACAAATTCATGTAAACCACACTTGCTAAAAAAAATAACACATATCAAGAGAAAGAAAAAGCAGCACTGTGATGAAAAATTATAGACAGAACACAGAAAAACTTTACTTAGAGAAATAAAAATTAAATAACAAACTGAAAATAGCATAAGTACATGTAGTTTTAAGTTATACAAAAGTCCCTCTCCCCGCCCCGGAATAAAATGGGATCGCATTTTTAAAAGAACAGATCATTTTGATAAAGAAACAAATAAAATATCTAGAAATGAAAGCAAAGTTTATAAGCATCCGGCTCCATGCATCAAAATATCTCTTGGTTAAAAATAACTAGAATGGCTTTCGTTTTTTTTTGGCAATTGAACCTTTTCTGTTGCTGCATTCATTCCTCCAGAATCTTTTCAGCAATAGTCTTTTTGTTAATAATACTCATGTGCTAATGGTGCCATTGATAAAAATATCTTCTTAGGAATGGAGACTATCAAAGGAACTGTTACCTGATTATGGTATCAACTTAAAATTTAAAGATTGTTTTATCATAACTTTTAACAAGTTTATATTAATACATTCTGTATGGCTAGCTCCTTAAATATGGCACTGTAAATCCACACCATTAGAATAACTGTTCGCATATGAACAGTTACAATAAACAGTATTTATTGACAGATTAGGAAACATTCTCTCAGTATGAAAGGAATCCATTATGAATGAATAATATTAACACTTACTATCACTTTAGGGTTGTTGCTGCTGAAACACCTTCTGTCTTTTTTTATTCACTCCCAGTACTGCTTTCAGCAAATGGTAAATTTTAACTAGTCAGATTTTTTTGGCCTGATTATATGTTGACAGACAAAGAAAACAACAATCTAAAAGTTACAGTTAAGGGCTTCCCTGGTGGTGCAGTGGTTAAGAGTCTGCCTGCCAATGCAGGGGACACAGGTTCAAGCCCTGGTCCGGAAAGATCCCACATGCCGCGGAGCAACTAAGCCTGTGCACCACAACTACTGAAGCCCGCACACCTAGAGCCCATGCTCCGTAACAAGAGAAGACACTGCAATGAGAAGCCTGCGCACCACAATGAAGAGTAGCCCCTGCTTGCTGCAACTAGAGAAAGCCTGTGCACAGAAATGAAGACCCAACGCAGCCAAAAATAAAATAAATAAAAAATAAATTTAAAAATTACCGTTAAATTATAAATGATGCCTAAGTGACTAATTTAGTCACTGGCCAACCCATATCAGGAATGCCTGATCTTGGAATCTAGGTTATGTGTTTGTCCTGTTTATGTCACATCATGCAAAATAACAATCGAGGTAGAATACAGTTAGGCAGAATAAAATTAACAATGATGGGGAATGTAAATATCAGTTGTAACAAATCACTGCAAAACCTAGTGCCCTGCCCCCTAAAAGCATTTATCACTTTCATATTTCTGTGTGTTGCCTGTGCATGCTTCTAGCCTGAGTTGGCCAACCTGGGGCTGGCTGATCTAGTAGGGGCTAACTTATCTGACTCATATATGTGGGTTCTCAGCTGAAAAAGGTGGAGTAACAGGGATGTCTGGAGCCACTCTCTACTTGGTCTCTCGTTGTTCAGCTAATCTGCCATGGCTAGTTCGCATGGTAGAAGAAGACATTCTATAAGCAAGAGAGGAAATGACCCAACATACAATTACTTTACATTTCTCTGCTTTCCTTATGTTTGCAGATAACCAATTGAACAAGGAAAGTCATATGGCCAAGCCCAGAGTCAGACTGGAAGAGAATTACCCAAACGTGTGTATAGAGGAGGCATTATATAACATATGCTTTCACATTTCTGTAGATTTTTAGACGAAAAATCAAACTATGTGCATGTGTTATAATTTTTTACATTGATCACCATACTAAAATTATTTGCTCCAATTAAATGTTAGCTAAGCAATCTTCTATTTCATTTTGCTTTCCTATACATATTTTCTATTAAGATAATTCACTGGACAGGGATCTCAAAATTTGCATTTATACTTCATATGTATGAATACTTAATATTGATATATAATCTATAATCTACATTTTTTATATGCATGACTTACATTTTCTTTAACATAAATCTCTTAAAATGCTTGAAGGCTTAGAGCTCCTGAAAGAAAATTCGGTACACCCTTTCTTTATTATAGTCTCTTCCATTGAGAAAGCCATAAGACAGACATCCTAAAGGGCAGCCTTAGAATATTATGAGAAGTTATGTGGTTACTCTTTCAAAGACTTTTATAATCCTGTATAGTTTATAACATTTTTAACTATAATAAGTTATATATAATAAAGTATATTTAATTGAGAATATTTCATCTAGCTACCATGAATTATCAACTCTCTTCATCAGATCCCTTATCAAAAATGAAATCCAGTATACTATGTTTTCTATCTTTATTAAAAATATACTATTTAAAAAACTTTTTAAATTTTTTAACTAACTGGAAAAACAGAGGGAATAAAACTAATCAGAATTTAACTTTGTTATAATACCTGTTTACATAAGTCATATTGAAATTATTCTTCCTAATTGAATTCAACAACATAATTGTTACATCTAATATGTGCAAAACATTATTCTAGAACTCGAGTGTAATAAAGGGTCAGTTAAAAACTTCTCAACATAAAAGAATATACCATCTTGTAAGAGAGAGGAGACATGTTTACAAATAAATGCAAAAGAAGGAAGAATGTGATCAATGTCCCTGATTAATTTGAGAAAGAATTAGTTAAGATTTCTTGTGATATTATATTTAAGTTGTCTGACTTTGTCTGCTCAGGCAGCTATAACAGAATTCCATAAACTGGGTGGCTTAAAGAACAGACATTTATTTCTCATAGTTCTGAAGGCTGGGGAGTCCAAGATCAAGGTGCTGACCTATTCAGTACCTGGTGAGAGCTCATTTCTGGCTAGCAGAGGGCCATCTTGCTATGTCTTCACATGGTGGAGAGAAAGAGATCATCTCTCTCATGTCTCTTCTTATAAGGGCACTAATCCCATAATTAGGGCTCCACCCTTATGACCCAATTAACTCACAAGAGCTCAACCTCCAAATATCATCACATTGGACATTAAGCCTTCAACATATGAATCTTGGGGGTAGGGATGTGCATAAGTTTTCACTCTGTAACATTGTCTTTCACCAGATGTAGAATTTTGACAGGTAGAGATGAGGGTGAAAATCAATCAAAGTAGGTACATACAGTAGACAACTCTTAATAACAATGTTTTATGTGCTAGCCCTACCTGCCTCTAAAAATTGTGAAATATGAGTTATTTAGCTATAAGTGCAACTAAAGCCATTATCAACTATTGAAAGTTAAAGTGAGCATAGGTAATCTGATAAATTTAAAAGAATGAAAACCTTAAGTACATTTCAGAGAAGAATTTTTGTCTGCAAAGTTTTCCCTGTGATACGATATATAAGTGCTTCAGATAGAATTTTATAAACAAATGATGTCTCTGTTTTCAAAATTATTTCTTATGTAAAAGGAAAGCATTTGAAAACACTCAACACTCTCTAGAAAAAATGGAGGTAGAAAAACGCATCAAATATCTGACTAAAGTTTTCCCCTTTTGCTCTACAGAGAATTTACTTTTAGAAGCAATAAAACCACTAATGATTAAATCAATAAGAACATTTTGGAGAGTTAATAGAATCTTCAGTGAATAGCATTTCCAAATATCACTATTACCTTAATTCAATTCATACATAGAGTCATTGCTAGTGGCTGAACCTCATACTCATCACCTATGATTCTAGTGAATGGGAGGTGATAGAAAGTCAGTTTCAGAAAAGGCTGTAGAGTAACAACTAATCAGTGAATTAAAGATGTATAACATATTATCACGGCCAAAAACTCATTTCTGTATATTGACCTTCTCTTGCCAGACCTTGTGGTAAAGTATTTCACACATATTAACTGCTAATGGGAGACCTAATTTTTAAAGCTGGTATCTCAGCAAAATGCAATTTACCACATAAAGGGTAATACTTTCTATCTACTACCAATTTGACTCAAAGGAAACACAAAATAAAAATATTACCAAGACAATCATGTGTAAAATAAGGTAAAATAAAAACATCTAAAATGAAAGGAATTAAATATGGAATGAGAATGCAAATCAGGTTATATATATATATATATCTGTATATGTGTATATACATAAATATATACACATACAGTATTCTACAAGAATAAGTATATATATATAATGTAAAACACACAAAGATATAATAATGTAATGGACTTTAAAGTATAGAAAGTGCAAAAAACATATTTAGTTTTTAATTAAAACAGAACCAAAAATATGTAGAGAAAGATCTAATAATAAGTCCAATCCTCCCAGAAAGATATCAGAAATAGGGGAGAGAGGGTATACCTGCCTGGAGTGGAGATTCAGTCAAGCTGAACTTGGGGGTTGGGCTGGGGAGGGGAGGGAGTTGTGGTTCACATTACACTGACTTTTGCTGTTCCTACCAAGTTTTAGTAGATTTTCTAAAATATACGTTTCTTTATTTGTTGTATGACCTTAGAAGAGTTTCCAGAGACTTCAAATGGTTTTCTAGTGAAATCTGACCACCTTTGCTTGTTTCACTCCACAGAACATCTTGCAGTACCTTTCTGGACATGGAATTCCCATATACAATGTTAGAACAGTTGAAATACCATTATCTATCATATATATTCATAAAACACACACACACACACACACACACACACACACACACACACACATATATATATATATATATATATATATACACTCTTCAGGCACAGCTGTTGAGAATAAAGAATACTGGAGCTTCTACCACCACATCCCTACAGCTTGCTTGCTGGGTAGAGCATCTATGCTGGCAAACACAGGCTGAAAAGGCCAGAGGCTACACACCGACCGAGTGCCCTGCTCCTAAAGCAGGGATGTCACTTAGAGAGAAGTAGGCCACTGTTTCTGCCCACAGCTCCAGAACTATGGCTTAGAAGTTTTTCCTAGGGGAAAAGCCAGGCCATAAGATAGCTTTGAAAATTTCCCAATGGAATTGACTTTATTTAAAACAGATTGTGGAGAAGTTCAAGTCTAAATGTGCTCTAAAAAATGAAGGAGAATTTGGTGGTATATAACTAAGAAGAGGTTGGGAGCTTCATGAAAGATACAAGTTAAACCACAGCCCATGTAATTTTCCAGAAAGAAATATGGAGAAACAGCTAAGAAAAGCCTTCCTGGGGTGGGAAAAAGAACAGAAAACAACACCTCAGAGATTTGTCTCAAGAACAACCCCTGCAAAAGAGTCTGCATTTAATTGGTATTAGATTAATAATAATGAAACAAAACTATCCACAAAGAAAACCCAAGCCTATATGGCTTCATTGGTAATTTCTACCAAACATTTAAAGAATTAATACCAATACTTCACAAACTCTTCTGAAAAATATTTGAGGAAGGAACACTTACAAACACATTCTATGAGGCTAGTATTACCCTAATACCATAACCAGAGGAAGACATGACAAAAAAAGAAAATTACAGACTGATATCTCCTATGCATAGAAACAAAAAAAAATCTCAACAAAATACTAGCAAACTGAATCTAGCAGTATATAAAAGAGATTATGCACCATGACCAAGAAGGAATTATCCCTAGAATGAAGATTAGGTAAAGAAATCAACAAATGCAATAGATCATACCAACAGAATAAAGGGCAAAAATCACATGATCATCCCCACAGATTTGGAAAAAAAGTATCTGACAAAATGCAGTACCCTTTCATCATAAAGATACTCAGCAAACTAGGTATGGAAGAGAAACTCCTCAACACAATAAAAGGCATCTATGAAAAATCCATGATTAATATCATAATTTACAGTGAAGCACTGACTGCTTCACCCCTATTTACTGTCTACCATATACATTTTGAGTTATTGGTTTATTAAAATTTTGTTTTCTGTTATGGTTACTTGGTAGCATTAATTGTTTTTAAATTTCCCCAAATATATTTCAAATTTATTGGCACAAAAGTTTTCATAGAACCCACATATTTGACTTAGTTACAAATTACATTAGTAATCTTTGCCATTACTAATGTAATTTTTTTCATATTTATTTTTTGGTTTCTTCTTTTTCAAGTTAGATATGTTTTTGTTTTGTAGCTTTCTGAAAGAATAGCTGTTATATAACCTCTCTATTTTCTCTTTGCTTTCCATTCCACTGTTTTATGCTATTATCATTATTATTTTAAAGGGATATACACTTATTTTGCTAGCTTCTTGAGTTAATAGCCGAATTCTGTAATTTTCAAACTTTTTCTTAAACAAATACCTCCAAATATCTGTTGAGATAACCCCTAATGGCAGAGTGAGGATGACACAGTTGCTCAAGAAATATAAAAAAGAGAATTGCCCTCACACAAAACATAATTCTGATGGCACTAAAGATCAAGTATGTACATAAAATCCAAAACAATAATTATTGAATGCAAAGTATATCAGCAGCAAGGCAAGTATAGTGACTTCAGAGTGTTACAAAAATTTTCATCTAGCTCTATTTTGCACACAGAAGACATGTTTAAATAAAACTACCAATTTTGTTGCTCTTAATTTTTTTCAATAGTCTCATTTTTATGCGTTTTTGCCAGAGCTTGACCACCCAAAACCATTTTCTGTTTATCTTTTTTACAGAATATTACAAAATATTACTTTCACTGTATCTTTTGAAATATCTGGCATTAATTTGTGACTTATCATGCATCCCATCTTCTGGGCCAATGACAATTTATCGTTTGAGGGTTCTTGGACCCTTTTGGTCATGGAGAAGTATAAAAGTTCATCTAGGGAACAGAGACAAACTGCATTATCAGTTTTGCTTTATTAAGTGATAAACTGATACAAATAAACCTAGGTCAGGTCAGAAGGAACTACTGAATGTGATACTCTCATTAACAATGAGTATTTTATTCTGTAATAATATTTTTAAGCAAGTGTTTCTGTTATAGATTGAAAACACTCTTGTCATTGAATGTTAATGTGTAGGTGATCAGCCTTAGGAACTTATAGTTAATGATGGGATATGATTAATATTATCAGTATCAAAGTAAAAATATCATGTTGGATGAAAAGAAGAAAAGTGATTATAATGGTTTGGGCATCAAAATATGATTGAAAATTTTACCAATAAAACTACTTTGGGAGTTTCTGTTTCAACAGTATCAAGATAAAATTTTCACTTTCCCCCTTCTCTTTCCAACATATTTTTGATCTTTCATCTATGTCCAACATTATAAAAAATGATCAGTCTTTTGATGTTAAAACATTTGTTAACTATAAAAAGGAACAAGTAGATACAAATATTATAGCTATTGATTCTCCATACATCCTCAGATGAAATATCAATATTCTTATTTTCAAGGGCAAAATTAATTTCATGACCTGAAACATATATTGAATATTACACAGCTTCAGCAAAATTATACAACTTAATTTTATCATGAAAGTAATCATACATTTACATAATTTTCCAGCTTGTCCTACTTATGATAAAAAGAATGGGATTTAGAAAGAGAATTGCAAATATAGAAAAAGTGTGGCAAATGATTTCAAACGCTGCCTTAGTGCAGTTACAGAAATGTAACTGGTAGACATTATAAAATGTCAGCTTTTATCTATAGTAAATATAATTTACCCAGCAGAAGAGAGTGATTAGAGTCAGATCACTGAGAGGCTAATGAAAAGAGCCATTGGCACAGATGTGGATTGTTCCTTTTGCAAGAGATCAGAGAAATAACAAGTGCTGAAGGTATTTTTACATGCACTGAAACTCATCACAGACATGATCAATCATGCCTTGGGATACAGAGGAATCTAATCATTTTTATTAAATAATTCAAATTCTATGGCCTGTGTTTGACTCACATTTTGAAAGGTATTGAATTGAGTCATTCACTGCTGGGAAGTTAAAGTATGTTTCATAAATTGGGCTTGTAAGAAATATTAACAAAAGAGGGCCTTAGCAAAATAGAACAGAATAGAGGGATGGGGCTTGGCAGGGATAATAAACCAGAGACCAAACTGCAAAACTAAATTGCAACAACAAAATAAATAGATCTGATATGCTGCTGAAAATAAGAGTCGACACATTTGTTTTGAAAATGATGTCCTCTAATAACTGCTAAAGGAGTTATTTGAAGAGTTTTGCATCTTTTTTTGTACTCCAGTTAATGAGATTATAGAACTTAAAACATTGCCTAAGGAAGAGAGGATGATAAAGAAGATTATGCATCTTTAGTATCTTTTGGCAAATGAGTGCTATTGCTTAATCAAATAAAACTGAATCACAAGGGAAATCAGAGGGAAGCAGAACTGAGAAAACTCTCAGAAGGACATTTAAAGGAAACCTAGAACACATGAAAGAGGTAAGGTCAACAGTAACAACTCTTTCTTGTTATATGCATATTTATCCATTTTATTATATATATTTTTAGATAATAAAGAAATCAATTGGTGTAATAAAACCCTGTAGACTACTCATATTACTTAAAATTTCATTAAAGTGTTTAATTAATACTTGGGGAAAATTTTAGGCAAGAAGATTTTAGAGAATCATTTTGAATTATGAAATTTTTAACATTAACCTCTAATATAATTATTTGAGACAATATGTTTTCTAAAGATAAATACACTTGCATATTCTTGGCTAGAATTACTTTGTTATTTTTGATTTGGAAAGCAAAACACAATTTTAATTATTATTCTCAGAAGAGATTAAACAAATAATTCAAGAAATCAAAATAAAATGATTTAGATCATTACAATAAACAAAGAATCAAACAAAAGTACAGCAACAGCAGCAACAACAGCAAAGTAATTAAAAAGCAGGGGTGAAATTAAAACAAAGAAAAATAAAGAAGAGAAAACTTCAAATTGCCTGACGGTGAGTCTGAATGAATGAATGCATTTATCTAAGAAAGAGAATAGAAAATTGAAAGATATAATATATCACTCATTACGAACATACCTGGAAATATTGAGAAAAAAAATACAATGACAAAGAGGAAGATAAAAACTGTACTAAAATTTGCATAAGAGAAATAAAAAATACTAAAGGCCCACTGCAGAATGCCTTACAGAAATGGCATTAACCCGTTTAAACATGGATAATTTGTTTGGTACACCTACGCCTAGTCACATTAATAAAAAACAAAAATAATTTACGTTTTAATTTATATAGGTTAAATTTCACTTTATGGTATAGAGTGTTATGAGTTTGGATATATGCAAAATTCATGTATCTACAACCACAAAATTCCCTCACACTGCCCCTTTTAGTCAATCTTCTTCCATAGGCAACCACTTATGTGCCCCTCCCAAAATGCCACATGAATGGAAATATATAGCATGTTGCCTCTGGCTTCTTTTACTTAGTAAAATGCATTTGAGAGGACTTCATGATGTTGTGTGTACCAATATTTCATTATTTTATATTGCTGAACAGTATGGATTTGTTGTTTATTTCAAGCCATTTACTGGATGAAAATTATTTGGGCTTTGTTTCCAGATTTTGATGATTATTAATTAAGATGCTACATTCCTATACAGACTTTGTATGAACATAATTTTATATTTCCCTTAGATAAATACTAAGGAGTGCGATTTCTGGGTCATATAAATGTATGGTCAATGTTATATGAAACTTCCAACACTGTCAAAAATGGCTGTCCTGTTGTACATTTCCATAGCAATGTATCAGAGTGCCAGCCATTCTGCATCTTGGCAGTACTTGGAATTGGCAAGTTTTTATTTTTTCTCTTTTCTTTGATTGTAGCCATTCTAGTAGATGTGTATAGGGTAAGAGTATTTCATTTGGGTTTTACTTTGCATTTCCCTGATGACTAATGATGCTGAATATCTTTTCATGTGCTTATTTGCCATCTGTATATCTTCTCTGGTGAATTGTGTGTTGAAATTTTTGACTTCATACTATTGCTTATATTTTCTTTTAGGTGAATACATATCTACAGGTCCACAGATTGAGATAGAATACTTGCAAACCACATCTAACAAAGTATACCTGACAAAAGATATTTAAAACATTAAAATAAGTTAAAAAACAAAAATAATGAATGTGTGGCATGGTAATTAAGACAACAAGTAAAAGTATTTCAAAAACTATGGTTGTAAAGAGAATATATATATATATATATATATAAAATTTATTTTTTTTTTTTGCGGTACGTGGGCCTCTCACTGTTGTGGCCTCTCCCATTGCAGAGCACAGGCTCCGGACGCGCAGGCTCAGCGGCCATGGCTCATGGGCCCAGCCGCTCCGCGGCATGTGGGATCTTCCCAGACCAGGGCACGAACCTGTGTCCCCTGCATTGGCAGGCAGACTCTCAACCACTGCGCCACCAGGGAAGCCCAAGAGAATATATTTTTAATGAGATTTCTTAGTCTGTGTATATGAGACAGTGCTAATTTTATTCAATGATTCAAATTTATGATCATAAAGTATTACATTTTCTTCCTTTTCCTTTCTACGTGGCGTGTAGTGATGTCCCCTCTTTCATTTATGATATTGCTAATTTGCGTCATTTCTCTTTTTTTGATTGATCTGACTAGAGAGTGATTTAATCACTAGAGAGTGATTAAATTTTTAAAAACCCTTTCCCCAAAGTAGCTTTTGCTTTCATTGAATTTGTGTATTATTTTGCTGTTTTTAATTTAATAGATGCCTATTCTTATATTTTTATTTCCTTCTTTCTACTTGCTTTGCATTTAATGTGCTCTTTTTTCTACTTTCTTAGATGGAAATATAGATTACTTATTTGAAGCCATATTTTTTCTAGTAAAAACACTTAATGTTACAAATTTCCCGAGTTGCTACTTTTGATACATTCAACTAATTTTAATATATTGTGTTTTCATTTTATTCACATAAAAATATTTTTATTTCATTTTAAGTCTTCCTCTTTGACATGTGGGTTATTTAGAAGCATATTGTTTAATCACCAAATTTGGGGATTTCCCAAATATATTTTGTTATCAATTTCAATAAATCATCAATTATTTATTAATTATTAATTACCTTTAAACTCTCAAATAGGCTGAAAAACTACTTGAAGAGAAAGCACAACAGTAGCTGTGAGTTGTAATGCAAGTAGTTGGAAAAATAAAAGCAATTTGAAGTAGTGTTTCTGTGCATTGGTGTTCAAGAAACACAGAAAAGTACCTGTATTATATTTAAATAAATCTTTGGTTGTTTGAAATTGCATTGGTCAAACTCTATTTCTTAGACTTAAACATTGCTATAATACTGGATCATGAAGTTTTCTGCATCAGTAATGTTAAACATTTTGGTTATTGAACTCCTACACTCTGCCAAGCAGGTTTTCTCAACCTTGTCATTATTGACAGTTTGGGCCAGACAATCCTTTGTGGTCAGTGGTTGTTGTGTGCAATGCAGAATATTCAGCAGCACCTCAGCTTATTTTCATTACATGCCAGTAGCACCCATTCCCACGTGTGACAACCAAAAATGACTCATGACATCCGAAAGTACCTCCGGACATAGCCAAATATCTCCTGGGGGCAGAATCATGCCTGTTGAGAGCCACTGCTGTAAAGTAGTCTATATGCAAGATTAAAAGAAAACCTTTAAATCATATGATTTAAATTTTTATAAAATAAATGCAAAATGTCTCAATCTTTACGTCTTCTCTGCATTGACTACATAGGGTCAGAAAACTGAAAGGACTCACAAGACCCTTCAGGGTGTTCACACAAGTCTTTAAGACAGATATAGGATACGATACAGTAAGAGTAAGAAGCCATAAGCATGTCTGGGGGACCAACTAGATTCCCAGGTACAGCTCCCCAAGTTTCCTTCTCAGTTGCAGAGAATGTGCTTTGTCTCTGGATTATGAACTCCCAGAGTCTGTAAGAGAAGTCTTGGTTTCAGGAGACCCCAGGCAAAATTTTCCAGAGAGTCTTTTATATCTCCCTGGTCACAAAGCAGACAAAACCAGGTTACAGCAGGCTTAGGGCACTAATCTATATACATGTCTAACTAATCTAAGTCAGCTGATGCTGAAGAGTTTCAAACTCTAAAGAGCATGGTATACATCCCAAGACAGCCCATCTTGTCCTTATGGTATCATGTTTGGTATTGACCTTGAGGTATTCTTGGAAATAAGCCTAGAGCTGTCTCAGTGCGGCTGTAAGAAAAGTCTGTTACACTTCTAGTGAAAAAAATAAGCAAAGTAAAAGACTTTTTCTTAAATCTTTCTGTTCCTCTGACTGGCTTTAAACAATCTCTCTTTTTACAACCATAGTTTTTGGTATAATTCTCCTTACTTAGTGTCAATTACCACACCACACATTCATTTTTTTGTTTGTTTTTTAACTTCTTTTAATATTTTAAAACACCCCTTTTTTTTTCCTTAAAAAAATTTTAATTGTAGTGAAAAACGCATAACACAAAATTTACCATTGTAACCGTTTTAAGTGTACAGCATAATAGTCTTAAGTAGATTCACACTGCTGTGCAACAGAGCTTTTTCATCTTGCAAAACTGAAATTCTATAGTTATTAAACAGCAATTCCCCTTTCCCCCTTTCCCTCATACTCTGACAAATACCACTTTGCTTCCTGTTTCTATGAGTTTGACTATTTTAAATACCTCATATAAATGGAATCATGCAGTGTTTGTTCTTTCAGCATCATGTCCTCCAGGTTCATCTACGTTGTAGTCTGTGACAGGATTTCCTTCCCTTTTAAGGCTGAATCATATTCATTGTATGTATACACTACAGTTTGCTTATTAACTCATACATCCATGGACACTTGGGTTGCCCCTACCTTTTGGCTATCTTGAACAATGCTTCTATGAACACGACTCTGCAAATATCTTTTCAAGACCCTGCTTTCAAGTCTTTTGGATGAATACCCAGAGGCAGGATTGCTTAATCATATGCTATTTCTATTTTTAATTTTTTGAGTAACCACTAGACTGTTTCCATAGTGGTTGCACAGTGTTCGAGGATTTCAGTTTCTCCACATCATTGCTAACACTTGTTATTTTCTGTTTTTTATTTTTATTTTTTATGATAGCCATCCTAATGAATGTGAGGTAAAATGTAGGTTGATTTTATTTTATTATTTTTTAATTTTTTTATTGGAGTATAGTTGCTTTACACTGTTGAGTTACTTTCTGCTGTACAGCAAAGTGAATCAGCCGCACGTATACATATATCCCTTCTTTTTTGGATTCCCTTCTCACTTAGGTCACCACAGAGCACCGAGTAGAGTTCCCTGTGCTATACAGTAGGTTCTCATTAGTTATCTATTTTATACATAGTAGTATATATATGTCAATCCCAATCTCCCAGTTCATCCCCCCACCTTGGTATCCATACATTTGTTCTCTATGTCTGCGTCTCTATTTCTGCTTTGAAAATAAGTTCATCTATACTATTTTTCTAGATTCCACATATACACATTAATATATTTGTTTTTCTCTTCACTCTGTATTACAGTCTCTAGGTGCATCCACGTCTCTGCAAATGATACAATATTGTTCCTTTTTATGGCTGAGTAACATTCCACTGTGTATATGTACCACATCTTCTTTATGCATTCCTCTGTTGATGGTGGGCATTTAGGTTGCTTCCATGCCACGGCTATTGTAAATAGTACTGCAACGAACATTGGGGTGCATTATCTTTTCAAATTATGGTAAAACATGCCCATTTAGGAGTAGAAATGATTAGATTTAGTACACTTATTCAGTTGTGTAGCTATCAACACAGTCTAGTTTTAGAATATTTCCATTCCCCAGAAGTTTCCTTGTGCACATTCACAGTAGACCCCTGCTGCCTCTCTTTAACACAATCACTGATCAGCCTTCTCTATATATAGCTTTGCCTTTCCAAGAAATCCCAAATGTACAGAATTGTATAATATGTTATCTTCTGTGTCTGACTTCTTTCATTTAGCATGATGTTTCTGAGATTCACCCATGTTGCTGCATTTATCGGTAGTTCATTCCTTTCTGTTTCTGAGTACTATTCCATCCTATGGATATACTACATTTTGTACATCTTTTAACCAGTTGATGAACATTTGGCTTGTTTCCAATTTTTGCCTATTTTGAATAATGCCTCTATGAACATAGGTGTATAAGTGTTTGGACATGTTTTCATATCTTTAAATAGCTATCTAGGAGAGAAAGTGCAGAGTTTTAATGCGAATGTATGTTTAACTTACTGAGAAACTGTCCAAGAGTTCTCCAATATGACTATAGCATTTTACATCTCCACTGGCTACATCTTTGCTAACACTTCTAAAAATTTTAGACATTGTAGTGGATGTTTAGTGGTTTTGTTTGCATTTCCAAAATGACTAATGATGTTGAGCATCTTTATTTCCAGCTTTATTGAGCTATAATTGACATATAATTTTGTATTAATTTAAGGTAAACAATGTGCCGATTTGATACACTTATATATTGCAACATGATTCTTACCATAGCCTTAGCTAACATTTCCATCACATCACATAATACATTCCTTGTTTGTGGTGAGAACATTTAAGATCTACGCTCCTTGCAATTTTCAACTATATAATACACTACTATATTCACCGTAGTGTACATCAGACTCATGTGCTTACTTAACATTCTTTGAAAAAGTATCTATTCAAATTCTTTGCACAGTTTTATTTTTATTGGGCTGTTTGTCTTCCATATTGAGTTTTAGAAATTTAAAAAATATTCTGGATACAACTCCTTTATCAAACACATCTTTTCAAATTGTTTTCCCCTCAGCTATGGCTGGATTTTTCATTTTCTTAATGTTGTCTTTTGAAGAGAAAATTTTTAAAATTTTGATGAAGACTAATTAATCATTTTCTTTTATTGTCATATCTAAGAACTCCTTACCTAGCCCAAAGTTACAGAAAATATTCACCAAGGTTTTCTTAAAAGGTTTTATTGTTTTAACCTTTACAATTATTTTTGTGGTCCGTTTAGAGCTAATTTTAAGGTATTAACTGGGAAATGAGGTTCTGGTTTGGTTTTGCAGATGGGTTTCCTTGTTCCAGTACTATCTGTTGAAAAGACCAACCTTCCCCTCTGAATTACTTTGGCATTCTCATTTAAAATCAAGGGACCATATATGCATGTCTCTTTCTATATTTTTATTCTATTCTGTGGCTGGACATGGCTCTCTTTTTAACATTTTATTGGAGTATAATTGCTTTACATTTTTGTGTTAGTTTCTGCTGTATAACAAACTGAATCTGTTACACGTATACATATATCCCCACATCCCCTGCCTCTTGCGTCTCCATCACCACTCCCTATCCTGCCTGGGTTTTTATCTTGCTTGTTCATCTGCTGTGTATTTCTCTGTCTGCTCATTTTGCTTAACTTACTGTGTTTGGGGTCTCCTTTTCACAGGCTGCAGGTTCATATTTCCCGTTGTTTTTGATGTCTGCCCCCAGTGCATAAGGTTTGTTCAGTGGGTTGTGTAGGCTTCCTAGTGGAGGGAACTGGTGCCTGTGTTCTGATGGATGAGGCTGGATCTTGTCTTTCTGGTGGGCAGGACTGAGTCCGATGGTGTGTTTTGGAGTGTCTGTGAACTTATGATTTTAGGCAGCCTCTCTGCTAATGGGTGGGGCTGTATTCCTGTCTTGCTAGTTGTTTGGCATGGGGTGTCCAGCTCTGGAGCTTGCTGGTCGTTGAGTGGAGCTGGATCTTAGCGTTGAGACGGAGATCTCTGGGAGAGTTATCGTTGATGGATATTACGTGGGGCCAGGTGGTCTTTCATGGTCCAATATCCTGAACTCGGCTCTCTTACCTCCGAGGCGCAAGCCTGACACCCGCCTGGAGAACCAAGCCCCTGTCAGCCACACAACTCATAAAAAAAGGGGAAAGAAAAAATTAAAAAGTTATTAAAATTTAAAAAATTAAAAAAATTATTAAAATAAAAAATTTAAAAAGTAATAAAAAAAAGAAGAGAGCTACCAAACCAATAAACAAATCCACCAGTGATAACAAGCGCTAAAAACTAAACTAAGGTAAACATATAAATCAGAAATTAGTCAGTTGCATACAGCATACTCCAAGTCTATAGTTGTTCCCAAGGTCCACCATCTCAGTTTTGGGATGATTCATTGTCTATTCAGGTGTTCCACAGAGGCAGGTGGAGATTTAATCTGCTGCTCCTGAGGCTGCTGGGAGAAATTTCCCTTTCTCTTCTTTGTTTGCACAGCTCCTGGGGTTCAGCTTTGGATTTGGCCCTGCCTCTGCTTGTAGGTTGCCTGAAGGCATCTGTCTCTGCCCAGACAGGAGGGGGTTAAAGGAGCGGCTGATTACGGGGCTCTGGCTCACTCAGGCCAGGGGGAGGGAAGGGTACAGAATGCGGGGTGAGCCTGTGGTGGCAAAGGCCAGCATGATATTTCCACAGCCTGAGGTCCGCCACGTGTTCTCCCGCGGATGTTGCCCCTGGATCATGGGACCCTGGCAGTGGTGGGCTGCACAGGCTCCCAGGAGGGGATGTGTGGATAGTGACCTGTGCTTACACACAGGCTTCTTGGTGGCTGCAGCAGCATCCTTAGCGTTTCATGCCCATCTCTTGTGTCTGCGCTGAGAGCTGCAGCTCGCACCTGTCTCTGAAACTCGTTTAGGCAGTGTTCTGAATCTCCTCTCCTCATGCACCCTGAAACAACGGTCTCTTGACTCTTAGTCAGGTCCAGAGTTTTTCCCGGACTCCCTCTTGGCTAGCTGTGGCACGTTAGCCCCCTTCAGGCTGTATTCACGCAGCCAACCCCAGTCCTCTCCCTGGGATCCGACCTCCGAAGCCCGAGCCTCAGCTCCCAGCCCCCGCCCGCCCCAGCGGGTGAGCAGACAAGCCTCTCGGGCTGGTGAGTGCTGGTCGGCACAGATCCTCTGTGCGGGAATCTCTCCGCTTTGCCCTCCGCACCCCTGTGGCTGCGCTCTCCTCCGTGGCTACGAAGCTTCCCCCCGCCACCCCCTGTCCCTGCCAGTGAAGGGGCTTCTAGTGTGTGGAAACCTTTCCTCCTTTACAGCTCCCTCCCAGAGGTGCAGGTCCCGTCCCTATTCTTTTTTTTTTTTTTTTTTTTTTTTGCAGTACGCGGGCCTCTCACTGTTGTGGCGTCTCCCGTTGCGGAGCACAGGCTCCGGACGCGCAGGCTCAGCGGCCACGGCTCACGGGCCCAGCCGCTCCGCGGCATGTGGGATCTTCCTGGACTGGGGCATGAACTCGTGTCCCCTGCATCGGCAGGCGGACTCTCAACCACTGCGCCACCAGGGAAGCCCCCGTCCCTATTCTTTTGTCTTTTTTTTTTTTTCTTTTGCCCTACCCAGGTACGTGGAGAGTTTCTTGCCTTTTGGGAAGTCTGAGGTCTTCTGCCAGCATACAGTAGGTGTTCTGTAGGAGTTGTTCCACATGTAGATGTATTTTTGATTTGAGGGGAGGAAGGTGATCTCCACATCTTACTCCTCTGCCATCTTGAAGGTCCTCCCCTTGTCTTTTCTTATGTTGACACCATGTTAACTTATTTACTATAGCTTCTTAGTAAGTTTTGAAAACTTGTTTTTTGGCTTCAAACAAACAACAGTTTATTTCTTTGCTCATCCACGATACATGACCAGTGACACTGTTGTCATGCAGTGATCTCCCTTAAATGTAAGTTTAGCTATGTAGATTTAGCTATAAGCATGCTTGCACAATTATTATATGACACCTTATATATAATAAGGTAGTGGTTATTTTAGCAAAACTAGTTTAAAATGAAACACAAGTATTTATTACAACATCATTAGCCATCAGGGAAAAGTAAGTTAAAACCACAATGAGCTATCATTACACATTTATTAGAATGGCTAAATAAAATTCATAATAAAAACACCATATGTTGGCAAAGATGCAGAGAAACTAAATCAGTCATACATTGATGGTAAAGATTTAAAATGCTACAGTCACTCTGGAAAGTAGCTGAAAAGTTTCTTACAAAACTAAACGTGTTCATATATGGCTCAACAATTGCACTTTTAAGTGCTTATGCCATAAAAATGAAAATATATGTTCACACAAAAACCTGTAAATGTACAAAAAACTGTATGTGAACGTTCGTAGCAGCTTTATTCTTAATAATCAACAGGCGATGGTTCAATAAACGGTGGTCCATACATACTGTGTAGTCCTGTTCACCAATAAAAAGGAACAGACTGTTGATGCACACAACAACTTGGATGGTTCTTAAGAGAGTTATTCTGAATGGGAAACAAAATCAGTCTAAAAGGTTTACATGCTTTATGAATTCATTTATGTAACATGCTTGATATGGCAGAACTATAGAAATGGAGAACATATTAGAGGTTGCCAGGGATTAGAGAGAAGCACATTAGTGGTTGCAGGGGAGAAAGGAAGGTGGCTGTAGCTATGACAGATACTTGTGATGACCTGTTCTGTGTCTTGGTGGTCACAGGAATCTACACATGTGATAAAATTTCATAAAAATAAATCACACATGTGCAGACACACAGACACATGAGTGCATGTACACTGGTAAAACCTTAATAAGTCAGCAGGTTGCCTTGGTGTCAATGTTCCGGACATGGTGTTGTAATATGGTTATGCAAGATGTTGCCATTGGGGAAACTGGGTCAAAAGATATCAGATATTTCTGTATTTTTTATTACAACTGCATGTCTATCTACAATTATCTCAAAATTAAAAAGTTTTAAAAATACCTTTTAAAAGTTTATCGAATATTTATGGCCCCAGTAATTTTGTAGCCTGAGAAGTTATAACTAAATAACACACAGCATATTTTGTTAAATTAAATCACTCACTTTTAGCATACACATAATAAGAACACATTGTTTCAAATATATATTGCTTATATTATATGATGTGTGCCTGCCACATTGTATTATATCTATTTGTTCAATAATAAATACAATACAAATCATGCAAATTTGGGGGGGGATATAACTGTGAAAAAGGTAACTCTGATCCATCTATTTAGGAGGAGTAATATAAAAATAATAGTTAAAATGTACTGAGTACTTACTAAGAGGCAGCACTATTTAAAATTCCTCCACATGAAATCCTGTCACTCAGAACTTTATAGCAAGCCTATAAACAGGTACCAACACTATCTTTTTACTTTAAAAATTGGTGAACCAAGGAATAATGAGTAAAAAATCAATTTCAGAGATCTAGTAAAGGAAAGAGCCAATCTTTAAACCTAGGCATTTGTGCAAGTATTCTTAACTGCCTCTCTAATAGTTAGCCTCTCCATGGTACCTTGTGTAAGTCTACCAGAATTTAAAGATGAGTGAAACCAATGTGGGATAGAGAAGCTCTAAAGATAGTTATAGGCTGCTTAAACACATTTATATTCAAAACAAGAAGAGACGCCGGCAAGAACTGCAAAGCCATAAGTTGAGACAGTATTGTGTAAGAATCACCTTCAAAATCAGTCAATCATGAACCACTAAGATATAAGACATATTAGGAGGCAGAAACATCTTTGGGGAAACTAAGCTTTCTTCTCGAGCTACAGATAGATTTTAACGTAGCTCTTAGAGATGGAGAGAGAATGTACTCCAAGTAGGGCAGGGAAGGAGTGTTCCTAATTAGTAGTATTGAGACAGAAAGGGGGGGATTAAAAAAAGTTGCAGTCAAGGGAAAAATGACTGAGTTTGAGCACTAAGTGACAATAAGCAATAAAGGCAAGAGCTTAGTTAAAATGGTTTCTACAATTTAAAGAATGTGAGGTTCAAAAAGCTGGTGGAAGAGATGCTGTCATGCACCACAGAGACCCCCCTTCAGGAATAAAGACAATTTCGCCCTTGGTCCTGGGGACGCTGGCCCCCGATATCCCTCACCTGTCAGCTCTCTTGGGGAGGTGCCTTGGCTGAGGAAGCTGCCTGCTGTGAAGTCATGGACCTTTTTGGTGCAGCCCAAACTATTGCCCAATTTGTATAGTAATATATAAAGACATAAAGTTGCCAGAACGAGTGAAAACCTGAAGAGTTATCTCAGCCTCAGAGATCCACATAGAGCTGTGAAGCCTTTACTGACTGAATCACAAACCTCTGTTTCCATGTACGCTGCTCTTCTCCCGTTCTTCCACAAATCCTAAGAACACTCCCTAATGAAATTCCAGAATCTTCCTCTCTGTCATGGAGTCTGTGTCCCTGGGAAGCTAACCTGCAACAGTTGGCAGCTTTGAAGAACGAATTTTGACAAGGTGCTTCCTCTTGGGAGGAATGAGATTTTTGTTGAGCATTTAAATGATGGTAGTATTTTCAAGTCGGTGTCTCATGAACACTGTTGCTCTGGATCTAAATTTTTTGGAAACACCATCACCAGAGTAACCAGGTCAGAAATTTGGGAGTCATCCTGGACTTCCCCCTGTACCTTGCCATTGGCAAAGTCCTATCTACACTGCCGTGTAAAGTTTCAATTATGAGTGTGTCCTCTTTATCCCTCTACTATTGCCTATGTTCTTGCCATTAGCATCATTCTTTAAATTTGACTCCCTCATATTATTTTTTAATCAATCCTTCACATATTAGCTAATAGAGTGGTCATCCTAATATTAAAACGTCATTCTGACTCTTCCAAACTTAGTATTCTTCTGTGGCTTTCCATCATCTACAGAAAAAAAAGTACTTATGGTGCCATGTAACAGGTACTTGGGGATCATTCTCTTGCTTATGTTGCTGGCCTTCTCTCTTGCTCTATTTTTCCTACAAGAGACCATTATTATATAGCATAACTAACATTTGTGGACTGCTTGCTATTTACCAGTAGAGGAATTGTCCAAGTTGTTGATTTACATGGGTTACTTCATGTAATCCTCACACCCTTACAAACCTAATAAACTACTGGCAATACACTGAGTGTATTTAGCTAATGCAAGTGCCTCAATTTCTTATTGTTTCCTCCACATGCTGTGGCATCCCCCTCCTCTTGCCTGCTGTGTGAATATCGACTTATCCTCCAAGGCTCTGTTCATTTATTACCTCCTCTATTACATTTTCTGCTGCCACTTCAGATGTTAGTGTTAACTTACTCCCCACCATTAATATTAGACATTTCTATCATAAAAGTTCTAAAGCTTTATTAAAATATTTTTAAATCATTCACCTCCCTACTGAACTTTTAGCAATATGATGATGAAATAAATCATAACAAACATTTTGTTTTGCAAGCAAAACTATTTGAGTTAAAAAATACATAGACAATACCACCGGCATATTCTGCCAACAAGGACGATGACTAACGTGATTTTCTCAAATGTATATGTCATTAGTTACTGACAGAACTTGGTTTAGAGATGTATCGTGTTACAACAGCAAAAGTGTGGATTTTAAAACCAGTCAGACCGAGGCTTGATCCTGTTTTTTTTTCCTCCTATTAATACATGAATTCATCTAAGATTCTTTGTTATAATAACACTTTCCCCTGAATGTGATAGTAAAGTCATTTAATTTTTTCCAACAAATCTGAAAGGTAGACTGATTACTTCAGATTACACATAGGACATAGGAAAGACACAAATAACAACCAGGTATGCTTGATTTCACAACTGAGCTTTAACCCTGCCTTCTGATATGTCAGGTTGAGTTAAGCTGGAACTGGTAGTCAGAAGTACAGACGCTAGTTACTATGTGTGCTTTGAAACAATGATTCTACTTTTCAGATCTGTTGAAAAATATAAATGTCAGTCTCAGGATGCATGGTGCTAACTGGCTTTAACTGTGGGCTAGGTTCTCTTAAGGTGCCAGGGCTTGAGGCTGCTCCTTTTTGCAGTAGCCCGATGTTGGAGCTAAAGTAGGAAGCCTTGTGTGGGCCACGAGTTGATAGCCAGACCTCCACTGATGGTATATGCGAGTGTGTCATCCAGATCCAGAAAAATAAGCCATTGTGGCTGCTGGAATTGAATCACCACAGTATCTACTGCCTCTTGTCCTCTTCTTCCACAACTTCTCTCATTCAACCAAGTTCCCTTCTACTTGCACTTTTATCTTCTGCTTTTTATTACCGAATTCCACTCAAGTGCCTCCTACCATTTGTATAGCACTGTTCTACATGATAGAAAATTAATTGATAAGGTGATATTTCATTGCACTTGTAAAACGAAACTGTCTTCCTAGAGAAGAAATGAAATAACTGAAAATTCTCTTATTTATAATAAAACTCAACTACAAAGGCAGAAATTAATAAAACAATTTAATAAACTTGTTTTTCACTTTCATTTGGATTATCTCAGTACTCAATTTAAGTGAAATTCAAGAAGAATTTTCAATAGCAAAACTAGTAGAGCACGAGAAGTTTATGTTAAAATTTTATAGATAAGTTATCGTTTTTATAATAAGCATTTAATAAACAGCAATAGATAAAATTACTATAATCTCAGACAATCTTTCAACTGGATTTGCATTCAGTGTTTTCCTCATTTTCAGTAGATTTTAATTATAACAGATTAATTGTGAACAACAAAAAAGAGTATATTTTATGCATTTCTGAATTTTATTTAACTTAAAATTTAAAAATAAATTGATATATCATTGAGCTTTTTGGGTAGTAATTACCTTTCTGAATTTCTTTCCTTAATACAGCTGCTTATAAAGAATGCCTTAATGAATTTGTTTTGCATTAAATTAAATTTTCACTTTATGACAGGAAAAAAACAAAAATAGCTAAAGGCTACTTGGATGACATTCTTCTGTTAATTTATACAGAGGTAGTCCCCAACTATTCATTGTGATATATTTCTTTAAAGCGTATTTTACAGAAAGGTAGTATAAAATGTATTATTTCCACTCCATAAGCAACCAGGAGTCTCCATAGGACAGAAAGGATGCAGTTACTGTTTTGACACTAGATGGCACTCCTGTGTAATCAGAAGAGCAAAAGGCTAAAACAGTTGCTGCTGTTTCTCTGTTATAAATTCAGAAATTAATGAACTGCAGCTGGAGAAAGTTAAAATAGGCTTTTATTCAAAAGATAATGTGTATTAACAAATTTTGTATCATGTTGTTTACAGTTTGTTGGCTATTATAAAATTAAAAACCTTTGCCTTCATAAATTGTAAGTATAGATTCTACCTACTAAAGCTATCTTTTTGCTTTTTCTCTATATATATACTTCCATGCAAGTATTTTTGTTTATGCTAATAATGCAAAAACATATTTAATTCAATTTTATGTAAAATACTGTCACAAATGTATTTCAATGAGAAAATAATTCCACATATCAAAATTAAGGATTATCTTAGGTTCATTATTATTATCAAAAGTTTAAACAAAATACAGGAGAGGAGCCTCTTAAAATTATTATGAAAATTACTTTTAAAAATATCTCATTGCTTGTAATTTGTATATGATGGTGAAAGAAACCACTAATTTAATATGATGTGCCCTTTGACATCATCTTAAGTGTGTGTATGTTGTTGTCAACACATAGCTTCTTAAACTTTTATATGACAAAGCAAACCCACAAAAAATGATAAAGAGAGAAAAAGGGGGTTGTCCAAGGCTTGGAACTGAGGGGCTCAATCTGTCAGAAACCTGAAAGTCATCCTTGGCACACCAGTGGAGATGCTCAATGTTAGATGTAAACACACAAATATTAAAATTTTAATAGAATTAGATATTGTTTTCAAAATTATAGCAATAATACATATTGTTGAATTTGTTCTCCATGAAACAAGAGGAATGTTAATTTTTGCAACAGAGAACATATTTACTGACATATTATGTGCCCGGCACACCACAAATATTATCTCTAATTTTCAGAACAAGCCATTTATTACAATTCCACTTACATCCCCTTAGACAAGAGAAAAACCTGGGTTAAAGAATTAAATTACTTATCACAGGTCAACAAACGCCACACCCAGAATTTCACCTGCAGCCTACCGGGCCACACACAGTGAATCTTTCACTATGTAATTCAGCTTGCTTATTATGGGATGGATTGTGCTCCCCACAAGTTCATATGTTGAGGTCCCAAAGCCCAGTACCTCAGAATTTAACTATATTGGAGATGAACCTTAAAAGAAGTAATTAAAGTTAAATGAGATCATATATGGTGGTGCCCATATATGATGAGAAAGAGACAGCAGGGATGCACGCACAGAGGAAAAGCCATGTGAGGACACAGTCAGAAGACAGCAGTCTGCAAGCCAAAGAGAGACGCCTCAAGAGAAACCAAACGTGCCAACACCTTGATCTTGGATTTCTAGCCTCTAGAATTGTGAGAAAATAAGTTTCTGTTGTTTAAACTACCTAGTTCATAACATTTTGTTATGGCAGCCCTATCAACAAAGATAATGCTCAAAATAGTATTCTTTTTTAAAATAATTAATTAATTTTTGGCTGCACTGGGTCTTCGTTGCTGTGCACAGGCTTTTCTCTAGTTGTGGCGAGCCGGGGCTACTCTTTGTTGCGGTGCATGGGCTTCTCATTGTGGTGGCTTCTCTTGTGGAGCATGGGCTCTAGGTGCGTGGGGTTCATTAGTTGTGGCGTGTGGGCTCAGTAGTTGTGGCTCGTGGGCTCCAGAGTGCAGGCTCAGTATTTGTGGTGCATGGGCTTAGTTGCTCCGCGTCATGTGGAAGCTTCCTGGACCAGGGCACGAACTTGTGTCCCCTGCACTGGCAGGTGCATTCTTAACCACTGGGCCACCAGGGAAGTCCAAAAATAGTATTCTTAGCATTTAATACACTCTGGTATATAATGAATTCCAATATACTTAACCAAAGAATCTTTCTGCAAACATATCCTTAAAGTAAAATATTTAAAATGCAACATACACAATGCTGGTGTGTATATGAGAGAGACAGAGAGAGGACTATTCTGCTACTATTTGTACTGGATAAGAACTACTATAAATAAACAAACTTTATTCAGTCATTTAAAATCCTTCAGAAATATTTTTTCTGGCATATATTCAGGTGAAAACTAAGGTTAAAAACTGATGTTTAGGGCTTCCCTGGTGGCGCAGTGGTTGAGAGTCTGCCTGCCAATGCAGGGGACGCGGGTTCGTGCCCCGGTCCGGGGAAGATCCCACATGCCGCGGAGTGGCTGGGCCTGTGAGCCATGGCCGCTGAGCCTGCGCTCCGCAACGGGAGAGGCCGCAACAGTGAGAGGCCCGCGTACCGCAAAAAAAAAACAAAACACTGATGTTTAAGTGAAATAGAATATTTTAAAAAATCTTATATAAATTGTCTGCAACACTAAATACGCATTGGAAATTTCAAATATTAAAACAAAGTCACAATTTTATCAATACTTAATTTATATCTCTCCCATAAAGGTATTTTAAAGCACTGATATCCCAGTAACAATGATCACTCTGACCACAACCTACTGGGGCTCCCACTAAATGTGTGGATGATAGCTAATGCTAGACCTGGCTCAAGTCAAGTACAAGTTGTGCATCATATTTTATGATGCACCAGAAATAAAGAAATTCCAAGGCTAATGATTCACTTAGCCTTGACTTCTACAGAAGTCAACTTGAAGATTCCATTACTTTTTTTTTTTTTTTTTCCCTGCGGCACGCGGGCCTCTCACTGCTGTGGCCTCTCCTGCCGCAGAGCACAGGGTCCGGACGCGCAGGCTCAGCGGCCATGGCTCACGGGCCTAGCCGCTCCGCGGCATGTGGGATCTTCCCGGACCGGGGCACGAAACCGTGTCCCCTGCATCGGCAGGCAGACTCCGAACCACTGCGCCACCAGGGAAGCCCTCCATTACTTTTTAAATTTGTAAAAATTGGAGCATCAAAATTTTAATTATTTTAATTGATTGGAACAGATTGAATAAATAAAAATCGATGACTCCACAGGAAGACTCCAATAAAAGAAAGACAAAAACCTAACAAATTAAAAAAAACCCACTTATCACAATTAGATGTCTCTAATAAATCAGCTTCTTAGTCTGAAAATTGGTATTAAAGAGGCAAGCTCTTTAAAAGGATGAAGGCAGGCATTATATTAAATTAAATAGATCGATGAGACATAACAAGAAAATGAAATGTGTGGGCATTGGTTATATATTTTGTTTGGGGGCAAAAAACAGCTACTAAAGAAATTTTCAAAAAAAGTTGGAGAAATTAGAAATGGAACGTATAATAGATAATATTAATTTTGTTAGCATGAAAATTAAATTGCAGTGAAGTATGCAAAGTTTTCCTTACGATTTGAGCATATTTGTTCACAAGTTTAAAGATAAAGTGTTATGGCACCTGTAAATAACTTTAGGTATTTTAGCTCTTCAGTATTCATTTTTATGTGTGTGCAGATGAAGCAAGTTAGCAAAGTTGAAAACTTATTGAACGTAGGCATTGGTATACTTGAGTGTTCACAGTATTATTCTTTATGTTTTTCTTTGTTTTTGAAAATAATAAAAAATTTAAAGTTCTTCAGATTATTTTACGATTTACCTATAGTATAGAACATGTACAGTATAAGTATCCATAGTTAGTACATAGAATAAATAATAGCTGCTTTCATAGTGGTGAGGTTCTTTAATCCAGTGTTTTGACATATATGTAACGTGTAATTTTCCAGTGTCACACGTTCAGTGTTTATTAAGAGAAAGAGAGAAAACATGTTATTTCTAATACATGTAGTCAATTAGAGGAGTTACAGTTCCTTCTGTGTATTTTATACAAGACTATCAATTATTTAAAGACTTTGAAAAAACAAGTGTCACTTAGTATGGGTTTCGATGACAGAAAACTAATTTAATGATGTGAAGCTATGTTCTCTGTCGTGTCAGGAGTACTTGCTCAGAGTTCATTACCAGCTCTGCATGACCTGACATAAAATCCAATATAGTACATGCCCCACGGTATTCAGTTGCAGGGGGCAAGGAGTCCTTTCCCTGATTAGATGACAAAGAGGGAGAGATGGCAGGTTATTTGCTTTTGGTGACGTCTAAGTCTTTCCCATTACTTATCCTCTGATTGCAAATGCACACTAGGTGAGCCCTGCTATGGCCAATAATCATAGTCACATATGGTCTTTGGATTTTTGCATACTTGACTTAATTGTATTCTATGGAAAGCAATTAGTGACTTTGAAAATCAAATTTATTTTCCATAATTGTAAACTAATTCTTCACTAAAAAGAAAAATATTTCTTTTATATTGCTGAAATTTTCACTCTGATTTTTTAAGAACTATACTTCTTCCCCACCCCCCAATATTTCCCCACATATTTCACAGTGAGAGGATAATTATTTGAGTACTAAAATGTACCTGACTTGCCATAAGGATCTCTCCCAGCTGCCATCAACATCTCATCAGGACTTGAGGCCAAAATATATACATTTCCTGTCACATTAAACCTTATCACATTTAGAAATTATTTGGAGGAAATTCTTCATGGAATTATTTCTGAATTTGTTAACATCCTTATGGGGAACACCTACTTATAAGTTCTCAAAACAAATGTACAGTATTCTTAGTAGTGAAAAATACGGAATTCTTGCACTTTTCTCAAGCCCAGTTGTATCGATTCATATACATTATTCCAAGATAATTGTGACCTGTGGATTGTCACAGACATAAAGTTTCATATTTTAAAAAAATGGTACGGACATCAAAACCCACCATCTACCTGTCACACTAAAAAGTCTTACTTCTACACTAATGAGGCTAATAGATTTTCAAGTTAATCAGGGTGACAGTATTAGTCTCACAAACTGACTCTGAATGCAGGTTGGTAAGTAAAATATATTTTTCTCCTTTCAAACACATTCTTGCTTAAAGTATGTAATGTTATACAAGGATAAGTGTATGCAAATTCTATTTATTTTCAGCAAGTTACTGTTCAGTTAAATAAAATTGCTATTTGATTGTAACAAGGAAAACTCCAAACAGAACATATAAATCAGCATTATTGGCAGTTGGAAAAGACATTGCCTAGATTACTGTTAGTGACTAAGGAAATCAATGACCATTTTGGGAGTTTTAGAAGCACTTGGAGGAGTAAATGAAGATAGCTTTTGAAAACTGCTGATGGGAATTCATCATAATGGAGGCCTGAGTTACATAAACAACATTTATTTTCCTGATTCGATCATTCAAAAATGGAATAAAGCTGGATGAAAAGAGATTTCTTTACATGAGAAAAATGCTGAAACAGCATAAGAGAAGATTCAAAACGAGTTTTGGTTGATACTAACCAGGTAGTAGAAAAAATTTAGTTTACATCATGTTGAATTTAAAAGTCTAAGATTTATCTAGATGTCCAACAGGCAACTCCCAGGTGTTTCCTTTTTAGAATATGATGTATGGGAGTCAGGATGGTGATGTGTAAAGAGCATCAGCTTGTCTTTAACACTAGACACAGCTGCATTCAAACACAGTTCTGTCAATCTGCTGTCTCAGTTTAGTAAGAAAAAAAGTGGTTAGATTTACTGTACATGTGCTATAAAATCATGTTTGAAGATATCTGGCACAGAAAGTGTATTCAATACATGTGCTACAAGGGGATTTTTGACAGGATGGAAGAAGCTATTATTTCTTTTTTTACACCTCTAAGGCAAATTTTTAAAATTCCATATCTTTTTCAAATATTTATACTTTTATTGAGCATGAAAGTAACATTCACATATACATGTATGCTTCCAGAAGCTCTAATGCCTGAGAAATAAATATTTAATAATAATCAGTTTGAGATCACTAACCTGAAGCTCTCAAGACCATTAAGAGATCTTTTAGTTTCACTGATTTGATTTTTATTTTAACTTATGGGTTTGATCATTTAAGAGAAAAGAATTTATCATAATTAAAAGTTATGTTATTCATAAAATATGCCCTCTTCTTTTGAAATTACAACTTTGTATTTCAAATTGTTGGAAAAAGGAAATGGTATAAATTTTTTATCCTTTATTTGTAGAAAATTCAAATTTTAATAAACAATTATATATATAATGAATAGATTCTCAAGGAGTAACTCTCATTAAGTGACCTAGTGATATATTTCATTCTAATGTTTTTTATATATTGCTCATTAAAAACAAGATTGCTTTATACCTATGTCTACAACTTATTCTACCCTCAATATTCTCTTGGGATGTTGTTTTTTAGTAAAAGTGACCAAAGCTTGTGATCCACATAGAGACTAGACTCTACTCTTCCTCTTTCATTTCTTCTTGTTATCTGGAATGGATTCCTTTACACAGATAAAATGTTCTCAAGTGCAGTGCCCAATTCAGATCAGTTTCAAAAGGTAAACAGTAAGGAAGGAATAGTGGAAGATGTGGTTGAAAGGCAAGTGGTTGTCATAGTGGGTCTTAGAAAAAGTGTTGAGTAGACTGAAATTCTCATGAAGGCTGTACAAAATCACTAAAATTTTAAGCCATTCTATTGAATAATCAGGTATAGTTTTGGACAGATGCCACTGTCTGCTCTAAGAAAAAAAATAGATTTAAATTATGAAAGACTAGAGTTAAAGGACCATTTGGAAGACTTGCAACAACCCAGATAATGAAAGCATAAATTAGATCAATGACAGCTGTGAAGGAAACAGAGGGTAGGGACTGAGGTAGAAAACTGCATATGCAGAAAGGAGAATTTGGAAATTTATTCTATGAAAAGGACATGAGGTCTTTGTACTCCGTTTTCATGTTTTGTTTAAGTGTAACATTTATCACTTTAAAACTGAAGCATTAGGTCACAGAAAATGTTCCTTCTGGAAATTATTCATTTGAAGTAGAATTAAAAGCAATATGTAGGGTAACATATTAGCACACTGTAACAATATGAATAAGCAATTGGTAATAGTTAAGATTTATATTGCGGGCTTCCCTGGTGGTGCAGTGGTTGAGAGTCCACCTGCCGATGCAGGGGACACGGGTTCGTGCCCCGGTCTGGGAAGATCCCATATGCTACAGAGCGGCTGGGCCCATGAGCCATGGCCGCTGAGCCTGCGCGTCCGGCGCCTGTGCTCCGCAACGGGAGAGGCCACAACAGTGAGAGGCCCGTGTATAGCAAAAAAAAAAAAAAAAAGATTTATATTGCAACTGCTGAAAGAATACATAATAAATATAAGTTAAAATTTCTGCCTGTAAGTAGGAATTAAATAAATGAAAATTAAAAATACAGTTATTTAATGTTGCATGTATATTTTGTACATATCGATTGCACAGTCAGATGGGATAGAACATAGGTAGCCAACATAGGTAGATATTCAGAGATGAAAAAGTGATTATTAGAGAAGTGGAAAGTTTTCATATGATCTATAACATAAGTCTGGACTTGAAAATAGGAAGCAATTTAAATAGTGTTGCCAGGCTTGGCAAAAAAAAAAAAAAAGTTAAGTATGAATTCAGATTAATAATGGATAATTTATTACTATAAGTATATCCCACATAATATTTCAGTGTGTGTGTGTGTGTTTTTTTTTTGATGTGGACCATTTTTAAAGTCTTTTTTGAATTTGTAACAATATTGCTTATGTTTTATGTGGGGTCTTAGCTCCCTGATCAAGGATTGAACCTGCAACCCCTGCATTGGAAGGCGAAGTCTTGACCACTGGACCGCCAGGGAAGTCCCAATATTTTGTATATTTTTATACTAAAACTTACCCATCATTTATCTAAAATTCAAATGCAACTGAATAGCTTGTATTTTTATCTGGCAACCCGAGATTTAAAGGAAATTAGCAGCCCAACAAGGAAAACCACAACAGTAAAGTTAGGTGTGATAAACATGTCACATAGATATTGGGGTGAAGGTATATGTTGTAAACAGAGAAACATACACTTAGAGAGAGAGAAATCCAGATCTGAGCAGCATTAAATATTAGGCAGAGAAATATAACTTCTTGAAGTTAGAAAGATGAGACCGTTTAAAGCTTTGATCAGAAGATCAATCAAAATATTTTTAAGAATAATCTATCTAAACATTGAATTCTTAATGGATTGGAAAGTTAAAGACTGGAGTCAGAGAAGGGATTCAAGAGATAATTTAACCTAGGTTTGTAGCATGCCATTCTGATAAATTATGGAAAAGAAAAGAGAAAGTCTATGAAAAAAGGGAAAGTGTGGTCAAGAATAGTAAATGCAATTGCAGAGACAGAGTGACTGGAAAGAGTGTGATAACAATACCGAATTTGTTACTGGGGTTTTTTCTTTTAAGTTAATAGTTTTCAAAGTTCAGTGAACAAGGGCCTTCTGCTTTTAGCTATGAAGGACTGATGGTACCAGAAAGCCCTCCCACTGTAAACAACTAGAAAACTGGGCAGGATGAGAGAAGTAACTGTTTTCAGACATTAGACAACAGGACACATGGCATTGTGAGGTCTGAGTGGAGGCACCCTCTATCTTTAGGGAGGGGAAACCCAGCAGAGCATGCTACTCTTACTGAGCTGAAGAGTCATAGACCAGTATTCGTGGAACTAAGACAGATGGAATCTATTGGGTGCAATAGCAGATAGGAGTCATCTGTGGATAATGTAGTTAAGCAAGAGGGTCATTAGACTGGGGCAACTGTAGTGCCTTTGGTAACATATGTAAACAAACTAAACCCAGTTAGCTAAGGCCTTCTTGAATCTGAGAAAATGCAACTCAAGAATAACTACTCATGAAGAGTTAACTAGATTCTCTTCATTCTGAGAAAATGACAAACAGATTTCACAGCAGCCAAAAACTAAATGTTTCCAAATAAAGCAAACAAATAAGTTATAGCCAATTGACTAATTGCTTTGCTTCCCTGTGTGCCAATAAATTTCTCTGCTCTAGCCCTTGCCCAGAGAGCTCATAACCACATTTGGTTTGGTGCTTTCCCATTCCAACAGTTGCTTGCTCAAATAAATTTTAAAATACATTTTTAATGTGTCACAAATTTGCATTTTAACACTATGCAGAAAAGGAGCTACAGAAATCTCCATAAGGGACCACCAGAGTCCCTGGGTAATGACTAAGGTCTCATATTTAGGCTAAGACTTCATAAAGCTGAGTAAAGAACAACTACCAGGGAACGAAGAACTTCAGGTAGCTCTAAACTAAACAATGACAGCAAGGTACACTATATAGGGAGTGTTTTGCCAAAAGCCTTACTTTCGGTTTCAAGGTTAGGATTCTCTGGCAAAATAACCACTCTATACTCAGTTAAACAAGAATTTAGAGAGAGTTTATTGAATCAACAAAGATTACAGTATACTAATTAAGAAAATCGTATAACTAAGAAAGAATAGTAAAGACAGAGGTTTATACATCACTGAATTGGGGAAGCTCCTACATCCAGATCCAAGCAGCTCTGAGAAGTCCCTTGAACGGCAATCTGGAGTCCCAGTTGGGAAGGTTCCGGTGGCGCATCCACCCCATGGGTGAGACTTCAGTTTGCCACTCGAAGGAGCCCAGCTTTTAGCACCAGGCCACAAGCTGGTAACAATCAGCCTACTTGCAAGTTTGCAGCTCTGGTTGTTGTCATAAATGCCTTGGTCTTAACTCATAAGTTTTGGAATGTTCTTGATCCCCAGGGGCTGGCCAGGCCCTCAAGGTGCAAGAAGTTCCATGACTTACTCCCTATCTTATCTAAGGCTTTACAAGGTGTGCTGGCGCCACCCCTGCCGGCCTCAGTGTAGCTCAGCAGTTTGGCATGCAGCCAGCTTTATTGCCATTGTCATTGTCCGGTCAGAGACAGGCCTAGTGCTGCCTCTGAAGCCTGAACAAGACTACTTTACTAGCTTCCCCAACAAGGGGGAAGTCTGATATCCAAACATCCAGACTGTATTGAATTTGCTGAGTCCCTGGGTATTTCAGTAGACATTTTAGAAAGACCATTCCTTAGGTGAACAAGTAAATGAGCCCTAAAGTAAAAGCTACTCTAGTCCCACAAAAATTTACTTGATCTACAGATAGAGTAAGTGCCTACCAGAAAAACATCAACATTGTTTAAAAGAAGACAACGAAATCTGACAATCAATGTAACACGTAATTTCTGCCACACAATGAAAATGTGGCACATAACAGGAGAAAAAAAAAAATCAATCAATAGAAACAAAAATGACAGAGATGATGTAATTAGCAGACAAATTTCAAAACTGCTATTATAAATATATTTCAGAATTGAAAAACAATATGGACATAATAATGAGAGAAATGGTAACTATGAAAAAATAACCAAACTAGTCTCTAATGGTGAAATATTTAAATCTGAAATAAATTTTACGAGATGGCTCTAATAGCAGATTGATACTGCAGCATAAAAGATCAGTAATTTGAAGATAAGGGAAGGAAAGCTATTCTACCTGAATCACACAAAGAAGAAAGGTACAACAATAATGAACAGAGACTAAGTTACCTGTGTGAAATTTTAAGCTGTCTAAATATCAGTGTATTGGAAATCCTGGAAGTGTAAGGGTGTAGAGAGGAAGGACATATTAATTATAAGAGGGTAAATCAGTGAAAGAGAATATGGGAGGGAAAAAGCACAGAGAAAAACAATGAAACCACACTCAGTTATTTGAAAATACCAATGAAATTGACCAATCTCTATCTAGAGTGATACAGAAAAAGAAGAGAGAAAGATTAATTATCACTATCAGGAGTGAAAAAGGAGATATCAGTAAAAATACTACTGGTATTCAAATGAAATCACTGGAGTCTTATAAAGCTTTTTGCCAATTAACTTCAATATTTTTATGAGATGACAATTTGTTGAAAGACCAACATTAACCCAAGAAAAAAACTGAAATTCTAAATTCATTAAATAAATTGAGATTTTGACTTAAAGCCATCAAAAAAAATTATATATATATATATATATATATATATATATATATATATATATTTAGGCCTGAATGGCTTCAGTGATGAATTCTACCAAACATGTAAGGAAGAAATAATTCTAATTCTAGTAAACTCCTCCAGAAAATAAAAGAGAAGAGAGACTTTCCAAAAAAAAAACAAAAAACTGTTATTAAATAAAACAAATGCATGAATGGATAATCAAAAGCATTAGTCCTCAGTTGAATTCAAACTAAAATCACAAAAATGTAAGAATTTATGTTATGGAATGAATGTTTGCGTCCCCCTGAAGTTCATATGTTGAAATGCTAACCCCCAATGTGATGGTATTAGGAAGTAAGGCCTTTTGGAGGTGATTAGGTGCTGGGGGGGTGGGTGTCTTCATGAATGGGTTTAGTGTCCTTATAAAAGAGACCCCAAAGATCTCTCTTGCCCTTTTTCTGTCATCATGTGAGGACACAGTGAGAAAAAGGCCATCAATGATCTAGGATGCAGGCTCTCAAAATAAATGTTTGTTATTTAAGCCCAAATGGACTAGAATACTATACATGCACTAAAAAGGCCAAAAATTAAGTCTGACTATTTCAAGTGTTGACAAGTATGTGGAGTAACAGAGAGTTTCTTACATTCCAGGCAGTGATATGATAAGGTGTAATTATTTTTGGAAATTATTTGGTAGCTCCTTATCAAGTTAACATACATTTACCACATGTAGCAACACTCTTGCTCCTAGATATTTAACCAAAAGGTATGAAAAGATATGGCTAGACAAAAACATGTATGCTGATGTTCACTGAAGCTTAAATTCATAGTAACTTCCAATTGGTAACAACCCAAATATCCATCACTGGTGAACTGTAGACCTAAAATGTGTGCATTTTAGTCCATGTAAATTATATTTTTAAAAATTTGATTAAAAAAAATTTTGAGCATATGAATCATCTGCAAAATTTATTAAAACACCAATTATCAGACCATCTTGACAGGTATCTTCATCTAACAGAGATAAGTTAGGGATGGGGCACCTCATAGGTAGCTACAATATTTGAATTCAGTAACATGAATGTTTGCTTATTCAAAGTGCTATACTATAAAATATATATTTTAAATATGATATGCAGCTGTCTGGTAACCTAGAACCTAATTTCTCTGTTATTAAATTTGTCCTATACTTAGTCTTTACATTAAATTGATAGCTCTCTAGAGATAGGAAGACAGATGAGTTAGTATTAAAAAGTAACAACTAAGAAAGTGTACTACTTCTTTCTCACTCTTAAATAAACAGACATCCATATTTCCATCTGGTATAATACAGTCATAGGAACTGGAGCTTAGATATGGAGATATTTTTCATATTTCTAATTCTATATCAGTTTACAGTTTATGTCAGATACAGGTCTTGTAATATAAAACTTTGTCTCACAGATCTACCATCTCAATCCCTTAACAAAAGTCCTTAACTTAAAGGATATATTGTAACACTTCACTAATTTCACTTACATTTAACCATTTAAAAGCTCAATTCGAGAATAGCAAGCTTTGGTCGCTTATAAATTCTCTGAGCCTGTGCATAAAATAAGCTGTTTCCATCTACTTAAAGAAAGGGAAGAATTAGTACAACTTTTTAAATCTTGATTAATTTAGTGGAGAAATATATGTATATACAAACATTAATTGAGTATCAACTATATGAAGTATTCTATGGGCAACACTAATAAGATCCAATCATAGTTCGTGCTAGCAATATGTGACCAATATAAGAAAAAATATTAATACATTTATATACAGTTGGGATATTCCATTTTCTGTAAAGGAATATAAAAGTATAAAGAAGATTCAGAAAAGAGCATGATCAGATATTATTAAAGAGGAAAAAGAAAATAATAACTTCAGGAAATAGGAGCCAAGAATATCATAATTAATTCAATAAAAATATACTTCAACCTTAAAAACGAATAGCTCATTTAATGCCTTTTTTCTATAAATTGTTTATTAAACATGTGTTTATGATTAACCACAGACTTTTCTAAGGTGTTCTCGTTTTTGCTGATTCCAAAGATTATACTCAAAAATTGGTGGCAAAACACTGAAGTGTAATATTTCTCTAATTAACATGTCAGTTACTCAAAGGTTATAATATTCTCATTTGGTTATTCAGGGTGTTTTTTCATGTTAAATTAGAGACTGAATAGTGAGTAGGTACAGTGATAAAGCTGTGGTTATAGATCACAGAGCTTTGAAATATGGAGAAAAAAGACAAATATATCATTTTAATTGTAGGAGAAGTCAGGATTGTATGATTCTTTCTACTTTTGTATTTTTGAAAATATTTGCTTTACCAAATGTTTGAATATGTTTGAAGCCAAAAGAAAATGAGCCAGCAGAATCTTTGAGATTAATGGTTAGAGATCTTGAAAGGAGAGAGACTGCAGATTGCCTTACAAGAGAGAGAAAATGTAAATCATTTCTTATAATAAAGACTTTTAGAAAGACATTGGGTAATTGGCCCTTCTTCGAATACTGGACAGAAATTTTAAAGAAGAAAAAATAATTGTAAGATTAGAGATCTTTTGAAGCTAAGCAACATTATTTCTAATGAGACTAAAGGTAGAGACAGAGGGGACAGAAGTGTGAAAATTGAGTATGACAGAGGTGTAGCTATCAAATGGGAATCCAGAAGGACATCAGTGGAGCTAGTGCAAGTATGACTGTGCATGTTGTGCTTCTTGCCACTTCAGGGGATACTATTCTCATTGTAGTCAACATGGGTACACATAGCTATTAGAAACTCTTCCTTGCAAAACCAGTAAAATGCTTTGATTAACATAAAGTCACCATATTGGTTAATGATAGAGTGACAAGAAGCAGTAAGTTAGATATTGCAGGATGGTATAAAGGGCCTGAGTGATATTAAGGCCAGCATGGATAGGCAATGGTCACACAGGGAAATGGGAGCAGTCAAATAAATGTGGCCAACTATACACACTGATGTGTGACAGGCATATTTTTGAGCGAAACAAAGTCTAATTGAATGCAAAAAGAATGAGAAAATCTAGTAAACATTGCAGAGAATGTGTAACATGTCTGAATATACCTGACTGTTTTCCTCCCTCCCTCCCTTCCTTCCTTTCATTCTTTCTTTCATTTTCTATCTACTTCCTGGTGCACAACATAGTGATTCAATATTTCTATACATTACAAATGATCACTACAATAAGTCTAGTTCCCACCTGTCACCATACAAAGATATCACATTATTAGTGGCTGTGTTCCCCACGCTGCACATTGATGT
The DNA here is from genome assembly GCF_963455315.2 of Globicephala melas. Lineage (NCBI taxonomy): Eukaryota > Metazoa > Chordata > Mammalia > Artiodactyla > Delphinidae > Globicephala > Globicephala melas. Next base: position 19,791,965 of record NC_083316.1, on the reverse strand, counting down.
ACATGAATATACCTAATTTTGATCTGAGAAATATGGAACTCATTATAGAGTTTTCAAAAGATGGCTTAAAGAATAAGTTAGTGGAGTTTTTGCATCATAAGAAATAAGTGATATATCTGAATGGTGATTTAACTTTCCAGTATTGATGGGTAATAATTGCTAGTCAAAATATTGAAAACTTAATCTTTAAAAAGTGTTCTGATTTTTCCCTCTGATTGTTTTATTATCTAATCTGTTTGCAAAGATTTAATGAGGAGAAATAATTATGGCTATAAAATGGTAAATTCTGATCATAAAGTGATTTTAACTATATGCTATATATAATTTAAACTGTGATATGTTTTATCACATTGTTGATTTTTACTGTCTTAATCTTGGTTTTACTGGCAAAGGAGCTTAGGTCACTGAAAGACCAGATGCATGATATAAAATCTCCCAGCTGATCTGTATTGCATTAGCACATGAAAAATAGAAAGGTTTTTCTGTGTGCGGTATGCCACTGAGATTTCATTATTGCAGTTATTGTCATGACAATTACCTGACCATATCTACTGGGCAATATATGGCTTCAGACCCCCAGTGCTCAATGAATGACTGTTTGATGAACGTGAATCAGAATTTACCAGATAACATAATAACCTTTTAAAAAATCTCTTAGTAAAACAATGAGAAGGATAAATAACACTTTATCTATTAAAAACTGTTATTTTCTCATTCATAAAAATACCTTCTCTAATAACTACATGATAGATTTTAATGTGAAGGTGAACTTAAAGTGTAACATAATTTTAACAAACACACATAATTTTCAAACTTTAATCTTCTTGATTTACTGAAACATAAAGGTGAATTAACCTTGCTTGTATTTTACATTATTGAGAAATGACTCTGGTGCAAAGAAACTTCATATTTCTCTCCGTTCAATTTTCTGTAGTTTATATTTTCTCACTTCTAATTTGTAAATGTAGTCAGAGATTTCAAAATGTGTACCTCGCACAAAATTCTACAATATTTACATTTGCTGAATAATTCTCTCCTTATATTCAGAATATACAAAACATTATGCATGTGCATAATATCGACCCAGCTTAGATAAAGTGAAAAGAGAAAATGAACTGAGAAAAGATAAAAACTGCTGACTGGCTCCTCTCTCTTTTACTAAGGGCAGGAGGAGAAAATATGAAGAGGAAGTTCAGCATGAAGGACTTGGAATTACTTCCTGTCAACAAGGGCCCTAAAATATATGTTTTTTTGATTGAACAATAAACTTAGGTAATAAAGCAGTAAAAAATCCCATAGTGTCTGATTACACAAATACTTTATGTACCATAAGTAAGTTAATACACAATTTAAAGCAAAAACAAAATCACCAAATTTTACTGTACCTTAGGTTAAATATTTTGACCATTACACTTTGCCATGAATTACACATTAATAATTGCTAATAACTGTGTAATATGATATTTGGCAAAGGTTTTAAACTATTTTATTTGCTATTTGCGCACAGAGTGCGTAACAGAAGTTAATTTATCTTCTAAATCTTTCACAAACCCTTTATTGAAGGGGATACCAATTCCATATCAGAGATAAAATGTTAACAATATATTTCCATATATTGCATGATAATTCATTCTCCCAATTATAGAACTGAAAAAATTATTTTCTGCAATTATCTGATTATTCGATATGATATTACTTACCCTGTGTCTAACTAATAGATAATGACCCTATTTGCTTTTAATGGTTTCTGCCTGATATACTAACCAAATGAAATTAAAACAGGGGAAAAATAGGCTAGATTAAAATTTTTGTCCTCAACTGTTTTATGAAGAAAAAAATATATATGATTTATCTGCCAAGCCATCTTCAATGTTGCCAGCTCAGTGAGAGGCAATAAAATGCAATTAAAGGGCTTAATATTCTCTCATGGTAATAACCTTGAGGGAGGATGTTGATCAAACTATTAAATGTGAACATATAAAACTAGAACTAATCAAGGGCTTATTGCACTGTTAATATAAACTTATATTTGGATTAAATCATTGGCTTAAACCTATGTGGTTCTTAAACTTGTTCCCCGTGGCTCAAGAATACATAATTGTTGGTATTGTTCTTAACTTTTCCCAAAAAAATGCATATTAAAATTTCCTGTTTTGCTTTTAGCATGAGCTTGTTAGATCTCATTTCTCTTGCATTAAATAAACCTGTAGACTGTGATATCTGTACCAAATGGGCAACTAAGGATACGTGGTAGTGAGGTGACCTGCTGTAGAGCTTTTTCATATTCTGGGCCCCACTCAAAACTATTAGTCTTGCGCGTCCCTGGTGGTGCAGTGGTTAAGAATCCGCCTGCCAATGCAGGTGACATGGGTTCGACCCCTGGTCCAGGAAGATCCCACATCCCGAGGAGCAACTAAGTCCATGCACCACAACTACTGAGCCTGAACTCTAGAGCCCACGAGCCACAACTACTGAGCCTGTGTCCCACAACTACTGAAGCCCACATGCCTAGAGCCCGTGATCCACACCAAGAGAAGCCACTGCAATGAGAAGCCCGTGCACCACAACGAAGAGTATCCCCTGCTTGCCTCAACGAAGACCCAATGCAGCCAAAAATAAATAAATAAATAAATTAAAAACAAAAAAACAAAAAACTATCAGTCTTTCAGGTCACTACGTAAATGAGCCACAGTGTCAAACACACATGAGGAATATGTTGCCTCCAAAATCCAAAGCATCCCAGCTAGACTTGTGTGTCTCTACTTCAGTTGGAATAGGGGATCTAATGCAATAGCTTATCCTTCACTCTAGAAAAATATGTTGGCCCCTAAAAATTTCACATCACTGGGGCCCTAAAAATTTCATTCAAGTGTAAGGCCTCTGAAGGTTAGTTAAGTTTATTTCATATCCTCTGATACACAAATATCTTACCAATATGTCTAGAGTAGTTGCTACTTCTAGCTCACTATGTCCAATCAGCATGATGTCATCCATGTAATGGACCAGCACATCTCTTGGAAAAAAAGAAGTGATCAATTTCCTTGTGTACGAAACTGTGATGTAGGGCTTGAGAGTTGATGTACCCTTGAGGTAGGATTACTGCTCAAACCAGCTGAAAGAAAACTGCTTCTGCTGGTCTTTACAAGCAGCTACCAAGAAAAAAATTTTTTAGATCACTAGTTGCATATCCAAATCAGAGTATGGGCAGGTAAATCTGCTCAAGCAATAAAACAAACCTGAAACAGCAGCTGCAATTGGAGCCACCACCTGTTTAAGTTTATAATAATCCACTGTCATTCTCTAAAACTGATTTCTCTGTTTTCTGTGCAGAGACCAGATCTTCTCTTTGGCAAGATCATATTCTGTACACAAGGTAACCCCTGGCATTTAGTCGAGGCTCTCATCCAGAAAAAAAACAAAACAAAACAAAACGTCAGGCACTTAACATTTGTAGAAGCCAGTGTAGGGATAGGGACAGATTTAAAGAAAACAGCTAATTGATCACAGTATTTTTAGAAAATAAGTAGATGAACAGTTCACTAATCTCTTACTTGATTCCTACATGCAGAAGAGTTCTAGGTTATGTAAGCAGAATTCTAACGTGAATCACCAAAACAGAGAATCATAGACCCTCAATAAATTCTCAGACTTGGGCCAGTTTATAGACCTAGAATCCCTTGAATGAAGGGGAGGCTGAGTCCACTTGAAAAAGAAACTTTCAACACTGGTAAATGTTTATACTACTTATATTTCTCCCAGTATTCTCTAGAGGGACATATGACAATTTGCCGGGACAATTTTACATTGGGAAATCAGACTTTTTAGGGATTCCTGAACACTGGCACTGAAATGACACTAATTCCAGGACACCTCAGAACTTATTGTGGTCCACCAGCCAGAGAAGGAGTTTATGGAGGTCAGGTGCTCAATAGAGTTTTAGCTCAGGTCCATCTCACAGTGGGTTCAGTGAATCCCATGAGCCTAACGTATGATATTTCTTCAGTTTCAGAATGTATAACTGGAATAGACATATACAGCAACTAGCATAATTCCCACATGATTCTCTGACCTCTTTTGGGGATTTTATGGTAGGAAAGGAAAGGTAGAGAGGGACTAATAATTATGTGAGTTGAACTTAGTTCATTTTCACACTGTGACAAGATACACTTTTTACTATACTTATTATTTTTTGGTGACTCAGAATAACATCTGGGATAAAATTCTGGCATTCATAGGCTTTAGGTAAAAGTTCATGTTTATTTGTAAAGCCATTTTTTCCCAATTAAAAAGTAATCCTTTCTGGGCTTTTATGGTAGGAGAGCTCAAGTGCAAGCCATTAGAACAGCCTCTCCCTACAAAAACGGTAACCCAAAGCAATACTGCGTTCCTGGAAGGACTGCAGAGATTAGCACTATCATTTCAAAGATTCGGGAGCAGTGATACTAACATATTCCCATTCAGCCTAACTATTTGGCCTCTACAGAAAAAAGCCAGTTTTTTTTGCAATAGATCTCTCAATATATTTCTCTTATTCGTTTGGTTTCTCTGGTTGAGCCCTGACTGATACAGATTTTGGTACCTAGAGTGGAGTACTGCACCAAAAGAATTCCTGAAAATATGGAAACAGCTTCAGGATTTGGAAGTTGATGAAAGATAGAATAATTTTGATAATCCTGGATTTATTTGATCAGATTACTAGTAGAAATACGGACATTAAAGGCATTGTGAGTGAGGGCTCAGAAGGAATTGAGCATGATAGAGAAAACCTGTTTCATCATAGAGAATACCTAAATCATCTTATCAAGACTTTTGGAAGTGAGGGTTCAAAAAGAAATGAGGAAAATGTTACTAGAAACTGGAGGAAAGGTGATCCTTGTTATACAGTGGCAGAAAACTTAGTTGAATTGCATGGTAAGGATACGTGGAAAGCAGAACATTTCGGTAATGAACTTGTGTATTTAGATGAGATTTCCAAGTGTTGAAGATGTATCGTTTCTTCTTACTGCTTAGAATAAAATTCTAGAGGAAAGAGAGGAATTGAGGGAAGAACCGTTAAGCAGAAAGGAACCAGACTTTAATGATTTGGGAAATTGTGAGCCTATTCAAATTGCCAAGGCCTCTAAAATGAAAAGATTAACTGTCAGAAAAGTGTTGTCTTGAGAGACACTTAACCTTTAGATAGTGTCTCCAAAGTGTCAAAATGCTGGAGTATTCAATCACACAGAATACTCTCTGAAGAGGTGATGTGATGACAGAAACAGAGGGAGAAAGGGAGATGTGACAATGGAAGCAGAGATTGGATTGATGTAGGGCCATGAGCCAAAGAATGCAGGTATCTTGTAGAAGCTAGAAAAGACAAGAAAAATCCTCCCCTAGAGTCTCGAAAAAAGATCACAGCACTGCCAACACCTTGATGTTCATCTACTAAGACTGATTTTGTACTTCTGAACCAGAGAATGGCAGAATAATATATATTTGTGCTGTTATAAGTCACTTTGTGGTAATCTGTTGTAATAGAAATAGGAAATTAGTACAAGGACCTATATGAATTCTGTTAATTCAAAAAGGTATATTGGAAAAAAGAACTGTTACTATTATAAAGGATAAAAATATCATTTCTTTAGAATCTATCATTCTAAAAACACTGTTATTCTCCCCATCCTTTTTCAATAAAATTTTACAAATATAAATTATTGACTCCAATCCCCAAATGTCCTTCAATCCTTTAAATATAGGTGTCACTTTTCTTTATATATTAATGGAAATATTAATCCTAGGGACAAGTAAGAAAACTAATTGCCACAATTTTTTAAATTTAGGAAACCAATATTCAGTAATAAATAATTAAACCTCATATAGTTTTAACTCATGGTCTACAATCATTACAAAAACTGGATGGCTAATAAAGACTGAACATTTTCTATCAAATTATATTTTTTTCATATAAACGTATTTGGATTATACTTGGAAATATTTAACTTGACTTATCTCTTCTCTTCTGCAAAGATTTTTGAAAATAGTCCATGGATAAACTGATTTTAGCACATATACCTTTAGAGAAAAAAACAATTTATATGGTGTATTAGTTTGTTAGGGCTGCCATTAAAAAAAATAATAACTACAAACTGAATGGCTTAAACAATAGAAATTTATTTTCTAACAGTTCTGGAGGCTAGAAGTCCAAGGTCAGGGTGCCAGCATGGCTGGCTTCCTCTCAGGCCTCCCTCTTGATTTGCACATGGTCAGCCTTTGTAGCATCTTTACTGTATAAGCTGCAACATACACAGTTGTCCCTCTGTGTACTCAGGCCTCTGAAGTCTCTCTGTTCTATTCTCCTCTTCTTATAAAAAGACTGGTCAGATTGGATTAGGATGTACACTAATGGTACCCTCATTTTAACTTAACTACATTTTAAAAGTTCTGTCTCCAAATATAGTCATAGTTTGAACTACTGGGTAAGGTTAGATCTTCAACACATGAATTTGGGGGACCACATCTCAGTCCATAATAGATGGTAAAGTACATTAATATATATTATAACATCCATCTTCCAAATTATATTTGAGTTCAGAGATGTAAATATACTATGATCATTCTTTTCTGGACCTTTATAAGAACTTTTTCATCAATAACTGTTCAGTTCTTATTTCCCCACTTTCTCAATTATATAAAAATATAGAGAAAATTAAATATATATATTTCTTCGTTCATTTGATAATTTATTTTAAAAGAAATCTGTGATGATTCCTTGATAGTCCAAAAACAAGGACAAAGATTCAAAAAGTTTGCATTTTGACTAATCTCTTTTATTAAAAACTTTTAAATAACAAAATGTTTGGTGAAACTATTCTTACACAAAATAATAAAGAGAGGATGAGTTATTCAGCTAAATGACAGAGAAAGTAGAGATAGCAGATGGAAACTCTAGGACTGGAAATAAAAGGAGATTCTGAAACTCTGGGAATTCATAGAAACCTTAGGGAAAGTTGGGACTTGCCCAGACTAACAAAACGAAGGGCTTGGGGAGGGAGTGGGGGATAATGGTGGTAGCCTTCTGAGGAAGTTTTGCCTGGAATGCAAATACCTTTATGTATTTTTTAATTTGTTATGGATTATTAAATCACACAACCTATCACAAATAAAAGCATTTTCCACAGCTTTTGAAGACAGATAGTATTAAAATCACTGTGCTTCCTGGTATAATCAGACAGATTAAAACTGGCGACACTGAATGCTTTCTAAAAGAGTTTACAGAATTAGAACAACCAAAAATGTTATCTAAGTAAATACAGTAAAATGTGCTTTCCACTCTGATGAGGTTAGATTCATTGAGAGTTTGGGGGAAAGGGTAGGGCTGGGCTGAGGAACGGTTTTCCAGGAAGTAGGCTGATTACAAGAACACATAGGTGAAGAGAGCATCTTACTTGAGAGACATAAATCTTTTTTATTTTCCAGCTCAAAGGAAAACAATAGCTCTATTTTATTGACAGACACTTAGCAAGAAGCACCATGTTTGCAGATGAAGGGTTTACAAATGTTTTGTCGAAGAACAGAATGAATGAAAGAATGAACAACTGAATGAACCAAGTTTGGTCTGGTTTGTAAGTTGACTTGAAAGACAACTCGAAACTCAGAATTTCCTATTTGTTTTGAGTAATATCAACATTCCAAAATTGATGTATACCCATACAGTGTGGCCGCTGAAAGAAATTCTCTTTGGCTTTTTAAATTCCAATGTCTTCGCTAAAATCCAACCCTGTCCTTTAATTGAGATGCCTTATACCTTTTCTCCCCAGGGTGACTGGTATGCATAGAAGGAAAGATGTAAATATTGAAGAGGTTACAAGATAAAAAAAGATTAAGGGTTTGAAATAATAGTAAACTGCAGTGAATAAAACCCTTTTGCCAGACCCTGGGGTATGTAGAATATGCGACATACTGCAGCCTCCTCCTAAAAATTAGGCCCTCCCTCTGTCACTTACAATAGGCATCAAGAGTTCTTTTTTAGAGAACAAATCAGGATATTTCAGGCTTCTATGACTCTCTGTTCTTCCCTCTGGGAATTGCCTTCATCTTGTTGACTAATGACTAGACATCTACAGAGGTCCACCTCAAACATTGCCTTCTCTTTGAAATCTTCCAAAGATCCCTAGGAACACTTCTTTTTTCCTCTGTTTGTGTTCTCTTATTATATCATGAAAGTTTATTTTACTAGTTTTTATACTGGAGGATAGATTACTATTTGAAATCTTTGTCTACTGTACTTTTGAACCATAGGGATCTAGTTTTATTATTATTATATTGCTGTTCTATACAACTACCTTCCTTTGTATTCATGCCTCCATCGGTATGAGTCAGGGAAGACCCATCATTTCCCTTGCTCCTGAATCACCACTGTCAGAAGAGGGGGCGTCAAACTCTAGATGTCCTGGAAATATTCTACCCTCCCACCTCATTCAAAGTTTCAGACTGAGAAACCAGAAGGTCTACGTCATTCATCATGCCATTTATTTCTGTCTATCACAAGGAACTCAGGGTTTCTGGGATGCTCTTTATTCACAGCTTCTAAATCTCCTGAATCTCAATGAGTAGTAAGTAAATCCATTTTACTGTACCCTCTCATCGTTACTTAGCTTCATATACTTATTAATATCTGGCAACCTATATATTTTACTTATTATTTGTCTGCCTTCCTTCATTAGAATATATGTGACATGAAGGCAGTTGTGTGTGTGTGTGTGTGTGTGTGTGTGTGTGTGCTTTGTTCATAGCTGTATCCTAAGGAACTAGAACATTTCCTGATTCATATTAGGTGCTAATTAAATGTCACTGAATGAAAATATATATGCTTAGACTATAGTAGGTCCTTGATAAATGCTTGTGAAATATATCAAAGCGTTTATCTTATGTAGTACAGTAAAATAATTATAAATTGACTCATTGTCACAAATGTGACACAAATGTGACACATTGACACAAATTGTCATAAATAAGTAAAACTTAAAAATTTACTTTTGGTTTTGATAAAAGTAAATCTCATTCATTTCATTGCATACCCTGAATTGATTAAAATCTTACTAGTTTCCTTAAAGCTTGATGACACAATTCCCCTAAGGTTATAAGAAAAGATTGATTAAAAAAAATAAATTCAGGGATTTTTCTTAGTTTTGTTTTGCTTATTTCCAACTAAATATCTTCCATGGATATAGTTACTTATAAATAGTCACCTTGTATGAACTTCTGTGACATTATCATGTGTTATATTTTTGCATATGTATATTTTTATTTGGAACATGTTTTTCCTAAATTTTTGTTCATAATTCATTTGTCTTATCATTAATATTTCTTGATAAAAGCATTCTATTTCCTCCAGTATTTTGGAATTTCTGGCCACTGAAAGGGCTATAATTTCCTATAATGCAGCATACTCATTTACAATAAACTAATGTTTTCTGTCTCAGGTACAAAAATGTAACAAACTAGACAAAAGCAGATGTCTCTGAAGATGTTCCTCAGATTCCAGCTATGTTTATGATCCAAAATAAAGTAGCAGTTTTGTTTTCTAAGTGGGTTATTTTATTAGTAATAAAATATCTTGAACTTGGAAATTATATTTATTTATACAAGAAATCAAAAGAAACATACTTTAACAGATGCTATATTTTAACAAATAGTCCCCCCATAAAGAATAATTCCCTTTATATAATGTTTTTAGCTAGTCCTTAGATGTTTGTATTAGAGCCTTTTTGTCCCCAGTAACATAATGTATCATTTAACATAATAGAGTTGTTTGCATATTGCTGATTCTTTTTGAGAAAACATATTCTTGACAGAAAACTTAAAAGCTAGTATCATTTAAAATGTAAACTTGCAAAGCTAGTCCCATGAAAGACTCTGTATATCTTCACTGTGATCCCAAAATTCTAAAAAGAATATATACGATAACTGAGGTCTAGTCCAGAAAAAAAAATATGAAGATTCAATACAGGCTAATGAAATTTAAAATGGCAATTTTTATTTGGCTAATACATAAAACAATTCATACTTACATGCAGAGATTGCATCACACTTTTAATGTGTTTACATCAAGAAACTAAAATTTAAACAGGAAGATTATCACAGTATAAGAACTGTAAAAAATTAATAAACAGAAACCTCAATTAAAGATTTGGGAGACCAGCAGGGGGAGCTCTCACACCCTGTGACAATAGTGGAGTCTAATAGGAAGAAGGATGCCTCTTCTTTCCTGGCAAGGACTCAACCAATGAAAAGCCATGGACTCTTCGTTTACTATAGTCCTCCCAACTTCCTTTTCCCCTCTTTAGCGTTTGCCTTCCCTTGTCTGTGGGGACTTGTACATTGCACACTATGGTTGCAGACCCTGAATTATGATTCTCTGCTGATCCCAAATTAACCCATCTTTGTTGGAGAAATATCTGGCATTCTATTTTTTTTCAAGTCAACAGTACAAATTCTTGCCGTATCTCAAAGGAAAAAAAAAAGTTTAAAACCAAATCAAATGAAACACTAAAATAAATCAAAATACAAAAAAAGAAATCCAGAAAAGCTTGACTTTTTGTTTATGATGATTCAGTTTTAAGTGTATTGATAACATTTTTTTTAAAAAGGGGGAAAAAAAAAACCCTCAGAAAAACTTCTAAGTGCATGTTTCCAAAATAAAATGGCAACAGAATCTTGAGATAGGCAACTTACTACTTTTTTCTTTGTATGTAGATCATTTTCATTATTTTTTCATTTTGCATGAAATTTAGAATTAAATTCTAATATAAGGGATCAAAAAACTTATAATGCATTTCTATTAAATGAATAGAAATTCCTTTCTCCTTCATAGCCCTTAAAGTGTAAATTAAATGTATGGAAATGGACTAATTTTCTTTTCTCTTTCTTCACTTTATGTGAAACTGTGAGGCCAAAAAGAACTTAAAATATTTAACAACATAAATAATATTGTATTAATTAGCAGATTCATAAAGTGTCAGTCTTTGGGGACAAGTTTTCAGGGACCATTCTACTACAATCTTTTAAAGTACTGTGAACCTCTCTTGCCATATTTAAGGTGATGATTTTTGGATATTTTATGTATTCATTCATCCCTTAACTTGAATTTTGTTTATTAAAAATTATTAAAATATAGTACCTGTCTCAATCTCTCTACACAGTAAAAGAGATATAACAATATAAACATTTAAAATATAATGTGTTGGGTTAAAAAAAAAGGATCTATGTATACCATGCAGCAGTACGCTTAAAAAGGAGGAGGTTACATTGACTGATGTTTAGGGAGTTGTACACTATTGTTTCTAAAGTGCGATGAATTCACCAGGCAGTTTGAAAAAACAAGATATGCGGGCAATGGGAGTGGCATGGCTGGCACTGTATTATGTGTTTAGAGAACTTTAAAAGCATGCTACTGATGGTTCACTGAGTTAAGCGGTAGAAATGTTTCAAATAAAAATCTGGAGTTGCATGCAAGTTCACATAATTTCTTTATTCACCTGTTCAACAAACATCCAGTTAGCTACACAGGTTTGGGGGAGGGGTCAAATGATGACTAAACTGAACATGGATTGTTCTCACAAAACCTACAGCCCAATGGATAAAAAAGCTTATTCAAAAATGCACGTAAAATGTGAAAGGGCTATTGTAGAGAGAGTAGCCAGTCTGGTTATTTGTGGTTGAGTAACAAACTTCTCCTAAGCTTAGTGGTTAAAAACAATTTATTTTTATTATTATTATTATCATCAGCAGCTGCATTATTCTGCTTGTTTGTTTGACTTGAATCAAGTAAGTGATTCTCTCACACAATTGCAGCCAGATATTGGAAGGGGCTGAATCAACTGAAGGCTCAATTGGGCTGGAAATCCAAAATGGCATTTGGTACTGAGTGGCTGTCTGGGAGCTTAGCTGGAGCTGTTGACAAGCACACCAATGTGCGGCCTCTCCATGTGGCTTGGACCTCTCCATGCTGGGTTCTGAGAGTGAGCATTCCAAAACCAGGAAGCAGAAAAGTACCCGACTATGTAAAATGTATGCCTTGAAATGCCATATACTATGGGTCAAAACAGTCTCTTAATCTGCCCAGACTCAAGAAGATGGAAAAATACTTATTTTTAGAAAATGAAATCTGTTCCAGTAACCATATAATTTATTATTCAAGTAGGGTTACCTTTGACAAGGTGAGTACAGTTTTCTATTTTTACACCTAATTTATAATTCCCTATGATTCTGACAACCCTTGCCACCTAGTCACTTAGTGGCTTCTTGAATCTTGCTGGATATGCCATGAACCATAGCACTGCAGGCTGGTATATTAAATGGAGAGAAACAAAATAGAAGACTGTCTCTTACTGCAAGGAGTAAGATGTCCGTAACCGAGCATTGCAGGCTGATATATCAAATGGCGAGAAATAAAACAGAAGATTCTCTCTTACTGCAAGGGATAAGATGTCCTTAACCATGTGTAACCGAGCATTTTGCTTTAGTAACATGCCCTACATACTGACCTTGAAAGGGAAGCATTAGTTATGTTGCTTTCAGAATGGATCCAGAGAGCAGAGCTATCACCAGTCATTTTCTAGTGATACTCTGTTTACTGAATATGCATTTCAGTTACTACTAGATGATTACCTGGAAGTAACTGAAAATAAAATTTAAATGTTTTTCTAACCTACTGAGGCTATTTTAATACAAATTTCAAAATAATATTTCATTTACAAAAAGAAAAATTAAGAGATATGCTAAACCAGCCAGGAAACTTGGAAAACAGGCACAAATTAGGATTACCCTGGGCAATCCAGAATATGGTCACCCTAAAGGATATATGGACACAATACTAAATAAGTACACAGAGAAAAAGCTACTGAAATTTAATGGAGGACACAGAAGGATTTTCTGACAAGCTAAGCATTTTTAACTTTATCCTCAGGCTATGTACAGTTCAAGCATGAAAATACAAAATCAGATTGGCACTTCAGAATCATAACTATGTAAATAAAGGAAATGGCTTGGAGCGAGTATATACAGAGTGATAAAAGAACAATGAGGAAGCTATAACCATTTTCAAGACAATATGATATTAGAGGAATGTATGAACTAAAATGTTAGCAATAAGGATGAAGGATATTACTTAATCAAAATCTAGAATAAAGAATTATCAGACATAATTACCAAACATTTAGCATGGTACTATCATACCACCTTTAACATAATTTAGTTTTAAGCTAACTTTCAATTTAATGAATGATGGCATTAGAAAATTAGAAATTCCAGTTTTCTTGATCAGAGATTTAAGCTCCAACTGTCCTTCAGAGCCCCTGACTGTTAACATTGGATATAATCCACAACCACCAACAACAAAAATTGGATATTTTTAATCAAAGCTAATTACTGAAAAGTCAACTCATAATAATTTCAGCAAAAAGTTCCAGTAAAACATATATTCTCGAATGTTTTGCATCAAAAAGGATTGTCTAAAATGATATCAAAGTGGTGTATTTTAAAGACTTTCATATAGAAAGCAGGCTAACTAAGGCATTAGAAGGCTGATGCTTGTGCATCACTTTTTTTAGGGAAATCATGGTCTATTTGGAGGTAGGGTGATTTTAATTTGTTTATTTTCTTGAACTTGATATTTTTGAGTACGAGATGTGAGGAAATTTAAACAATCCTTTCTTGAGGTTGGCATGCTAACGTACACACACTGTTTCTTTACAGTCTATAAGGGAGATTATACACTAGCTTAGAGGAATGCTAGAATAACAAGAATGGGCAGCAAGGAATATGTCACACATGTGGACTAACCACATGTCACCTCTATGGGGCTAGGCCACTTCTTGTTCTAACATAATTCAAAATTTCATCGTCATTGTATTGGCATTATATATCAGTACCCTGGATAATGTCTATAACACATTTTGATCATCACTGTGTAGGGATTTAAGAGCAAGGGCTCTGGTGCCACACAGCATGAGATTGAATCCGAGGTCCTCCATGTTCAGAAAGTATGGATGAGCTAACTTCTCTAACAACTTTCTCACCTGTTAGTCAGGGATACCAATAGTCCCTGCTGTGAAGGATCTGTTAAAAATTAAATGAGTTGATAAATATAAAACACATAGAATGCAGAATGGCTTAGAGATAGATTAGGGAGATAAACTATTTTGTCATCCAGACAGGGACGCCTTGAGAAAGAAAGGGTAAACTGAGAACTGAGACTGTTGTAGGCAAAAAGATTCACCTAATTAAACGTTACTACATGTGTTTTGTGGTGTTAATCTCCTGTGAATCAACCTTTATTTCATGTACACAAGCAACAAACAGTGTTTGTATCAGACACTGTTTTGTGCTGGTGATAACAGCAGTCTTCAAAACACAAACTCTGCTGCTGTCACGGGATGGTGATAGATTTCAACAATTGTACAAATTATTTACTGACAACTGTAATCATTCTAAGAGGAAATAAGATCATGCACAATGTTTAGAAACACAAAACAAAAATTACACATACCACAAAAATGAAGTAAAATGAAATTAATAACCCAATTTGCATTAACGATTTAAAGTTCCATGTTTTTATAATCAGGAGTTTTAACGTGTTCTTAGGTATTGTGTGCTGAATGTAGTGCATGAAAGAAAATGTTAATTAAATGGGAAAACAGGTGGCTTGTTTCACAAAACAGAGCTTTTAAAAATTGTTTACTGGGCTTCCCTGGCGGCGCAGTGGTTGAGAGTCCGCCTGCCGATGCAGCGGATGCGGGTTTGTAACCCGGTCCGGGAAGATCCCACATGCCGCGGAGCGGCTGGGCCCGTGAGCCATGGCCGCTGAGCCTGCGCGTCCGGAGCCTGTGCTCCGCAACGGGAGGGGCCACAACAGTGAGAGGCCCGCGTACCGCAAAAAAGATAATAAATAAAAATTTTTTTACTTTTAAGTCATGAATTAATGAATTCGTATTGATTCCAGCATGTGGTAAAGAAATCTATTTGAAATAAAGACAGTTTAGTTATTAGTGCTAACAAAACATTAAACCATTTACATGGATATGCCTCTAGATTTTCAATAATTTTTAATTTTAACTAATGCAATTAATTTACAATGCACAAATAACATTCAAATATTGACACTGACTTAAATGTGTGGTGGTATTATGAGATTTAGGAATTATAAGACACCATACTCTCTTGTTAATCAAATTGGGGAATGCAAAAACAAAAACAAAACAAAATACTCTGCTCAATTATTTTATGTGTTTTTTTCTGGGAAACATTTGGCACATGCATTGTACAAATTTCTACTGCTAATAATAGAACTGGAACGACTTTCATATTATTGAATTTATTATAGGAACATTTCTTCTGTCAGTCTTGAAAAAAACTTCATTACTCTTAGCTAGTAGGAAATCTAGCAGCCTAATTTGAGTCCTGAAAAAGCTTGTTCTTAGCCACTTATGTCTCTATCTATATGTCTATATCTATCTATATATCTTTATATCTTGGTTGAGAGGTGGAAAATTACTAGCTCTGAGAAGGAAAATATGTGCACGTGTGTGTGTGTGTGTTTGTTGAGTGAGTACAGTTAAGGAATGAGAATAAGCAGTAAGTCAGGAATTTATTCTTTTTGTTCTGAAGGCTTACTGTCAGTGGTTAAGCAACAAAAGACATAAAGAATGAAAAAGGTCAAGTTGAGAGTGCAAGTCAATGGAATTTTCTGTCAGGAAGGAGTGAGTATGGAATCTATCATGACCGTATTCTTCCACTGACTCCTGTCCATCAAGAATGGAACAAGAGGGCTTCCCTGGTGGCGCAGTGGTTGAGAGTCCGCCTGCCGATGCAGGGGACATGGGTTCGTGCCCCGGTCCGGGAGGATCCCACATGCCGCAGAGTGGCTGGGCCCGTGAGCCATGGCCGCTGAACCTGCGCACCCGGAGCCTGTGCTCCGCAACGGGAGAGGCTACGACAGTGAGAGGCCCGTGTACCGCAAAAAAAAAAAAAAAAAAAAAAAAAAAATTAGGAAAAAAAAAAAAGTAAAGCACAATTGGTGGAGTGACTCGCACTGCAGACTGAACTATCAACAAGTACTTATGGCTCTGGTCCCTGCTCAAAAGTAGTTGTGTTATGGGCTTTCTCAGTAAATGGTTCAAAGCAACACACACGTGTTTGATAAAGGTTACCTCTATAAATCTAAGAGGCTCAGAATTATGGCACTTCTTTCTGAGGTGCTGGGTACCTGATTCTCTGGGACTTAATCCCACCTTCTGGCAGACATATTGTCTTAAGAGGTTACATTGACATTTGCTAATTTTTACTTACAAGCTCCAGTCAGCATGATTATCACCAACTGAATGACACACCATGATAACTTGGGCAATAGCAAAAGATCGAGATAACAGTGAGCCTGATTTTACCAGGGACCTGTAGAACTACAATAATCCTGAGCTTAGACAGTAAAGTTGCACTGATGTCCTTATAATATGAGACTACATGGCTTCTGCTGGCATTTCCTATTTGATAAAGAGGAGAAAACATTTGTATATCAAAGACAAAGGTTTGGTTTGTTGGGTCCAGTAAATATAAAATAACTAGCACAGCAGGTGGAAATGAAGTCAACACCTGATAAAAATAACATTAATACACACTCATTTATCAATATCTGTTTTTCTTTAGAAGTAAAATAGAAAAATTCAAAGTGATAGGAAAGATACTTCTACATTTTTCATGTCTCTCAGTGTGGCAATCATATTTGCAATCTGTCAGCTATGGAATATTGCTTTTGGTTTATTCTTTTGTTAGGACAGGAAAGTACCAAGGGCTTCCACTTTTCCCTTTTTTCTATAATAAACCCTAACCTATGGTTCAGGGACCTGACATAGAAATTCTGCCACTTGTTTCCCAGCTATGGATTTAAGAACAGGAAAATAGTAAAATGTATGTTTGTGGGCATATTGAGACAGATTTAGATAAACCTCTTCATTTGTAATTTGATCTCCTGTGTTATTTATGAAGTTATTTCCTCTCAGCTCCATATTTACCTGTCATTATGTTCTGCATTAATCAATAGTATTTATTAAAGCAACTTTCCTTTAAGGGAGCATAGTAAAGGGCAGTAAAGGGCAGTAAAGGGCACTGGAGGGACATGGGAGGTAGATGATATTGTTCAGATCTTTTGACTATTACAAATCCATTCAAACATTTCTATCACTGTAAGTGTTGTTCCAGCTATATTATAAAAGAGAAATTCTAAAACTATTTTTAATACAGGTTACTATTGAATCTAGTTTCATGTCATCCAATCAGGCTAACTACTAGAAAAACTCCTCTGTGGCAGGAACTAACTCAATGAATCTAAACACTCTGGTTGGTCTGGCTTTGTCCAACACTACATACCTTCCTCTATGAGATAACGCCTGATAATTTTTTTCTCAGAAATTTGCCTTAGGTTCTGCCAACATAAATGGTAAAAACTTTGCAGTACTTTAATAGGTATTATATCTCCTTCCAAGAAAGGTTTTGTCTTCTCCTTGGATGATTTAATTATTTTCCGCTATTTATCCAGATCTACCTGGGTCTGGATGAAATGAGAGGTAGTGGGGTGGGTCTTGAGGAAAGCTGGTATCTATGTGCAAGCAAATGTCCCTTTGTGGAATTGTACAGATTTTCTGAGTAAGGGGAGACTGGTCTCCTCAGATGAGAAGAGAATGGTGTCGGCTGAGAAGGGAGGCACAGTGGGATAGGGTGATTTAATACAGTTAGATTCATTAGAATTTACCCCAAGTGCCTGCCATCCAGTCTCCCAAGTTTTCTCAACTACTTAAATTTAGTATAAATGACCTTCAAAGCTGTGCATTATACTCATTTTATAACTCTTTATAGTGCAGTCACAGATATTTGGATTGGAAATTGGATACATTGACCCTGGAGAAGATTATTTCAAGTCAGTCATAGGAGATCTCTGGTTTTCCTACCTGGTCCAGAATTGAAATTTAAAATAATTTTCTGGTCATTTACTTTCTGTAAGTTCTCCAGTATAATCAGAGGCTGTCATCACCCCACAGTCACTTAATCATTATTTCCAATATGTCATTCTATAGCTCGGGCAGTTTCATCTCCTAAGTCGGTGATTTCTGTAAGAACATCATTCCAGCCAATAATAAGTTATAATTTAAGTAAATATTTTGCTACTGCACTCTCCTTGCCTATCCAAACCCAATTTACCACTGATGATGACTCTTACTAACCTGAAATCAAACCAAGTCATACATGGAGTTCCAAATTTCTGCATATGCTCTCTTCTGTGAAAATATTTCAAACACTTAATACTTTATCAGGAAAGATTCAAATGGGAAAACAGAAGTCTACACTATGCATTTCAAATAAGAAGGATTTAATACAGGAATTTTGATGATTAAAAGCTATTCCAAAGAATGGTCAGAGAGGGTATTTCTAGGTTTCAATTATTGGACACTGTAGGAATCAGAGGAAACAATGATGCATAATGTCAGTTGCTTTCAACACCAGAAGTAGATGATTATTATTAGTAGAAAGATGCCTAAAAGCCAAGGACAATACCTGAATTTTTGCCTTATCATAAAGCAAATATACCTGTCCACAGTGTCAACTAGACAAATAGGTTTTCATTCTCTTTTTCTTTCAAAACTTTATATGAGTACTTTTCAATAGCAACATTTAACCTGAAGCTTGATTTTTAAGAGTCTAAGAAATGAAGGTTTAGGGATTTTAGCCCTTATGGTACAAGAGAAGGCATATACGGGCAGAAGGATAATATCTAGCTCAGAGAGACATTGATTGTTTTGAGCAGATGATGTTTTAGTCTGTTTTGGCAGCTGCAAGAGAATATCATACACTGGGTGGCTTATAAAGAACAGAAATTTATTTCTTACAGTTTTGGAGGCTGAAAAGTTCAAGATCAAGGCACTGGAATATCTGGTATTTAATGAGGACCCAGTTCCTAGTTCATGGACATCCATCTTCTCACTGGGTTTTCACACAGTGGAAGGGATGTCTCTGGGATTTCTTTTATAAGGGCACTAATCCCATTCATGAGGGCGCCATCCTCATAACTTGATCATCTCCTAAAGGCCCCAAGTTGAAATACCATCACACTAAGGATTAATTTTAAAACTGGGAAGTTTTGGAGGACAGAAACATTCAGTCTATAGCAGGTGAGTTCTATATTCTAAATAATCCAAATTCTAAATGATCAGTCTATTTGCTGTGCTGAAAGTAGACAGGAGGAGCATAAGTAAAGAATCAGTGAAGCCAGGAGGAATTACTCAAGGAAAGGAAAGAGATAATGGCAATTTGCTTCAAGATGGCAGTGGTGAAGTTGGTGAGAAATATTCAAATTCTGGAAATATTTTGAAGGTGAAGCTGTGGTGAACCACAGTTCATCCTGTGGGTGAACTGGATGTGGAGTTTAAGGGAACAGGTGAAGTCAAAGAACATTGCTATGCTTGAGCACTGAAGGATTGAGTTGCCATTAATGTGGATAGGAAAGACTGTAGATAGAGTTTACTGAGGAATAATACAACAACTTTAGTTTGTATACTATGAGAAGTTTTTAAAATATATTAGTAAGCATATTGAGTAAATGGTTGAATATTTCAGTCTGGAGTTTTGAGTGTATAACTTGGGATTCACTGACATATAGATGTATTTAAAATCATGAGACAGATGAAATAGCCACAAATAGTGGATACATTTTTAGTGAAGACAAAAGAAGACTGAAGCTCAGGATATTCCACACTTAAAATCTTGGGAAAAGAAGAGAATCCAACAAGGTAGGAAGGAAATCTTAAATCAAAGCGAGGGGGGAAAAAAAGAGTGAATCACTGAAGACAGAGAGACCAGCTATGTTAAACACTACTAATAGGGCATGTCAGATAAGGGCTAAAAACTGACTATTCCACTTAGCTATACAAAGATGATTATTAAAATTGTTAAGAAAAAAATATGAAAAAAAATGTAGCCAAACGTGTGACTGAAAGGATTTGGGTGAGAATGGGAAGATGAAAGGCTAGGTAGAAGTAAAAGAGGTTTTGGATTTTTTCCAAATTTCCTCACATAAAACACACACATGTGTGCGTGTGCACACACACACACACACACACACACAGATATCACCTTCAACAAACTGGACGCATTGTCATGAAATACAGAATATAATTTTATGGGGTCAAACCACTGATATTAGTAGGACCAATGTAATATGACAGCTATGTGTGAGAAAGAAAAGGGAACAAAATTGGGATATTTTGATAGTCCTAATAGCTTAAAACCTAGAAAATACCAGCTAGTATTCACTTTACCAAAAGGAAGATTACCTAATAAGCATGGAGGAATAAGAAGGTATAGGAATGCAACAGCCAAAACTAGGAGTCGTTTTCCTAAAATTCCTTTTACTGATTAATGTCAGAGGGCCAAGAAATACTAGTACTTATGGCGGTGGACTGGTTCTCAGAGATCTTAGAAATATTCAATGGAAGATACCTTTAAGAAAAATTAAAAAAAAAAAGACGCTCGTTAGGG
This sequence comes from Globicephala melas, assembly GCF_963455315.2. Classification (NCBI taxonomy): domain Eukaryota; kingdom Metazoa; phylum Chordata; class Mammalia; order Artiodactyla; family Delphinidae; genus Globicephala; species Globicephala melas. The sequence continues at coordinate 19,771,403 of NC_083316.1, read as the reverse complement.
TAGAATAAAACTTCAACAAAGATGGAAAACTGAGGTACATTCAAGAGAACTTTGAACACCAATAGGAAATGCAAGTAGAGAAAACAGACAAGACTCGGAAGGATTTGGGTAGGCTCATAAAGGGAATACGTTAATAAAGGTCACAAGTGTTGGTGAGCATTTGGTTGGATATAATATATGAATACATAAATATAAGTTAGCTGTCAACCTTTGTCACCTTTATAAATATCATTAATATGCCCCATGTTTTAGATTCTTAAATCCTAATATGAAGACTTAACCATTTATACTCTGCATATCTAGTATTAAATCATTATACATTAGCTATTAAGTATAAATTTGCTTCTCTCTAGAGGCATTGATGTTAAACCAAAAATATTTTCCAGCTATGCATGATGAAATCACACTCTTCTGCTCCTACAGTGATCATGTTCTTAAGATTCTAAACATAAGGACAGAAAAATATTTCCTCACATCATCAGAAGGTAATGGATAGACTTGAATATAAAATTTACAACTTTAAGGCCTTAACTCGATTCTTTTGTAATAAAGATACAATCTTTTAAAATATAGAAAGTTTGAAAGTGGTTGCTTCTATTTCCAGCACTGTAATGTATGAACTTGCAAATAAATAAGAAAATTTAAACAGTGATTCTACCATTGATTACTATCAAGAGAGCATTCTGCAATTCATAAATCTAAGTGAGGTCTATTTTGCAACTTGTCATCTTTTGTAAATCAACATTTTCTTTGTAAAAAATAGAGTACATTGGAAGTACAAAACAGCAAAGCATATTTTAACCTATCTAAATGTGTGATAAATTGTACTTTTCTATTTGAAGTAGATAAAATGAACATTTATCAGAAATATAACTTAGTTGTAGCTACAGGACATTCATGCGTACTTTCTAAATAAGACTACCATTGATTTGGACAGATCAAATGAATATAAATCATGACTAAACCTAATCATCTAGTCTTTGGCATGATTAAATACTTTGGGGTTATGATTTATTTAGCTTACATACTTAGATATTTTACTTTTAAACATATGTTGTGATATCAATCTAACTGGAATAATTTACTATCTCCTTCTCTTTGCTAAGAGAGAACGAAGGAAACCTAATTTGATTTCTTAATACAGGGGGTGCTTGCCTGTACAAAGGGGTCAGAAAAATGTGATGTATACTATTTAATGTGTAGTAGGCTCCAAGTTGAAGTAAGAAAGAAACCGATTACTACTTTACACAATAATACAATTCTTGAATTGCTAAGGAAAATAGAGATATCTAGCTAATTTCTTGATACCGTACTGGTCCTCAAAATGAATGTCTTTGCTTGAAAGACATATGTGTTGAAAAAAATTAATATTAAAGAAACAATCATGCTTTCATTTGGCAAGTTTATGTAAACTAGAAAGGAAATATGACTGTTTCTAGGCTTGACCATGGTTTTCGGTGGACTTTAGTAAGCAACAGTGATCTTAATACTCAATGCCAGGGCTACTATAGAGAATGAAACAGTCAGGATAACAAGCATAGAACAGAAAATACAGACAGATCCAGAAATTAAGATATTGTCCTGTGACCAAGGGTGAAGATTCACTTCGAGACAATGGAAGATGATTTATTAAGGAGAGAAGGAGAACTACTTAGAAAATGAAAAATAAAATGAGGAGTATCTTCAAGAGAACCTTATGACTACTTTTATCCTTCCTTCCCTTGAGAACCCTGAGGAATCCTTATTTTAGTAAGAGCCTTCACATGGTAATGTTAACATTTAGGGTATATGGGTAAAGGGTGTACGGGAATTAATTTTCTGTACTATCTTTACAAATTTTTTCTAAGTCTGAAATTATTTCAAAATGAAAGTTAAAAATTGAAAAATATACAAAACAAAAAAAACCAAAATTACCATTTCACATGATATTTGTCTTAGAAACTGTTCACAGCCTTTAGTTATATATACCATAGATATGGTGCATATATGTTTATGAATGTTATATCCTCTTTTGTATTGATCCCTTTATCATTATATAATGCCCTTCTTTTTCTTTTATTGGAGACATTGTTTTAAAGTCTACTTTGTTGGATATAACTACTGTTACCCCAGCTTTCTTTTTGTTTCCAATTTGTGTGGAATATCTTTTTCCATCCCCTCAGTTTCTGTCCGTGTGTTTTTTTAGAACTGAAGTGAGGCTCTTGTAGACATCATATAGATGGGTGTTTATTTTTTTTAATCCAGTTAGCCGCCCTATGTATTTTGATTGGAGCATTTGGTCCATTGTCATTTAAAGTGATTACTGATAGGTATATACTTATTGCCATTTTGTTACTTCTTTTCTGGTTGTTTTTGTAGTTCTCTGGGTTTTTTTCTTCTTTTTTTAGTCACTTTCCTTATGATTTGATGATTTTCTTCAGCGTTATGTTTGCTTTTTTTTTTCTCTCTTGTATTTGTGTATCTGTTGTAGGATTTTGATCTGGGGTTAGCATGGAGCTTCTGTATGTTAACTACATCTACTTGTTTTAAACTGATAGTCACTTAAGTTCAAACACATTCTAAAAGTTCTACATTTTTTACTCTTTCCCCTAACTTTTTATGTTTATGATGTCACATTTTACATCTTCATGTCTATCCCTTGTTTATTGTAGTTATAGTTGATTTTACAATTTTTGTCTTTTAACCTTCTTATTAGCTTATTAAGTGGTTGATCCACAGCCTTTACTACGTACTTGCCTTTACCAGTGGGATTTTTCCCTTCCTATAATTTCTTATTTTTTTGTAGCATTTTCTTTTTCATTTAAAGAAGACCAGTTAACACTTCTTGTAAGATCAGTTTAGTAATAAATTGAGCTCTTTTCATTTTTGCTTGTCTGAGAAGCTCTTTCTCTTTCAATTATGAATGATAACCTTGTTGGATACAGTATCCTAGTTTGTAGGTTTTTTTTCTTTCAGCACTTTAAAGATATCATGCTACTCCCTTCTGGACTGCAAAGTTTCTGCTGAAAAATCAGCTAATAGCCTTATGGGGGTCCTTTGTATGTGTCTCTTTGTTTTTCTCTTGCTGCCTTTAAAATCCTCTTTAACTTTTGCCATTCTAATTATGATATGTCTTGGTGTGGGTCTCTTTGGTACACCATGTTTGGGACTCTCTGTGCTTCCTGTACCAGGAAGTCTTTCCTTCTTCAACTTTGGGAAGTTTTCAGCCATAATTTTTTCAAATACTTATTTTACCCCCTTCTCTCTCTCTTCTCCTTCTGGGACCCCTGTGAGGCAAATGTTAGTACTTCTGATGTTGTCTCACAGGTCCCTTAAATATTCTCATTTTTTAAAATTTATTTTTCTTTTTGCTGTTCTGATTGGGTGATTTCCATTATTCTGCCTTCCAAATTGCTTCTGTGTTCTTCTGTATCATCCAATCTGCTATTAATTCCCTCTAGTGTATTTTTTATTTCAGTTATTATATTCTTCCGCTCTGACTGGTTATCTTTTATACATTCTGTTTCTCTGTTAAAATTCTCACTGAGTTCATCTATTCTTTTCTCCCATTCAGTTAGCATTCTTATTACTATGCTCTGAACTCTTTATCACGTAAATTATTTAACTCTGTTTCATTAGAGGATTTTTCAGGTTGTTGTGGTTTTTTTTGTTTGTTTGTTTTTTTGTACGTGGGCCTCTTACTGTTGTGGCCTCTCCCGTTGTGGAGCACAGGCTCCGGACACGCAGGCTCAACGGCCATGGCTCATGGGCCCAGCCACTCCGCGGCATGTGGGATCTTCCTGGACCAGGGCACGAACCCGTGTCCCCTGCATCGGCAGGCAGACTCAACCACTGCACCACCAGGGAAGCCCTTTCAGGTTGTTTTTTCTTTTCTTGGTCTTTCATTTGAAACCTATTCCTCTGTCTTTTCATTTTCTTGAACTCTCTCTGTCTCTATGAAATTTGGTGTAACAATTATGTATCCCAGTCTTGAAGGTGTACCATTGTGTGGGAGTATCCCTATGAAATCTGTGTGTGCCCAGTGGCTTTGGTGGGAAAGTTGGATCTGAGTTGAGTAGGGGCTGCATCTTCCCCCAAGATGTGCGGGCATCCACCACCTTTGTAGAAGGTAGGGCTGGAGTTGGAGGGGTTAAAGTCAGAGTCAAGTGCAAGCTGAGTTTTTCCTATGCTCAATGGACATCACTGCCCTCTAAGGGGTAGGGGCATGGCCCAAGGGGCTGAAACAGTAACTCTGACAGAGTTGGGCTTCTCTTGGGTGTGATGGCAGTCTCTGTCTTGGTTTGGGATGTGGCCAGGGCCCGAGGGCTTGAGGCTGAATTTCTGTGCTCCTTTCATTTTTTCCCTAGAATGTATGCCTTGGTTAGAGGCTGGGTTGGAGAAGGAGGGGTTGGTGCCACAACACTGAGCTGGCTCCCCACCCCCACCCCTGCCACATATGCACAGTGATGTGTGATGCAGCAGTGGCCCTTTGCCCTGGAGCTAGCTAGCCTAGCTCCCTTCTGAGAGTGTCGGCAGGGATGGGCACTCTGAAGGTGGCAATCTCCATCCTAGAGCTAGTCTCAATCCCTCCTGGGTGTGTGCACCAAAGCACCTGCTGGCAATGGTTGCGTCCATCCTGGTCAGAGACAGGGCCAGGGTCCGAGACAGTTCCATTCTCTCCATGCGCACACGCTCTGTTGGCAACCTGTTTCCTGCAAGTATGTACATTTTTGATGGCAAAGACAGCCTCCGCCTTAGTGGGGAGCAGCACCCACCAGAGCAAGAGGGCTGCCGCAGGAGCCCAGTGCTGGCTGGGAGGTGCACTGGGTCCTGGCAAACCAGCCATAGCCCCAAGCAGCTTTCAATCTGTTGCCTCTGCACTGTAATTTGGAGTAAGCAAGACCGTGTGTGTGCTCTTGAAAAGTGGAATCTCAGTTTCTCACAGCTGTCCGGTGTGAGAAACCAGCTAATGGGGCTCTTCTTCCTGGTGTCAGACCCTAGGGCTGGGGCGCCTAATGTGTAGCTCTAACCCCTTGCTCCCTCAGAACCCCTAAGCCTGTGATATTCTCCCTCTTTTCTGTGTCCCCTCATTAGCAGTGCTGGTCCTCACCAGATCACTTCTCCACTCTCCTTACCTGACGCAGTGTGGATTTTTCTTTACAGCCCTTGTTGTAGAAGAGCTATTCTGCTAGTCTCCAGGTCGATTTCGGTAAGAGTTGCTTTATATGTAGTTGTAGCTTAGATGTGTCCCTGATGTTAGGTGAGCCCAAGGTCCTCCCACTCCACCATCTTGATCTCTCTCTGATCCACAGATAACTGTAATTAATTAATTTATTTGTTTTGGGTTGTGTGTGTATGTCTATGTCTATGCCTGTTTTGGTTTGAGTCTCGTCTCTTTCCCTTACATAGATGGCATTTAAATAAAAGCCTCATATCACACTTGCTGTTTGAGAGAGCTCTCATCATACCAAATCTTCCATAAAAATCCAGTTATTTTGACTGGTATGCATAACCTCACCTTTACAAGCATTTGTCTTGTTCATACTGTATGCCAGGTATTAATGTTAGATTACTGAAAAATAGTAATAACAAATTTGGTGAAAATTTCTCCAATCCTATGTTTTTCTTAAAAGAATAACCAAAATAAATGCAATAATATCATGCAGTTGTACAAACAATAGCTAGGAACAGTATATGTTTATGCATATATGCATATGTGCATGTATATATGCACATATGCATATATATACATATATAATTTATCACATGTATGTATATCTATCTTTTTTTTTTTTTTTTTGCGGTACGCGGGCCTCTCACTGTTGTGGCCTCTCCCGTTGCGGAGCACAGGCTCTGGACACGCAGGCTCAGCGGCCATGGCTCACGGGCCTAGCTGCTCCGTGGCATGTGGGATCTTCCCAGGCTGGGGCATGAACCCATGTCCCCTGCATTGGCAGGCAGACTCTCACCAACTGCGCCACCAGGGAAGCCCTATCTATCATTTTTAATCAGTCACTCTTTATGAATTGAAATAGATCCCCTATTCTCTGAAGACTGCCTTTGATACTGACTCAATTTTTTTGGCTGAGTAAATCACATTGCAATTATCCCTTTGACTTAGTGGCTATGAGCATAAAATGAAGCATTTGAAGGTTACACTGTACCTGCCAAAGGGAAAAACAGCCCTACTTTTTTGCATGTTTAATTTTATTACTTTTCTATAATCATTTTATGGCAATAATGCTTAGGTAAATGTATTCCTTTGAGGTGAAAATTATACATTTTAAAATGGAATAGCTGATCTGAAAAGTAAGTTTCTTTGAGAAAAATTGAACTGGCCTATAAAATGCTATATATTGGTTAAGAAAGAATTTAATTTAGATTGTTTAAGTATTATTTATAGTCTGTCCTTCACTTGACTTTATCAATAAACTCTTCCTCAAAACGTAGAATATCATTTCCTAGGAGTGCCAAAATCTATATAACAAGTGTTATTGACCAATGTGGTACTGTACAAAGCATCTAGTATATATAGCTTGCAAAATATTTTAAAGACAGTATATTAAGAGACTATCTTTGTAATGAGTTTTTACTCAATGAAAGTACTCCTGTGTTTTTCAAGGCTTTTTCTTTCTTTTTTTCATTACTTTTCTTCTCATTTAATTCTTTCTTTTTTTCTTTCCTTTATACTTAATTGAACTATATGTGATTTGAATATTTCTTTTTACTTTTTATTATGTTCTGGGAAGAAACAAAGGAGTTTTTAAATATCAAACTGGGAATATATACACACACAGATAAAAATCAATTAGACAGATAGATAGGCAGATAGATAATTATTGAGATTTGACCAACTTTACAGGCGGACCTAGAAATATTATGTGCAAGGCACAGTTCATATGTATATGCTAAGTCTAGGTATGACATTTACTCATTTCTCCCCCAATCATCCATCCATTCATTTATTTTATTAAAAAAAAACCCTGGGGTTATCTCATATGTACCAAGCACTGTGTTGAACCCCGGAGAACAAAATTGCCTATAAGATATTGGTCTAAAACTCTTAGATATCTATACTCCCAAGGAGGAGAAACAGGTGACTGAAACATCATAGTGTAGTGTAGAGGAAACTAATAGTTATCTTTATATCATCTTATGACTTCAAAACAGTGCCTATAGGTCTAATTATCACCTGACAAGCATTCTGCTAAGCATTTGACATATTTAGATTTAATTAACCTTCAAAACAACCTAGGACTTTGATATCATTATTTCACCTACTTTGTACTTAAGAAAAGTGAGGCACTGGAAGTTGAGTATCTTACCTAAGGACATTCAGCCAAGTAAGTGAATAATCCAAGTAAATAGGGTTCCTAGACCTACTTCTAATGTGTGTGTGTGTGTGTGTGTGTGTGTGTGTGTGTGTAGGCTTCCCCTCACCAGCAAACAATTCTTTGATGTCAGCAGGGTGTACAAGAATTCAATTCAACTCTGACACTATCTACTGGGAGATAGAATCAGATACCACAGGTAAAAAAGGCTCAGTCCCATGAGATCACCCTCTGCTTGAGATGCTAGTCTCAAGCCCAGGTTGTCCCCTGTACTTCTGACCAGCTGGCTACAAAATGGAAGTTCCAACAACCCCTCCAATTCAGGATGCCAATAGCAAGTCCAAGTTGTTACCTGCACTTCTGGCTGGCTATAAATCAGAGGTTCCCCAAATCCCCTCCTTGAGTTTGATTAATTTACAAGAGGGGCTCTCAGAACTCAGAGAAACATTTTCCTTACTAGATTACCAGTTTATTATAAAAGAATATTAAAGGCTAAAAGTCATCAGACAGATGAAGAGATACATAGGGCAGGGTCCGAAAGGAAAGAGCTTCTGTCTTTGTGTAGCATGGGGCCCTTCAGGGTAGAAGTGTTCTGTTTTCCCAACATGGAAACTCTGGTGGTTTGAAGGAGGCTTCATTACTTGGTCATGAATAACTAAATCACTGGCCAATGGTATTTTATTCAACTTCAAGCCCCTCTCTCCTGCCTGGAAATCAAGGAGTGGGACTGAAAGTTCACAACCCTCTAATCATGTAACTCGTTCTTCCAGCAACCAGCTTCCATTCTTAGGTGCTGCTAAAATTCACCTCATTCACGTAACAAAACACACATTTATCACTCTCAACACTTGAGAAGTTCCAAAGGTTTTAGAAGCTCTGAGCCAGGAATTGTGGACAAAGTCCAAATATATGTGAGAAATATATTTTGGTCGTTTGAATGACTAAAGATGTAAGTCTGATAAAAGGCTGATTTTTATAACTGCAGTTCCTAGTAAACAAAAACTTGCTGACAGAAAGGAACTGGTTACCATATCAGGCATTCGGTGGAAAGCTCAAGGGGATGGTGAAGTGATGAAAAACAACTGTTTCATCCATAGGGATATTTTTCAATTCTGTGCTTCACCTAGAGTCTGAAATTCCAGAGAAACTAGGAAAAGGGCCACTGCTGCAGTACAAAAAGACTAGAACATATGGGACTGGAATCTTTAAAACATATATGAAAATAGAGGGCATCCAATATCTAGATGTGTCAAACAGCCATGTAAGGCATGATTACAGCACTTATCAGATTCTGACACTAGGAACAACGAGAAGCTAAAATTCTAAGTTAAATCTACACTGAAAAATAGAGTAATTTTCTATAGAGAAAAAGAAAATAACTGCAAGAGAAAGTGACTATGATAAACACAATCTATATTTTGGTGGGCAGTCTAGAGAGTTCTACCCATGTAACAAGAGTGAATTAGAGTAAGACTAAGCTTTACAAAAGGGAAAAAGCCTGCTTCAACAAAACTTATTGGATTAATATGGCTAGATCATTGGCCAACATTCTTTAAATGATATCCAGAATTCTATCAAAAATTACAAACCCAATAAAGAGTCAGGCACAATAAGTGAAAATAAAACCAGAAAGCAGAAAGGTATCCTGATACACAGGTATACTAAGTAAATAAGTAAGTAGACAAGTATTTTAACAACAGTTGATAAATTAAAAAGTTTACAATAAAAGATTAAAAATATAGAAGGAAAGATATAAAATGTAAGTATAAACTGTAATTACTAAAACATTAATAAATAAAAAACTGTAGAAATGAGAATATACTTTCTGAAATTAAGAATTCACTTGAATAAAAGTTTAGAAAGCAAATGACAGGAACAATAAAATGAATGCCATAAGCATGAAAAAAAATCAATCTGAATACAATAGATAAAAATCATTGGAAATACAGGGGGTAAGAGACATGTGGGACAGTAAAATTTTAACACCTGTGTACTTTTAATGCCAGAAAGAAAGAAAGAATGAAGAAATAATTGCTGAAGATTTTCTAAAATTGCTGAAAGATATCAACACACAGAATCAAAACTCTCACCGAACTTTAAGCAAATGTCCCTATACAATCATAGTAATAAAACTCTTGAAAACTACAGCCACAGATAAAATCATAAAATCTAGTAGAGGAAAAATATGTTATCTTCAAAGGAACAACAATAAGCCTGACAGGTAACTCCTCAAAAGAAATAATGGAAGCAAGAAAACAATCAAAAAAAATCTTTAACATGATGAATGAATATAACCTAGAATTCTATACTCAATGAAAATATGTTTATAAAATTAATTGGGAGGAGCTTCAAGATGGGGGAAGAGTAAGACATGGACATCACCTTCCTCTCCACAAATACATCAGAAATCCATCTACATGTGGAACAACTCCTACAGAACACCTACTGAAAGCTGGCAGAAGACCTCAGACCTCCCAAAAGGCAGGAAACTCCCCACATACATGCGTAGGGCAAAAGAAAAAAGGAAAAACAGAGACAAAAGAATAAGGATGGGACCTGCACCAGTGGGAGGGAGCTGTGAAGGAGGAAAGGTTTCCACACACTATGAAGCCCCTTCACAGGCTGAGACTGTGGGTGGCGGAGTGGGAAAGCTTCGGAGCCATGGAGGAGAGCGCAGCAACAGGGGTGCAGAGGGCAAAGCGGAGAGATTCCCGCACAGAGGATCTGTGCCGACCTGCACTCACCAGCCCGAGAGGCTTGTCGGCTCACCCGCCGGGGCGGGCGGGGGCTGGGAACTGAGGCTTGGGCTTCAGAGGTCGGATCCCAGGGAGAGGACTGGGGTTAGCTGCATGAACACAGCCTGAAGGGGGCTAGTGCACCACAGCTAGCTGGGAGGGAGTCCGGGAAAAAGTCTGGATCGGCCGAAGAGGCACGAGACTTTTTCTTCCCTCTTTGTTTCCTGGTGTGCGAGGAGAGGGGATTAAGAGCGCTGCTTAAAGGAGCTCCAGAGACGGGCGCAAGCCGCGGCTAACAGCGTGGACCACAGAGACGGGCATGGGACGCTAAGGCTGCTACTGCAGCCACCAAAAAGCCTGTGTGCGAGCCCAGGTCACTATCCACACCTCCCCTCCAGGGAGCCTGTGCAGCCCGCCACTGCCAGAGTCCCGTGATCCAGGGACAGCTTCCCCAGGGGAACACACGGCATGCCTCAGGCTGATGCAAAGTCATGCTGGCCTCTGCCGCCGCAGGCTTGCCCCGCACTCTGTACCCCTCCCCCACCCGCCTGAGTGAGCCAGAGACCCCGAATCAGCTGCTCCCTTAACCCAGTCCTGGCTGAGCGAAGAACAGACACACTCAGGTGACCTACATGCAGAGGCGGGTCCAAATCCAAAGCTGAACCCCGGGAGCTGTGCGAACAAAGAAGAGAAAGGGAAATCTCTCCCAGCAGCCTCAGGAGCAGCGGATGAAATCTCCACCATCAACTTGATGTACCCTACATCTGTGGAATTACCTGAATAGACAACGAATCATTCCAAATTGAGGAGGTGGACTTTGGGAGCAAATATATATATATTTTTTTTCCCTTTTAATCTTTGTGTGAGTGTGTATGTGTATGCTTCTGTGTGTGACTCTGTTTCTATAGCTTTGCTTTTACCATTTGTCCTAGGGTTCTGTCTGTCCTTTTTTTTTTATTACATTTTAAAACTTTTTTCATAATAATTATTTTTTATTTTAATAACTTTATTTTATTTTTTTCTTTCTTCCTTCCTTCCTTCTTTCCTTCTTTCCTTACTCTCTTTCTCTCACAGGAAACACAAGAGAAGGAAAAGACCTACAAAAACAAACTGAAAACAATTAAGAAAATGGTAATAGGAACATACATATCGATAATTACCCTAAATGTAAATGGATTAAATGCTCCAACCAAAAGAAATAGAATGGCTGAATGGATACAAAAACAAGATCCATATATATGCTGTCTACAAGAGACCCACTTCAGACCTAGGGACACATACAGACTGAAAGTGAGGGGATGTGCCGGGGACCAGCCCCAGCTGGACAGGTTTCACCCAAAGGGGAGACGGAGTCGGCGTGGACAGAGCACAAGACACCTCAGAGGATGCAAGGATCTGACAAATTTATTTTTCATGATTCCCAAGCTTTTATACTGTAAAGCAATCTCATTTTCAATCTTAATACCCTCATTCTCATGCCAAAAAGTCCCTTTCAAAAGCCATAAAACAAAAGTAATTTACATCAACAGATTACATCAGCAGGTTAAACAGGTTAAATAATCTTCTTATCGCTTATAGTCTCTTTCATCCCCTGTGGCCATAAAACCTCCCCGCCACCATACCCAAGTGTTTCCTAACATATCTCTAACTCCCCAGGAGGGCCAAAACCCATTCAATTTGTCTTCTAAAGTAAGCTTTTGCCACACAAATGCTCCTATTGTATTTCCCTGAACCCAACGCCCTGGCCTGGGAGTGGGGATTTCAGGTGTAGCCATTAAAGGAGCCGGAGTAGTTACAATCTTTTTGGCTTTACCCTAAGTTGGGGTCTTTCCCTAAACCCTCCATCGGAGCTGGAAATATTTCCCAACACTAATAGCAATCCCATAAAAATCACCTTAAGCAAAAGCAGGGGGGAACAAGGGGAACCACGCAGAGGAGAGCTTTGCTTCTCCATATTTGTACCTGACAGTACCAGCTTTGCTTGGCACTATGGGTCTCGTCCGTGCTGAGACTCAAAGGCACTTCCTACACGGCTCCCGGCATCTCCCCCTTTTTTATTTTTTAAAAAGGCAGTATGCAATTCCACTTTGGTTTTATATACACTCTGGAGGGCAGCTTGAATTAATCGGATGATGACTGAACCGAAAGCAGGCTAAGCATAGCCACAAAAAAATTAGCAGTCGTCAAAGGCAATTCTTGAGCAATCACAGCATTCTCAGCACTCAGGCAAAGCTTTTTAATTGCTCCCCATGTTATTGGAGCCGCTTCGATGGTGGAGGCAGTATACTTTCTCTTTCGTGAACGAGAACGTAATAAAGGCTTCTTCTCCAAAATTTTTGGAGAAGTTTGTACTTCCTTATCGCAAGATGATTCAAGCGACAGCTGTTTCGTCGGGGGAACTAACATCGCAGCCTTGAAACTATCTGGTTTCACTTCCTGTGGATGCGGTTCCGCCATCTCGGCAGTGAAATTTCTTTTCTGAAAGACGCTTCGATAAGTTCCCCACCTCAGGGTGTCTGATTAATCGATCAGGAATCCAAATTGGTGAATCAAAATTCTGGGGAAAAATACAAGCATATCCTCTACCACTAGTTAATAATGTATCTGGCCCATTCCATTTTCCTGTTAAAACATCCTTCCATAATACCTTTGGTTTTATATTTTCTTCATTTATCTCCCAATGTCTCATCATAGGAGTTTTCTCTTTATCATTCATATTTAAATAATTTAATACAAACATAGAATGGTTAAGTAAATGATGAGGAGAAAAATATTTTAAATCTCCATATTGCAATTTATAAATCATATTTTTTAATACTTGATTGGTTCTTTCAATTATAGCTTGTCCTTGTGGGTTATAAGGAATTCCTGTACTATGGGCTATGCCAAACTGTTGGCATAATTGCTGAAAAGATTTTGAAACATAAGCAGGGCCATTGTCAGTTTTTAACTTTCGGGGAATTCCCAAATAACTGAAACAAAACATCAAGTGCTGGCACACATCCTTAAAGGCCTCTCCGGTCCTAGCTGAGGCTACAATTACATGTGAAAAGGTATCCACACAAACATGTACATATGACAGCTTTCCAAAACTGGGTACATGAGTCACATCCATTTGCCACAGATCATTAGCTCGTAAACCTCGGGGATTTACTCCTTGTTGAGGTACATTAGTTTGTGTAGGGCACACAAAGCAATTTTTTACTATTTCCCTTGCCGCTTCTCTAGTTAGGCTGAACTGATATCTTAAGGCATTAGCATTTTGATGATGCAGCTGATGAGATTTTATTGCTTCTTGTACTTTATTTTCATCTACTATAAAAATTTTAGTCAGGGCATCAGCAGAGGCATTGCCTTCTGCTAAAGGCCCTGGCAATCCAGAGTGAGCTCTAATATGGCCTATGTAATAAGGTTGTGTTCTTTTCCATATACCTTTTTGTAGTCTCTTAAGCAACTTAATTATTGTACTCTTATTCTCAGGAAAGGCTGCTGTTTCTATTGCTGGAAATAATTTAACTATATATAAGGAATCAGTATATAAATTAATCTTTTTATCCCTGGTTAATTTCATCACTTCTATAACTGCCATAATTTCTGATTGCTGTGCTGAGCAATTTTCTGTATTTAATACTTTCTTTTCATTATTAATAATATAGGCTGCCCTCCCTAAGGAGGATCCATCAGTAAATACTAATATGGCCTCTTCCAAAGGTTTCATCTTATAATATGTAGGGAAAACCACCATATGTTCCTTGAAAAACTGTAGCAATACACTTTTAGGCAAATGAAATAAAATTTGACCTCTAAATGAGGCCAGGGCTATTCCTAATGAATCTTCTAACAACAGCAAGGCCTCTAATTGATCTCTATTATAAGGTATAATTATGTTATCCATATCTTTTCCAAATAACTCTCTACTTCTCTTTCTACCTTTAATAATTAGCAAACTAACCATAAAAGGGTATGAGGCAACAATCTTTTTTGGACTAGCAGCCAAATGTATCCACTCTAATGGTCCATCTTGCCATAATAATCCTGTAGGAATAACTGGAGTCCTTAAAATAATTAAATCCCAAGGTTTGGTATAATCTAATCTTTTAATAAAAACATTTTTTAAAGCTTTTTCTATTTTTTCTATGGCTTGTTTTCCTTCTATAGTTAACTCTCTAGGGGATAAGGGGTTAGAATCTCCTTGTAATATTAAAAACAAAGGTTTTAATTCCACAGTAGTAATTTTTAACAAAGGCCTTATCCAATTTATATCTCCTAAAAACTTTTGAAAATCATTTAAAGTAACCAAATGATCAGTTCTTAGCTGAAAAGGTATATGCTGAATGGAAAATTCCTGTATTAATCTGCCCAAATAATTATAAGGAGGCTCAGTTTGAATTTTCTCTGGAGCAACTTTTAATCCATACTCCTGTAAAGCTTCCATCATATCCTGCAATGCCTGATGTAAGTAGGCCTTATCCTTATGGGCCAATAATATATCATCCATATAATGTATTAAATATATTTCTTTATATTTCTGTCTTATATTACATATGGCTTGGTCTACATATTTCTGACATAAGGTAGGGCTATTTTTCATGCCCTGCGGTAAAACTTTCCATTGATACCGCTGATATGGTCTGGTAAAATTAGGAGAGGGCACACTAAACGCAAACCTCTTTCTGTCCTCCTTATGTAAGGGGATCGTGAAAAAGCAATCTTGCAGGTCTATGACTATAATAGCATAATCTTTAGGGATGGCTACCGGAGAGGGAAGTCCAGGCTGTAAAGCCCCCATTGTTTCCATTGTTTTATTTATTGCTCTAAGATCTTGTAATAATCTCCATTTTCCTGATTTTTTCTTTATAACAAATATAGGAGTATTCCAAGGACTATTAGAGGGTTCAATATGTCCTGCCGATAATTGCTGTTCCACTAATTCTTCTGCAGCTGCTAATTTCTCAGAAGTTAGGGGCCATTGTTCTACCCACACAGGTTCCTCTGAAAGCCACACTATAGGGTCAGCTGCTTTTAAAACAATGGCCCCCGTTATAAATTTGGATAGCCCACTCCATGTTTATCATTTTTGGGCTCAGCAACCACAGGATATAATCTTCCCTCCTGATTTTTTCCTAAACCTTTATCTGGGTCATAACCCATATTTAACATTTGTGAGGAGACCCAATCATCTGGGCTATAAAGGAGCATTCCCATCTGCATAAGTATATCTCTTCCCCAAAGGGAAATTGGCAGGCCAGGTATTACATAAGGACAAAAGGAGCCTGCTTGTTTATTGGTAGTATTCTCCCAAGTTAAAATCTGGGCACTCTTAGCTACTGCTGGAGCAGTTCCCAGACCTGTTAACATATTGTCAGCATGCTGGGTAGGCCAGCTGCTAGGCCAATCTTTTCCTGCTATGCAGGAAGCATCTGCACCTGTATCTAACAATCCCTGAATATTCTTTCCATTAATTTTTAGAGTTTTTAAAGGCCTGTTTTTGGTAATTTCTTGAATCCAAAATGCCATATCACTGGAGCCAAATCCTTTCTCATTCCTAGTTTCTTGAATTACATTCTTTCCTGTCTTATAATATGGTAGCAATAACAATTGTGCTATTCTTTGTCCCACATAAATTTGCTGCGTCTTATTAGAGGGAGCCACCATTATTTGAATTTCTCCTGTATAATCAGAGTCAATTACTCCAGGCAAAACTGTTAAGCCAGATAAGGAAGTTGAACTCCTACCAATAATTAAACCCATTACTCCTGGGGGCAATGGACCTTTAATCCCAGTTGGTATTTTTATGACTGGAGAGTCAGGAGTTAGTATTGTTGCGGAGGTGGCACAGAGGTCCAATCCTGCGCTGCCTGGGGTGGCCCTAAACAATTCATCGATTCCCCTGAGGGAAGAAAGGGATTGAGCGTCTGGTAAATGGCCCCTATTGTTTGTTGGGCCCGGGGTTGGGCCCGAAGTAAGTTTCCCGAATTAGTTCCAGCAGGTGTACCTGGAAAAACAGGTGCAGGAAATATTGGCATCTGAACTCCAGCCTGAGGCACTGCAGAAACCCCATTAGGGGGAAGAATGTGTCCGTCCTTGTGATATTTACTCCTACACAATTTAGTCCAATGATTTCCTTTCCCACATCTTTGGCAAGGAGTCTTTGGGACCCCAACATTACCAGGAGATATCATTCTAACAGGACCTGCTGGAGGTATATTTTTATTAGGACATTCCCTACTAAAATGACCTGCGCCTCCACAAGCAAAACAATTATTTCCTTTTGGTCCCTTAGGGTTTTTTGTTTTTTGAACCATATTCATCATACATTGAGGAAGTGTTTCTCCCTTTAGGGCGGCTGCCAAAGCAATCCCTTGCATATAGGAGGGACCAACATCAGAACATTGTTTAATAAAATCTGAAATACTTCCAGTTTTTCTAATAGGGCGAATCAGGTTCTGACAAACAGGATTGGCATTTTCAAAGGCTAGTTGTTTAGCCAACATATTAGCTGCGTCCTCATCAGTTATCACTCTTTTTATCTCTGTTAGCAAGCGAGAAACGAAATCCTCATATGGCTCCTCAGGCTTTTGCCTTAAATCTGTCAAATTGGAGGCTTTTCCTGGAGTCAAAGGCAAAGACTTCCAGGCATTCACTGCACACGTAGTAACTTGCCATAAGGCCTCCTTTCCCATATGCATCTGCTGTTGGGCTGTATCATATTCTCCCTGGCCTAATAACATTTCTTTAGTAATATTAAATTTATCCCTTTTCTTATTTAATGCATGTTGCTTAGCCACCAATTCTTCATACTCTGTTTTCCAAAGCAAATATTGTCCTCCAGATAAACAGGCCTTTGTAACCTGAATCCAATCATATGGAGTCATCCATCTATTTGCCAAGGCATCTATAAGAGTCATAGTATAAGGCGCCAACGGTCCATAATCTATACAGGCCTTTTTAAGTTCTTTTAAAAGTTTTAGAGGCAAGGGATCCCAATATACATCATCATCATCAAAACTATCCTCAAAAAGGACTGGAAAGCAGGCTGCAAAAGCATAATCATCATCTTCACCGTTTATTCTCCTATGCTTTTTATATTCGCCTTGGCTTTTATTAAAAGGTGGTGGAGGTGGAGGGCCCCTGACCTTTAAAGTTGGATGTCCTGACCTTTTTGAAGGGAGAAATGAAGAACTTAAAGATGCCGGTGGGGCGGTCGGTAGACGACCCAAAGGGCGCATATCCTGTAAATTAGGCCTATTTTTCTTAGTTTCTTGCATTGAAAAAGCACCATGGGGTTCATACTTCCTTCTTTCATAATCATATGCAGCAGCATCTAAATCATCCTGATCTGCAAAAGGCAATTCATCATCAAAAGGAGGGTTCTGTAACAAATTGGGCTTAGTATCAGTAGGTGACTCATTTTCCTCCTCTGAATCATTGTTATTAAGGTTACAGTCTTTTAAAGCTGCAGCCAAAACCTCAGTTTCTTTTAATGTTTTTGGGGAAATTAACGGAGTACATTCATCTATTACTTCTGTGGGATATTTATATGGGTTCTTTTGACCTTCAGGCAAGGGGGCAATGCTCTCTCTTATGAGGTTCCATAAAGTAAAAGTATCTACTGGAACCTTCTCAGGTCCAAAATGACTGTAATATACTTGCAAAGTTTGCCCCACCTTTTGCCAGGTTTCTATATTAACTGTTCCCTGTTCTGGAAACCATGGGCATTGTTCCTGTACAAACTGAAAAAACTGAGTTAGTTGCTTACTAGTTACCTTAATTCCTCTTCCATTTATCATATGTTTAACTATATCAATAAATAAGAGCCTCTCTTTGGACTCAGCGTGTCCCATCTTGACACCGCCTTACTCACCTTCCTAACCAGTATTCTTAACTGGGGGTCTGCAGCACCCTACGGTGAGACTCCTATCCGTCTGAGAAAGAAATAATACTTACCCCTTCAGGTCCCTGTTCGGGCGCCACTTGCCGAGGACCAGCCCCAGCTGGACAGGTTTCACCCAAAGGGGAGACGGAGTCGGCGTGGACAGAGCACAAGACACCTCAGAGGATGCAAGGATCTGACAAATTTATTTTTCATGATTCCCAAGCTTTTATACTGTAAAGCAATCTCATTTTCAATCTTAATACCCTCATTCTCATGCCAAAAAGTCCCTTTCAAAAGCCATAAAACAAAAGTAATTTACATCAACAGATTACATCAGCAGGTTAAACAGGTTAAATAATCTTCTTATCGCTTATAGTCTCTTTCATCCCCTGTGGCCATAAAACCTCCCCGCCACCATACCCAAGTGTTTCCTAACATATCTCTAACTCCCCAGGAGGGCCAAAACCCATTCAATTTGTCTTCTAAAGTAAGCTTTTGCCACACAAATGCTCCTATTGTATTTCCCTGAACCCAACGCCCTGGCCTGGGAGTGGGGATTTCAGGTGTAGCCATTAAAGGAGCCGGAGTAGTTACAATCTTTTTGGCTTTACCCTAAGTTGGGGTCTTTCCCTAAACCCTCCATCGGAGCTGGAAATATTTCCCAACACTAATAGCAATCCCATAAAAATCACCTTAAGCAAAAGCAGGGGGGAACAAGGGGAACCACGCAGAGGAGAGCTTTGCTTCTCCATATTTGTACCTGACAGTACCAGCTTTGCTTGGCACTATGGGTCTCGTCCGTGCTGAGACTCAAAGGCACTTCCTACACGGCTCCCGGCAGGGATGGAAAAGATATTCCATGCAAATAGAAATCAAAAGAAAGCAGGAGTAGCAATTCTCGTATCAGACAAAATAGACTTTAAAATAAAGACTATTACAGCAGACAAAGAAGGACACTACATAATGATGAAAGGATCAATCCAAGAAGAAGATATAACAATTGTAAATATTTATGCACCCAACATAGGAGCACCTCAATACATAACGCAAATACTAACAGCCATAAAAGGGGAAATCAACAGTAACACAATCATAGTAGGGGACTTTAACACCCACATTCACCAATGGACAGATCATCCAAAATGAATATAAATAAGGAAACACAGGCTTTAAATGATACATTAAACAAGATGGAGTTAACTGATATTTATAGGACATTCCATCCAAAAACAACAGAATACACTTTCTTCTCAAGTGCTCATGGAAAATTCTCCAGGATAGATGATATCTTGGGTCACAAATCAAACCTTGGTAAATTTAAGAAAATTGAAATTGTATCAAGTATCTTTTCCGACCACAATGCTATGAGACTAGATATCAATTACAGGAAGAAAATCTATAAAAAATACAAACACACGGAGGCTAAACAATACACTACTTAATAACCAACAGATCACTGAAGAAATCAAGGAGGAAACCAAAAACTGCCTAGAAACAAATGACAATGAAAACACAACAACCCACAACCTATGGGATGCAGCAAAAGCAGTTCTAAGAGGGAATTTTATAGCAATACAATCCTACCTTAAGAAACAAGAAACATCTGAAATAAACAACCTAATATTACACCTAAAGCAATTAGAGAAAGAAGAACAAAAAAACCCCAAACTTACCAGAAGGAAAGAAATCATAAAGATCAGATCAGAAATAAATGAAAAAGTAATGAAGGAAACAGTAGCAAAGATCAATAAAACTAAAAGCTGGTTCTTTGAGAAGATAAACAAAATTGATAAACCATTAGCCAGACTCATCAAGAAAAAAAGGGAGAAGACGGAAATCAATAGAATTAGAAATGAAAAAGGAGAAGTAACAACTCACACTGAAGAAATACAAAGGATCGCAAGAGATTACTACAAGAAACTCTGCGCCAATAAAATGGACAACCTGGAAGAAATGGACAAATTCTTAGAAATGCACAACCTTCCGAGACTGAACCAGGAAGTAATAGAAAATATGAACAGACCAATCACAAGCACTGAAATTGAAACTGTGATTAAAAATCTTCCAAAAAACAAAAGCCCAGGACCAGCTGGCTTCACAGGCAAATTCTATCACACATTTAGAGAAGAGCTAACACCTATCCTTCTCAAACTCTTCCCAAAAATAGCAGAGGCAGGAACACTCCCAAACTCGTTCTACACGGCCACCATCACTATGATACCAAAACCAGACAAAGATGTCAGAAAGAAAGAAATCTACAGGCCAATATCACTGATGAACATAGATGCAAAAATCCTCAACAAAATGCTAGCAAACAGAATCCAACACCACATTAAAAGGATCATACACTATGATCAAGTGGAGTTTATCCCAGGAATGCAAGGTTTCTTCAATATACGCAAATCAGTCAACGTGATACACCACACTAACAAATTGTAGGAGGAAAACCATATGATCATCTCAATAGATGCAGAGAAAGGTTTTGACAAAATTCAACACCGACTTATAATCAAAACCCTCCAGAAAGTAGGCATAGAGCGAACTTTCCTCAACATAATAAAGGCCATTTATGACAAACCCACAGCCAACATTGTCCTCAATGGTGAAAAACTGAAACTATTTCCACTAATATCAGGAACAATACAGGGTTTCCCACTCTCACTACTATTATTCAACATAGTTTTGGAAGTTTTAGCCACAGCAATCAGAGAAGAAAAAGAAATAAAAGGAATCCAAATAGGAAAAGAAGAAGTAAAGCTGTCACTGTTTGCAGATGACATGATACTTTACATAGAGAATCCTAAAAATGCTACCAGAAAACTACTAGAGCTAATCAATGAATTTTGTAAAGTAGCAGGATACAAAATTAATGCACAGAAATCTCTTGCATTCCTATACACTAATGATGAAAAATCTGAAAAAGAAATTAAGAAAACACTCCCATTTACTATTGCAACAAAAAGAATAAAATATCTAGGAATAAACCCACCTAAGGAGACAAAAGACCTGTATGTGGAAAATTATAAGACACTGATGAAAGAAATTAAAGATGATACAAACAGATGGAGAGATATACCATGTTCTTGGAGAGGAAGAATCAACATTGTGAAAATGACTATACTACCCACAGCAATCTACAGCTTCAATGCAATCCCTATCTAACTACCAATGGCATTTTTCACAGAACTAGAACAAAAAATTTCACAATTTGTATGGAAACACAAAAGACCCCGAATAGCCAAAGCAATCTTGAGAACGAAAAACAGAGCTGGAGGAATCAGGCTCCCTGACTTCGGACTATACTACAAAGCTACAGTAATCAAGACAGTATGGTACTGGCACAAAAACAGAAATATAGATCAATGGAACAGGACATAAAGCCCAGAGATAAACCCACACACATATGGTCACCTTATCTTTAATAAAGGAGGCAAGAATATGCAGTGAAGAAAAGACAGCCTCTTCAATAAGTCTTGCTGGGAAAACAGGACAGCTACAGGTAAATGTATGAAATTAGAACACTCCCTAACACCATACACAAAAATAAACTCAAAATGGATTAAAGACCTAAATGTAAGGCCAGACACTATAAAACTCTTAGAGGAAAACACAGGCAGAACACTCTATGACATAAATCACAGCAATAGCCTTTTTGACCCACCTCCTAGAGTAATGGAAATAAAAACAAAAATAAACAAATGAGACCTAATGAAACTTAAAAGCTTTTGCACAGCAAAGGAAACCATAAACAAGATGAAAAGACAACCCTCAGAATGGGAGAGAATATTTGCAAATGAAGCAACTGACAAAGGATTATTCTCCAAAATTTACAAGCAGCTTATGCAGTTCAATATAAAAAAAAAAAAAAAACCCAATCCAAAAATGGGCAGAAGACCTAAACAGACATTTCTCCAAAGAAGATATACAGATTGCCAACAAACATGTAAGGGTGCTCAACATCAGTAATCATTATAGAAATGCAAATCAAAACGACAATGAGATATCACCTCCCACCTGTCAGAATGGCCATCCTCAAAAAATCTACAGACAATAAATGCTGGAGAGGGTGTGGAGAAAAGGGAACCCTCTTGCACTGTTGGTGGGAATGTTAATTGATACAGCCACTATGGAGAACAGTATGGAGATTCCTTAAAAAACTAAAAATAGAACTACCATATGACCCAGCAATCCCACTACTGGGCATATACTCTGAGAAAACTGTAATTCAAAAAGACTCATGTACCATAATGTTCACTGCAGCACCATTTACAATAGCCAGCATATGGAAGCAAGCTAAGTGTCCATTGACAGATGAATGGATAAAGAAGATGTGGCACATATATACAATGGAATATTACTCAATCATAAAAAGAAACGAAATTGAGTTATTTGCAGTGAGGCGGATGTACTTAGAGTCTGTCATACAGAGTGAAGTAACTCAGAAAGAGAAAAACAAATACCGTATGCTAATACATATATATGGAATCTAAGAAAACAAAAAATGGTCATGAAGAACCTAGGGGCAAGACGGGAATAAAGGCACAGACCTACTAGAGAATGGACTTGAGTATATGGGGAGGGGGAAGTGTAAGCTGTGACAAAGTGAGAGAGTGGCATGGACATATATACACTACAAAACGTAAAATAGATAGCTAGTGGGAAGCAGCCACATAGAACAGGGAGATTTGCTCGGTGCTTTGTGACCACCTAGAGGGGTGGCATAGGGAGAGTGGGAGGGAGGGAGATGCAAGAGGGAAGAGATATGGGAACATATGTATATGTATAACTGATTCACTTTGTTATAAAGCAGAAACTAACACACCATTGTAAAGCAATTATACTCCAATAAAGATGTTAAAAATAAATAAAATTAATTGGTGATGGTTAAGAAAACAAAAATAGAGTATTGCTGAATAAAATTTAAATTAATATCAATATCAATTTATTGGTTTTGACAATTACACTATGGTTGTATAAGATTAATATTAGGATAAATTCTCTGAAGGGTGTACAAGAACTTTCTCTTTTATACAGGAAACATTTTTCTATGTGAAAAATTAGTTTAGAGACCTGAAAATATAATGATAAACTGACAGAAATAAAATGAAAAATATGCTATCCACAACCTTAATACTTTACTAAATGGCCCAAGGAGGATAATAGGTTTATGAAGCAGTCTCTCCAATTAATACAATCTACACTAGCTGAACTCAAAGTCAACTAGTAGATGTGTATGTTGGGTACCATCTCCTAGCTACCTATTTCTGAATCTGGTATACCAAACCACCCAAAAATGCATAGGATTGAAATAAATATACTTTCTCATTTCTAGGCTTGGATGACGTGAATCATCTGAGACTACTCTGATTCTCATTTCTCAATTCTCCTTCAGTAACTATAGGCTTAAGGTCCAAGAGCTTCTTTTTTTTTTTCCTTCCTCATGGTGCTACCATATGCAAAGAGAGCAAGTACAACAGACAAGGACTGTTAAGATCTAAACTCAAAACTGGAAACCTGTCACTTCTGCCTAATTCTATTGGTCAAAGCAAGTCACATGCCCAAGCTGAAAGTGAAGGAGGAGGAACTATATTCTACAACAGAGGTATGTGAAGAGAATAGTTAGAACCAATAATGTAGTCCACCATAGTACAGCCTTAGTCACAAGGAGTTACGCCCCTCCTACATGTAACTGTGCTCACTCCAAGACTCCCAGTCCACTTAACAATCATATTGTGAGACTCAGAATTCAGGTTGTTCTCAACTATATCAGATTCAAATATGACTCCTCTTGATCAGGTGACCTATGGACTAAACAAGCAAGTTATGTGCCCTCATTCTCCACACACCCCAAAAAATGTTAAAGCATAAAGAAAAAAAACTACAACAAACTCTCATTCAACATAAAGAATAGTGGGAGATGTAATAACAGTCACTGATTCTTAGAAATTCTGAAATCTTGCTGAGTAAGGGTTGGCAAGTGCTCCTACAATGGGAATAGAGGATGTTTCTTAATTAGGCCCTAGTTTTACTCAATAATATTGTCTCTGTTCATTGTTCTCCAAGAATTTTTATGTTATTATCTTCAGTCACCTATAAAGAGAACATTGAACAATATTACATATTTGGGGGCAGGTAAATATTTTAATCCTGCTTTCTGCCTTTAGAATGTTCAGATTCCAGAGAATACTTCATTTCGAAGACATTTCAGTCATCTATTTGGTCAGATGTAGATAACTATTTGGTCAGATGTAGATAACTTTTGCAACAATGCTTTCCAGAAGCTTTCTAGAAGCAGTATGGTTTTCTGTATATTCGATTCTACTTAGTCCATTAGACAAAAGCTGTAGCTAAATATTCTATTAGATATATGCTTCTCTCTTCTGTAACAATAAAAAAATATCAGGCTACTATGGAATAATGCCCTATACTTCTTAGAGTCCCTTCTTTTCTAGTTAAAGAGACCACTAGAGTCCACCTTTATGTGAGTTACATATTTTTACCTGGAAACCATATAATAATGGGTAATACCTTGTATTTGGTCTAGGACCACATGCTGCAATTGAATTTGAAGGGCTTTAACTCATTGAAGGGTCTGGATATGAGAAGTAGTTTTATTTTTTTATTATTATTATTTTTTTGCGGTACACGGACCTCTCACTGTTATGGCCTCTCCTGTTGCGGAGCACAGGCTCTGGACGCGCAGGCTCAGCGGTCATGGCCCACGGGCCCAGCCGCTCCGCGGCATGTGGGATCTTCCCGGACCAGGGCATGAACCCGTGTCCCCTGCATCGGCAGGCGGACTCTCAACCACTGCACCACCAGGGAAGCCCGAGAAGTAGTTTTATTTTATTTTATGAAGATAAGATTGTTTTTTGTACCTTATCATATGCAGCTAAAAAGAAACAATTCATTTTCAAATATTCTACCTAAAAACCATGGCTCTGTTGACATTATATTATATACATTTTTAGTCTTTCAAGTTATTATAGATTTAATCTTACTAAGTGTTTCACAACTAAATAATAAAGGCCAACATTTTTTTGTCTCAAACAAGTTCTTCACTATTTCTCCAAGCATCCATCCATTGTTTCTGTGATTCTAATGAGAGTGACATGTGTCATGGACTTTTTTTTTTTCTTTTTTTTTTTTTTGTGGTACGCGGGCCTCTCACTGTTGTGGCCTCTCCCATTGTGGAGCACAGGCTCCGGACGCACAGGCTCAGCGGCCATGGCTCACGGACCCAGCCGCTCCGTGGCATGTGGGATCCTCCCGGACCGGGGCGCAAACCCGTGTTCCCTGCACCGGCGGGCGGACTCTCAACCACTGCGCCACCAGGGAAGCCCTGTCATGGACTTTTTATTATAGCTGTATCCTAACTTCCAGTATCACATTTGAAATCTGTTAAGAAATTTTGTGTATCAAATACCCCTAAACTCAGTGACTGAAAATGAAAATATTTATTTCCACTTATGTATCCATATGTCAGCATAAAGTCAACTGAGGGAAATGGGTCAGATGGACTGCTCTAAAATCACAGAAGGGTTCACACATGTATCTGTGGGTCAGCTTGGAGACAGTTGACTTATCTGAGGCTTCTTTGCTCTATGTGCCTTTTATTCTCCTCTTGAAATCGGCATCATCGCCCAAGTGTGTAGTCCTAATGGCATGGCATAAGAACAAGTCAAGTGAATACAAGTCAAGGGTAGGAAGCCAAAGTCAAGAGCATAATGAACATCTTTAGTGGAAAGAGCTTCAAGGTCATACATATGGCAAAGGACACAAGAAGGGCTGGATTTATTCAAATCCAGTTCTTATTTTAAGTTGGTAAGAAAAAAAGAAATAACATATCCATTGCCTGAAGAGTGTTGCATATAATCTTTCCTATTATGGTTATTCAATATACTTAACTTAGTAATTAAATGACACCAGTTAACATGTCAATAATATCTCTGTTCTTGAACTATCAATTTGTTTCAAGTCTTCAAATTTAGGTTCCTTGCATAGCTATTAGAATCTTCCTTATCTAAAAATCATATACTTTGGGGCATACATTTAAAACCTAACAAATGTTGAAAACTTATTTGAATCCTCCACTAATACTAGTCTGATAAAAAGTTTGCATGACTTTAAAACTTCACCTCTGAAGTGCTTTACATGACTTGGAAAAAAATATTTCTAAAAACCATTACACAATTCATTGCCTTATAGCTAACATGACATTTACAAACCAATTCAAATGAAATATTACTATTGTAAGAATTTCATTTTGGTATCCAACTCTGTAAAAAAAATCATTTTAATCATAGAGTCTACTTTTCATATATCTAGCAAACACATTATACTTAATATACTAACAATTTTATACAACAGATGTTCACTCATGTGCTAAAGCAGACAAGTAAGTGTAAGAAAATATATGCTGAATGATCAAAAATACACAGTTTTAGATAATATGAGGTGCTAGGCAGCACATTTACATAAATATCTGTTGGCAACCACTAACAAATTCATGTCACAGCTCAATATAGAAGTGTTAGTAATTTGTCTGGCAGCCATGCTCTTCCTTTAGATTGCAAGCTATTAAATGTGATGTTTTTGAACTGAAAGGATTTGCTTTTTTATTATCAAGCTTATAATATGTGTCATTATTTTATATTCTGATAACATGATTCTCTCATCTTAGATTAAGTTTCAACAGCAATTTAAAATCACTAATAAACTCTGGAAACAAATTACTATTAAAGAAAAAAAGGAAAAAGTGGTATTTGATGCTGAATTTAATTTAAAGAATCCATTTAATCAGCAAGAAATATTTACCAAGTAGTGCATTTCTTTATGTCAAAAGTAGTATTTATCATGTTGGATTAGTAGCCATTAAGCTACACTTGAAATATTCATCTTCCCAACATAGCTTTTTATGCAGATTATATTACAAAATCACATTAAACTGCTTCGTAAAAGTAATTCTGCACTCTGTATCTAATCACCTGTTACTCAGACTTGACTCACTCAATCATAAGCATTTAAAACATTATTGCTACATATCTATAATGTGCCCCTATGAAGTTTATATATAAGTTTCTCTCAAGTTGCTTATATTATAAACACATGAACCTGATCATATTAGGTACTCAAAGAAGATTATTAACAGTATCTTAGAAAAGTATATGGCAGAGAGACATTTTTCTTATGAAAAATATTCAGCTTTTCTTAGTAAGGCTAGACAAATAATAGATAGGTAAAAATATCATATAAAGTTCTTATGTTTATTTAAGTGTCAAATTGTCAAATGACTGCTTGCTACAATAACTTCCTTGATAGTTTTGAGATTATACTGGTTAGAGGGTGCTTTCTGAAGAGAAAGATATGGATATATTAACATAGAGGGAGAGGTGAAAAACCAAAATATCAGGATAAGTCAACATGGCGAGTTAAGTATTACCGTAAAGAAAGGACATGGTTTCCATAAAGTTGGCTGTGGCAGACAGAGCTTACAATTGTTCCCATGAGACCCATCTCATTGCGTTCATGTCCTTGTGCGATCCTCCCCCCTTGAGTGTGGGTGGGATCTAAGACTTGCTTCTACCCAATATTACAGAGCAAATGTGATAGGATGCACATATTGACTAACTGTACATGATTATTTTGCATGAGTGTCAATTATTAGAAGCTTCTATTTTCCTCGCTAGCTCTTGAGTCTCAAGCTGCCATGTTGTGTACCACCTTTGGAAAGGGCCACAGCCAAGATGCTGAAGGCAGCTTCCAGTCAACAGCTAGCAAGAAAATATGGTCTTCAGCCCAGGATCCTGCAAGAAACTGAACGTTGCTAACAACCATGTAATCTTGGAAACAGATTCTTCCCATGTTGCGCCTTAGATGAGACTGCAACCCTGGTCAACACTTGGAATTCAGCTTTGTTAGATTTTGAAGCAGAGGACCTAACTAAGCTGTTCCCTGACTCCTGACTCACAGAAACTGAGATAAACAAATCTTGGTTAATTTAAGCCACTAAGTCTGTGCAACATTTGCACATAGAAACAGACAACAGTAACTAAAGATTTCAGTTTTTTAAATGGCAATCTTATGATAGAACAATGAAAAAAAAAGATAGATTATTTGTTTAGAATGCCCTCAAAATGTGGAGGACTGTGAATGCCAATACTGTCTGTATACTTTCCCATAAGCAGCGTGTTTCAAGGTGGTAAGTAACATAGTCATGAAATATTCTGCTAAAGATAAGAGTCAGACAAATAATTGGAAGAAGTCTCATCATGAATATGATAAAGAGATCATAATTTAAGAGGCTGCTTAAGAGGCTTGTAAGGGAGTTGAAGGACAAGGTAGAATAGCCTGTTCTAGGCTAGAGGCAAAATAAAAATAAACAAGAAGAAATAAATTTCCATAGTACAATTTAGAGGTTGCTTGTATAAATGAGGAAAAAGAAGACAAAATACAAATTATAAAACTATGCTTGAAAATCTACTTTTAAACTGATATCTAAAAAAAGAGAAAATAAGAGGAAACTGCATTATCTGTCAGGAGGAAGATCTGGAAGAATGAATATGATGAGTTCATTTTATCCATGTTACAGTTGAAGTACCAGCAAGCTACTTTAAGTGACAATATATGGAAAGGGACTTAAAATAAGAATAAGAGTTAAAGTTGATAAAGAAGATGTGGTACATGTATACAATGGAATATTTCTTAGCCATAAAAAGGAACGAAATTGGGTCATTTGTAGAGATGTGGATGGATCTAGAGACTGTCATACAGAGTGAAGTAAGTCAGAAAGAGAAAAACAAATATCATATATTAACTCATATAGGTGGAATCTGAAAAAATTTGTATAAACGATCTGATATACAAAGCAGAAATAGAGACACGGACGTAGAGAACAAACATGGATACCAAGGAGGAAAGAGGGGGTGGGATGAATTGGAAGATTGTGACTGACATATATACACTATTAATACTATGTATAAAATAGATAACTAATGAGAACCTACTGTATAGCACAGGGAACTCTTCTCAATGCTCTGTGGTGACCTAAATGGGAAGGAAATCCAAAAAAGAGCTGATATATGTATATGTATAGCTGATTCACTTTGCTGCACAGTAGAAACTAACACAACATTGTAAAGAAACTATATGCCAATAAAAATTAAAATAAAAAAAGAAAAAGAGTTAAAGTTGAAGCTGGAGGAATGTATATGACAATCATTAGGACTGAGGTAATTATGAAAGTTGATATACTAATATAAATTAGAGGTGGAAAACTTTCCAAAGAGAGAAAAGGACAGGAAAAAAAGAGCTGTGCTTAATGTAACCAGGAATAGAGACACTATTATAATACATTCACTACTTAAAGAAAATTATATTTTCCTTTCTCTTATTTTTTACAATATTTGTCTTACTTTTATAGAATATATTCCTCCATGACCTATCATTTATAATGGGCACCTAATTAGAAAATAGAATATATTAAATATTGTTCCATAAATTTCAAGTTTTACATCATACTTAAAAAATCAATAACAAATCAATATATTTTAATGAGATCAATGTCATGGGCTGAACTGTGTTCCGCCTCAAATTCATATGCCGAAGCCCTAATTCCCCATACTTCAGAAAGTGACTATATTTGGGAATAGAGTCTTCAAAGAGGTAATTAAGGTTAAATGAGTTTAATGGGAGTGGATCCTAATCCAGTATGATTAGTGTCCTTACAAGATGAGGAGATTCTTATCACAGACACAGATACACACAAAGCGAAGACCATGTGAACACCAGAAGAAGACAGTCATCTACAAACCAAGGAGAGAGGCTCTCATAAGAAACTAACCCTGCTTAACACCCTGATCTTGGACTTCTAGCTTCCATAAGTGTGAGGAAATAAATTTCTATTGTTTAGCTGCCCAGTCTGTGATACTTCATTATAGCAGTCTTAGAAAAATAATGCAGCTTACAATCAATAAAACAATAAAATATTTGTTTAAAATGTATAATACACTTGATAGTGTATATATGTCCATGCCACTCTCTCACTTCGTCCCAGCTTACCCTTCCCCCTCCCCGTGTCCTCAAATCTATTCTCTACATCTGTGTCTTTATTCCTGTCCTGCCCCTAGGTTCTTCAGAACCATTTTTTTTAGATTCCATATATATGTATTAGCATACGGTATTTGTTTTTCTCTCTCTGACTTATTTCACTCTGTATGACAGTGTCTAGGTCCAACCAACTCACTACAAATAATTCAATTTCATTTCTTTTGGACATATATACATTACCAAATGTAAAATAAATAGCTAGTGCGAAGCAGCCGCATAGCGCAGGGAGATAAGCTTGGTGCTTTGAGTCCACATAGAGGGGTGGGATAGGGAGGGTGGGAGGGAGATGCAAGAGGGAGGAAATATGGGGATGTATGTACATGTATAGCTGATTCACTTTGTTATAAAGCAGAAACTAACCCACCATTGTAAAGCAATTATACTCCAATAAAGATGTTAAAAAATAAATAAATAAAATGTATAATACAATACTAAATTTTAATGAATATCTCTAATTATAAAGAAATCTGGTTTCAATGTGCTTTGTTTCTGAAGAATTTTTCTCATGTCTCCTATTATGACAAAAAAAAATGGGAGAAAAATATTTTCAAAAATATCCAATGAGTATCAAGTTACACATTTCAGATTTTTTTCAGAAGATAAATTTCCAAAGATGGAGTAAATATTAGCAGCATCTGCCTAGCTGCTTATATGAGAAATCTAATATAATCAAACTCATAGAAGCAGAAAGTAAGATGGTCATTGGCAGGAGCTAGGGGGAGGAGGAAATTGCAAGTTGCTGTTCAAGGGGTATTAAGTTTTGAGAAACCTGACTCCATATTGGATCTATTCCTTTAGCTCTAACCTTTGTGCTCTGTCCCTTGTGCTTAGTCAGGCTGGCTCTGCACCTTTGTAAAAGGATGTTGCCTATAGTCTGAAATATACATGATAGCCCATTCTCAAGACTCTGCCTCCCAGGCTTGACCTTTAAAGGTATAACACTTTTCATTCATATAAAGATAAAAAGTTGCAGAACACAGGATAACATTTGTCTTGTTGGAGGTTTGCAGAATAATTGTGATGAGACCTACCCAGACAGCTGCAAGAACAAATGATTTTTTTTTAATTGGGGTATAGTTGCTTTACAATGTTGTTGTTAGTTTCTGCTGTACAGAAAAGTGAATCAGCTATATGTATACATATATCCCCTCTTTTTTTGGATTTCCTTCCCATAGGTCACCACAGAGCACTGAGTAGAGTTCCCTGTGCTATACAGTAGGTTCTCATTAGTTATCTATTTTATGCACAGTAGTGCATATATGTCAATCCCAATCTCCAAATGATTCTGACACCGGAAAGTTTCCAACAACCAGCCACACCCCCTCCCCTTTTAGTACAAATGAAGCCTGAATTCTAACTCAGGTAAGATGGTTCTTTGGGACACTAGTCCACAATCTTCTTGGTCTGCTGGCTTTCTGAATAGTGGCTATTCCTTGCCCCGACAACTTGTTTCTCGATTTATTGGCCTGCCGTGTTGTGAACAGTAAGAGCTTGGGCTCGGTAACAGTTTCGGTTATACAAGTAAGACAAGAAGACAAGAGTACAGCCATTTTGGAAAAGAACTAAGGGAAGAGCCTTGAGCCAGCAGACTTGACAGGCCCAGTAAAACAAAGTGCCTAAAGGCTTAGGTTTCAGAGACAATAACCAAAGACCCACAAGAGTAAAAGATTAACTCTATCTCTGTTCCACCAATGTATGTACATAAATTCCAGACGACAAAAGCAGGACTATAAATCCACCATCTAGTAGAATCACCGAACTCCCAGTCCCCTGCGGGATATAGATGAAGGCCTGACACACATCCCTAAGTTGTTTTTGCAGGAAGCAGACCCCACCAGATGAAAACTGCTGACTGCAAGCATGTAGACCCCAGACCAGTTGAAGCCAGAAGGTTCATGATGCTCAAAACTTCGCCTGATGCCAACCAATCTGAGAACTGAGCATATGCTGATCAGGCACCCCGTAGCCCCCTCCCTCACACTACCTTTAAAACCTCTTCCCTGAAAGTTTTTGGGGAGCTGGCACTCTTTTCTGCCTTCTCCTTTGTGCACAAGCTATCTTTTCAATGAAAAGCTTTGCTTGCCTAAGAATCCTTTGGGAGTGATATTCATTTCCGTGGTACTGCTGTCTAAGAATCTGGAGAGGGCCCAGTAACACAAGTTAAAGAAGTTATAGAGGTCTGCTGAAAAACATTGTGCTTATGGTTGGCAGTATTGCATTGTGCACTTAGAAATGTGCTGAAGGTCTCATATATTTATTCTTTCCCATATATATATGACACATTATATGTATATACATATACAGCATCATTATACACATATTAGCAACATCAAAGGCCAAGGTGTATACAGAAATACAAGTGTCAGAGGCATAGTGTTTTGGCTTTTCAAATTCCCAACTCATCCTAGATTCTTCCATCTCCTGCTTCACTGCAAGCAAGGCCAGTGAGGATTTAAACTTGGAGTCATCATTGACTCTTGACAAGTAATGCTGATTCTTGACAAGTAATGCTGAGTCCTGGCAAGTAAATGGACAGGAAATTGGCTTCTGTACTATATAAGAGAATGTTTCATGCTTTACAATTTTCAGTTGTGTTCTTTTGACAGACATTTATTTGACTTGATGTAATAATAAAAGATAATGCATGTTTTCCCTCAAATGTTAACTTTCTATGAAAGGATTTGCAGCCAATCAAATAAACCCACTTTTCCCTTTATAGGAATGCTACCATGCTGCACCATTTTGAGCGGATGCATACATGATCAGTGTTTTGTGGAGTTGTTCACACATATTTCTTAAACCCATTTAAATTGTATGATAGGAATTATAATGTGTATATATAGATGCAAAAGTGAGCCTACCATCAAAAATATTTTAGAACTGTTTAGAAGTAAGCAAAAATTATTCTTTGTATTATACACAGATACTATTACACATAATCTGCTTATTTGACATCCCAGTTTTCTATACCCATCCCCACTATCACTTTGAGACATTTTGTAAGTCACTTCTAATCTCTAAGTGAATGTTTACTGCTATTTTATACACTTTTAACATTTTTTTCTTGTGTACTACCTAGTAGGGAACTGAGAAACTGTTGCAAATACAGCTGTTTATTTGATATGACGATCCAGGTGTTCAACAGATATGCTAGGCATGTCAAAAGAAAGGTTTCTTATAATTACTCCAATAGGATATTATAAAGTGTCTATTGGTTTAGATATATTTATATATATGCATATTTTTAAATATCCCAAAGCGTACTTTCTCACTCTAACTGAAAGATACTTAGGTCATTATAGTCCCATTGTAGGCAATACATAACTCAACTTGCACGTTCTATAAAATTTAGTAGATTTAGATGGGTATAACATATATTGTCACATAAGATTCTAATTTTGATTTCTATAATTAAATATGTTGCTGTTAGCTTTTTTTTTTTGAAAATTAGTGCTTTAAGAACAATGCCTCATCAAACCACATGCTAAAATTTAACTTTCTAAAGATCATTTTACCGAAAATATATACCACTGATGTTTTTGTCTCAATGTATGTATGTGACAGAGAGAAATTCATAGCATGGATATCTGACAGAAACTGATGAGATGAATGATAGGATTGTCTTTAAAAAGAGCTCTTCTTGATTCAAATTCAAATTATCTATAGCCTAAATTTAAATCTGTGAATGTAAAATCCATCACTCCAATATCATATCCTTATGTGAAACACAGCCTTCTAAATTAAGTTTGTTAATGCTTTCAAAGATCTTCAGAAAAAGTTATCTTGAGAATCTATGCATCTATATTTTCATACTCTTTTTAGAAGAAATCATCTGAATGAGTTAAATGATTTAAATACATATCTTCTAAGTTTTTATTAAGCTTTCTGAATAAGAAAACATACAATGGTCTTTATTATTTTAAACATAAGATAGGATTTATTTCCTGTGCTATATTACAGAAGTAACTGTTTTATATCAATACTATGGCTCTTACATGCTTGAAGTTGAATTCTAATTCTGCTATTTCCTAGCTAGTCATAGGCCTTGGGTAAACTTTTGTTTCCTGTTTCTCTTCTTTAAAATGGAGATAATAAAAGTAATTCCTTATGACAACTAATAAGAACATGCAAGTTAAGCATGTAAAAGAGCCTGAAGCAACCTAAATATACAAGAAACAAAATGGTTACTGATAATAATTTTATTATGTGCCTTTGCTTCAGATTTTTCATAATCTTCCCCCAGACAAAATTATTTTGGAGTGTATTAAAAGTTAGCCATGTTAATAATGATGTTCATGCTTCCACCATAAATTAATGTGAAAAATGTTTTTTTCAGCAGAGAAACCAGGGTGAATTGGAAAAGATTTGCCTCCTACTTATTAAGATGTTATTGATCTGAGTGCAATGCATTTCTTTAGTGACATTGTCATAGATTGTATTATTATTCACAAGTCTTGCTACTTGTTGATAATAGTATTATATGTCCTTGCCCTTTGCTATGTGACTCTGATGCATTCCAGTAGAGTAGAAACAATGTGCATTCCCACCTCATCAACCCTGATCTTGCCCATAAATATGACCTTGACCAACAGAATCAGATAAGAAGAGCACTGTATTCAGTACAAGAAGATACTTCAAGATGTATCACCTTATGCTTGTCCCTCTTGAGCTCTCTTCAATAACAATATTATGTCCAGAGAGCAGACATTTCTTCCTCCTGTGTCCTAAAATGAATGAAATTGTGGAGTCCAGCTGAGCCCTACAGAGATGCAGACACCAGAGGAGGAAATAAAAATTTGTTTCTGTAAGCCACTGAAATTGGGCATTGTTCATTACCACAGGAAAAGTTGATTAATACATGTGTTAAAGGCGCTTATATACAAAGAGGAAATGAAAACTATATATTACTCAATAGAGTAAGGGAAAGAAGAATAAAAAAATAATTTAAACACTAATTACAAGTTATTTTTCCCTGAAAAATTGCTAGAGGTAGTAAAACCTATTGAAATAAAAAGGCATTTCGGGGCTTCCCTGGTGGCACAGTGGTTGCGAGTCCGCCTGCCGATGCAGGGGACACGGGTTCGTGCCCCGGTCCGGGAAGATCCCACATGCCGCGGCTGGGCCCGTGAGCCATGGCCGCTGAGCCTGCGCGTCCGGAGCCTGTGCTCTGCAACGGTAGAGGCCGCAACAGGGAGAGTCCCGCATACCGCAAAAAGAAAAAAAAGGCATTTGGCATATAATGAGAAATATACAATTTTATGCCTCAAGTTAATGTAGGGTATGATAGTTAATTTTATGTGTTAACTTGTCTGAGCCATGGTGCCCAAATATTTGGTCAAATATTATTCTGGATGTTTCTGTGAGGGTATTTTTGGATGAGATTAACATTTAAATCAATGGATTTCAAATAAATCAGATTGTCCTTCATAGTGTGGGCAGGTCTCATCTAATCAGCTGAAGGTCTGAATGAAACAAAAGTCTGAGTTCTCCCAAGTGAGAAGGAATTCTGCCAGCAGATGACCTTTAGACTTGAACTGTTCAGACTCGAATTGCAGCATCAGCCCTTTTCTGGTCTCCAGCCTGACTGCCTTCGGACTTGAACTGCAGCATCAAATCTTCCCCAACCTACTGGTTTACCTGGCAGGGATTGGAAGCCTCTATAATCATGTGAGACAATTTATTAAAATAAACATCTCTCTGTTTCTCTGTCTCTATATCTCTCTGTTTCTCTGTCTCTCTCTAACACACACACACACACACACACACACACACACACACATGCGCACACACACACACACACCCTCCTGGTTCTGCTTCTCTGGGAAACCCTGACTCATACAAATTTTGGTACCAGTAGTAAGGAATAGAATCTTAAGAATGAGTTTTCTGAATTGGCTTTGGGGTTTTGAGAACTGGGTCTCTACTGATTAGATTTATAGATACTAAAAATTCTATTTCCAGGAGCAAAGAGAACACTGATAGTTCATCTTGTGATATGACTATAGACATATACAAAATAAGACCACTGGATACTCCTCCTAATAAAGCAATTATGAGGCAAGGGTTTGATTGACCATATATATGACACCTTCAAATATTTTTGTCAAATAAATGAGTAAAATGAGATTAGCTGGTTGCTCCTAATGTCTCTGTACAAAGTGGAGAAAGAAAAGGATGAGCTCAGGGATTTGAATTTCCAGCTAAAGTTACACATAAATGACCTGAATGCTTCTATATCTGCCCTGAAAGAGACCCTTATCTCCCATAATCACATGGCTGAGATTGTTAAAAATCAAACCCACAATGTCATCCCATAAATTATAACGCAAATTAAATTCCCAGGGTCACAGGGTGTCTACTGCTAAAGTGAGAACATTGACTGGGAAGGTGTGGGATACTGGAAGTTGAAATGTGGAAACTGGAGACATTAAGCCTCTAAATTCTGATGTCTCCTTTGGCAATACCAGCAGCCCCTCATTGCCTGAAGAAAATGTAATGGCCTCCAATGAGGAAGTTGACCTGCAAGACACTGCTGACCAACTTCCAATGCTTCTTTGCTCCGAGACCTATAACTAGACTCAAGTATCAGGAGGTTCCTAAAAGTGAGGTACAAAATTTGACCCATGAGAGAAAGTGTGCTACACTCCAAAAACGATTTGATTTTTCTAATTCATATAGACAGAAATCTGAGGAATACATGTGGGAATCCACATTAAGGGCGTGGCATAATGATGGAAGGAACACATGGCTGGATCAGGCCAAATTTATTGACATGGGTCCACTATACAGAGATTTATGCATTTAATATTGCAACTTGGAGAATTAGAAAGAGTTCTATCAGATTGTTTGCTTGGTTGGCTCTAACATGGACAAAAAAGCTGGCCCACATTAAGTGAAGTTGAAATGCTGGACCTAACTTGGTTTACTTCCTCTACAGAGGAAGGGATTCAAAGACTTAAGGAGATTGGGATGTTAGAGTGGATTTATCACTTAAGAACAACTTACCCACCCTGGGAGAGTCCAGAAAACAAATCATCCAACATTACTGTAAGAAATTAATTGCTCTGTGATTGCTCTTCTCTATAGGTGATTCTAACCACATCCCCATCCAATTTACCTTTTAGGTTTGCACAGAGAACAAATGGATCTTGGAGAATGACAGTAGATTATCATAAGCATAACCAAGTGGTGACTCCAATTACAGGTACTTCACCAGATATGGTTTCATTGTTTGAGCAAATTAACACATTCCTAGGTAACACATATGCAGCTACTGAGCTGGCACATGCATCGTTTTTACATCCCTGCTGATAAAGATCACCAGGAATAGTCTGCTTTTAGCTGGCAGGCCAGCAATATACCTCATTATCCTACCTCTGGGGTATATCAACTCTCTAGCCCTATGCCATAATTTAATTTGCTGTGATCTCGATCATCTTTCCCTTCCACAGGATCTCACACTGATCCATTACATTGATGACATTATCCTGATTACATCTAGTGAGCAAGAAGAAGCAACTACTCTACATTCATTGATGAGACATTTGTGTGTCAAAGGGTGCAAAATAAACCCAAGAAAGATTCAGAGCCGTCTACCCCAAGTGAAATTGCTAGGGGACCAGTGGCGTGGGACATGTTGAGATAGCCCCTCTAAACAGAAGGATAAGATGTTTCACCTGGCCCTTCTACAACTAAAAAAAAGGCATAACAGCTCGTGGGCATCTTTGGGTTTTAGAGACAACATAGTCCTTATTTGAGTGTGTTATTTTGGCCCATGTACCAAGGGACCAAATAGCTGCTAGTTTTGAGTGGGGACCCAAACAAGAGAAGGCTCTGCCACAGGTCCAGGCTGATGTGTGCTGTTCTGTTGATTGGACCATACGATCCAGCAGTGGCTGAAAGAGAGCTGTTTGGAGCCTTTCACAGGCTCCTATAAGTGAATCACAGGGCAGTCCCTCAGGGTTTAGAAGAAAAGCCCTGCCATCCTCTGTGGATGACTACTCTGCTTTTGAGAAACAGCTTTTTGTCTGCTGCTAAGCCTTAGCAGACACTGAATGCTTAACCATGGGCCACCAAGTTACCATGCAAGTGAGCTGCCAGTTGTGAACTGAGTGTTATCTGACTCACCCAGACACTGTTGGTCGTGCACAGCAGCACCCCATTATCAGATGAAAGTAGGAATATGAGATTGGCTGAGCAGGCCCTGAAGGTGGCAGTCTATTCTACCTTATAACATGTTCTTAGTAAGTACATGCTATATGTTAAACATCTGAATTGTAAAGATATATTTTAAAATTATGCCAATTTTACATTTAATCATATCCAATCATTTACCATTTTGGTAGCTGGATTTTTTAAAATCCTTTGTAGCTGGATTTTTTAATTCTTGTGTTGGTAAAGTATAAAATTTTTATTTCAATCTTTATTAGTCTGCTGGGCTGCCATAACAAAATGCCATGGATGAGTGGCTTAAACCACAGAAATTTATTTCTTAAAGCTCTAGAGACAGGGTAGTCCAAAATGAAGGTACCAGCCAATTTGGTTCCTGGTGAGAGCTCCTTTTCTAGCTTGCAGATGGCTGCCTTCTCCCTGTGTCCTCACATGGCAGAGAGAGAGAGAGAGAGAGAGAGAGAGAGAGAGAGGGAGAGAGAGAGAGAGAGAACAAAAAGAACCTCTCTCTTTTCCTCTATTTCTAAGGCCATCAATCCTCTTGGATGAGGGCCTCACCCTTATGACCTAATTTAACTTTAATTACCTCCTAAAAGCCCTATCTCCAACACAGTCAATTGGGGATTAGGTCTCAATAAAAAATTTGGGGGGGGCACAGTTCCATCCATTGCACAAGCCAAATTCTGAATTTCCTGAGCAAGTTTATGGTTCTATAAGTTCTACAGTTTAAGTATATCTGACTTCATCCTCAAATGACTGAGTAAACCTTTTACACATCTGTATGGCAAGATAAATTGTACAGATCATGTCTCTTCTATTTAGGTATTTTTGTTGTTGTTGCTATTTTGTTGTTTTCCTCTCCATTTTCAGAAACATTCTTGATTATTTTAATGCTGTTGTAAATAAAAATGGGGATTTACCAAAATGGTCTCCTTGAATAAACAGTGGCATCAGAAGCAGAAACACTTCAGGGTCCAACCAGCAATATATACAGAAGAAAACTCCTTGTCTGAATGAGAAGCCCGCCCACCTTGTCTCCCTCTCTTCCGTGTACACTCACATCTGTAAGCTGTCTGGCATGCAAAGAGATGTCTTTAATCTTGTGTTTTAAGTACTTAAATTTTCTCCTATCTATATTTTGTTAATTTGAATAGGTAGTACAGACATGTGGTAAAAAGAAAAAAAGTGAGATTATCAAAATGAGTAAACTGTGAAGAATAATTTACCCTTTTACCTCATTTATAGAATTTTCCAGAACGTTCCCTCAGAGGGAGTCACTACTCATATTATAACTAGCTGAACATGCATACAAGTGAAAGTTCTTATGTACATTCCATGATTTTTTAAATGGTATAATGATAGACATTCTTCTACTTTTTTCTTTAAATTATTCATTATCATTGCATTTCATCTAT
Source organism: Globicephala melas (assembly GCF_963455315.2). Taxonomy (NCBI): domain Eukaryota; kingdom Metazoa; phylum Chordata; class Mammalia; order Artiodactyla; family Delphinidae; genus Globicephala; species Globicephala melas. The sequence goes on along the minus strand of NC_083316.1, from coordinate 19,731,790 downwards.
ATAGAGCTTCAAATTTTTCCATTAGAGGCATTGACTAAGCTCAATCTTCTATTAATAGGACATATATTGTGTGTTTGTGTTTTCCTGTTATACACTATTCTGCAATTGCCCAGCCTACATACATTTCTTCAACAGTCCTCTAATAACATTTTGGCAGTCATTTGAAGAAGTGAAACTGCAATATATTTAGTTATATCAACATAGTTGTGAAAAATTACAATAATACAATTAGAGAACTGCAGTTGAAATACGTATGTATTTAGTATGCAGACCTCCCAAGTTTAGCTTAAATGTGTGCTTGAAGATGGCCAAGTCCTTGAACAAATGGCTTTTGCCCTATCCCATTCATGTTGGAAACCCCTTCCTAATCTTCAGAGATTCTTGGGAAGAGGTGTATTTTTAACCCCTAAGCAAATCTAGTTCTGACATATTACTTCCTCTGAGTTTGTAATCTCCATTCTGGACATCACCTCCTATTCTACTGTACTTTTTCTTCCCTATTCACCCAAATATTGAATCTTTCTTATCCCATTAGTTGTCAACTAAGCTCGCGTGATGCAGATTTTACGGAATGTCCACGGGATGACAAAGTCAGAATTGAGAAGTTCTACAACAAAGTACCACACTGAAAGATAGTCAAAAATTATGTTAAGACATCTTTATTATTTTATGAACCTTGAAAGTTTTTACTAATCATCTCTTTCCAAAGCTTTCAATTTCCCATTTGTCACAGAACACACCATTCTGTACGCTATTTTCTCTTCGTGCTCCCACCTTCCTTTTTTTTTCCTTCTCATTCTTCTTATTCTCTGGGTCTCCATTCTTCACTCTTCACTGAATGATGATCTGAAGCTAAACATTTCTCCTTATATAACAATGAGCTTAGTTCTTTCTTGTTGCTACTTTATCTTAGGCCCATCTTGCTTAAATAAAAAAAATACATATATGAGGTAAACTTCTAAGCCAAATGCCATTTAATTTAAAAAAAAATTATTGGAGTATAGTTGATTTACAATGTTGTGTTAGATTCAGGTGTACAGCAAAGTGAAACAGTTATACACATACATACAACCACTCTTTTTTAAAATATTCTTTTCACCATTGACTTTTGATTTCCAACCTCTACCAGCAAAAAATAACCACTACTGGACTTGAAATAAAGGGACTTGTTTTAGTAAATCAAATTGTTAGGAATAATCTCTCGCGTTTAGTGTCCATAAGCAAACTGAAGTCATACAACATAGAAATGTTAATCTAATCTGCTCAAAATATAACTTTCACACCCAGCTTCCTGCTTAGAAATAGGCGATGGATAAAGCCAGTGTTTTTTTGGTTATTCCTCTTGCTTTAAACAAATTTCTTACATATATATTTTTCCCCTTTGAAAACACAGAAAAAAGTTGACATAGAAAAACTAGATTAATATCAACGAGCAGTAGAGAAATAAAGAGGTAAAAACTAATGTATTTAGTTTTTACAAGGCTCATTATACTAAAATCATTTCACCTGCCATTGATCCTTAACATTGAACTTTGACCACATCAAGAGTACATGTATTGGCCTGTGGTGGCCTGCGAGCCAACGGTTAGCGTTGACGGAGATTGTCTGAGAGTGTCAGCTTGCCGTGTAGCTGACAGGGTATTGGTGCTCTGGCCGGCTGTCAGGCCTGAGCCTCTGAGGTGAGAGCGCCGAGTGCAGGACGTTGGTCCACCGGAGATCTCCTGGCGCCACATAATATCAATCTGTGAGAACTCTCCCAGAAATCTCCGTATCAACGCTAAGACCTAGCTCTACTCAATGACCAGCAAGCTCCAGAGCAGGACACCCCATGCCAAACAACTAGCAAGACAGGAATACAACCCCACCCATTAACAGAGAGGCTGCCTAAAATCATAATAAGTTCACATACACCCCAAAACACACCACTGGAAGCAGTCCTGCCCACCAGAAAGACAAGATCCAGCCTCATCCACCAGAACACAGGTACCAGGCCCCTCCGCCAGGAAGCCTACACAGGCCACTGAACAACCTTACTCACTGGGGGCAGACACCAAAAACAACGGGAACTACGAACCTGCAGCCTGCGAAAAGGAGGCCCCAAACACAGCAAGTTAAGCAAAATGAGAAGACAGAGAAATATGCAGCAGAAGGAGGGACTGTTAACAGAGGGTGGGTAAAAACCCACCAGACCAAACAAATGAAGAGGAAATAAGCAGTCTACCTAAAAAAGAATTCAGAGTAATGAGAATAAAGATATACAAAATCTTGGAAACAGAATGGAGAAAATACAAGAAATGCTTAATGAGGAACTAGAAGAACTAACGAGCAAAGAAACAATGATAAGCAACACAATAAGTGAAATTAAAAATTCTCTAGAAGGAATCAATAGCAGAATAACTGATGCAGAAAAACAGATAAGTGAACTGGAAGATAAAATGGTGGAAATAACTACCACAGAGCAGAATAAAGGAAAAAGAATGAAAAGAATTGAGGATTGTCTCAGAGACACCTGCAACAACATTAAACGCAACAACATTTGAATTATAGGGGTCCCAAAAGAAGAGAAAAGAAAGGTACTGAGAAAATATTTGAAGAGATTATAGTTGAAAACTTCCCTAACATGGGAAAGGAAATAGTCAGGTGCAAGAAGCGCAGAGAGTCCCACACAGGATAAATCCAAGGAGAAACACACCAAGACACATATTAATCAAACTATCAAAAATTAAAAACAAAGAAAAAATATTGAAAACAGCAAGGGAAAAAACATACAAGGGAATCTTCATAAGAGCTGATCTTTCAGCAGAAACTCTGCAAGCCAGAAGGGAGCGGCAGGACATATTTAAAGTGATGAAAGTGAAAGACCTACAACCAAGATTATTCTACCCAGCAAGCATCTCATGCAGATTCGATGGAGAAATTAAAACCTTTACAGACTAGCAAAAGCTAAGAGAATTCAGCACCACCAAACCAGCTTTACAACAAATGCTAAAGGAACTTCTCTAAGCTAGAAACACAAGAGAAAGAAAAGACCTACAATAACAAACCCAAAACAATTAAGAAAATGGTAAAAGGAACATACATATCAATAATTACCTTAAATGTATATGCATTAAATGCTCCAACCAAAAGACATAGACTGGCTGAATGGATACAAAAACAAGACCCATATACATGCAGTCTACAAGAGACCCACTTCAGACCCAGGGACACATACAGACTGAAAGTGAGGGGATGGAAAAAGATATTCCATGCAAATGGAAATCAAAAGAAAGCTGGAGTAGCAACACTCATACCAGACAGAAAATACTTTAAAATAAAGACTATTACAAGAAACAAAGAAGGGCATTACATAATGATCAAGGGATCAAGAAGAAGATATAACAGGGGCTTCCCTGGTGGCGCAGTGGTTGAGAGTCCGCCTGCCGGTGCAGGGGACACGGGTTTGTGCCCCGGTCCGGGAAGATCCCACATGCCGTGGAGCGGCTGGGCCCGTGAGCCATGGCTGCTGAGGCTGAGCGTCCGGAGCCTGTGCTCCGCAACGGGAGAGGCCACAGCAGTGAGAGGCCCGCGTACCGCAAAAAAAAAAAAAAAAAAAGAGTAGTCAATCATGACAAAATGCAAATATGAGATTATAAGGGACCAGAAACAAAACCCAATGACCAAGTAAACAACCAAACAACCAAGAGAAGAGTTCAGCGACCAAGACTGGGTAAAAGGTAAAAGTGGAAGCTACAGATGGAATGACTCCTGAAAAGCTGTCTCCACTCTTCTCAGGGTAAGAATTAGGTTTACCCCAGGGTCATAAGCTGCCCATAGATTAGGACCAATCTAGGTCTGAAAATGCCGACCTCAGACATATAACTCACATAGTTCAGGAGACAAAGTAATTTCAGAACCATGTCAGGCAAATGCAGAGCTTTGACAATGTGAGTGTCACAAAGGCATAACCTTTTGTGTCAACTTCTGAGAAAGCAGCGGTAATTACCATAAATTACCACTGAAAGATTTCAAAAATGTACGAGGCAATTATCGATATTTTTAGGCTTCTCAAGAGTCCTAGGAGCTTGAAAACTACAGTCTTATGAATAAAATACCTCCTAGAATACTAATATTTTATTTAAACTACATACAATTATACGTGTGTGTATTATAAAAAAGCTATGAGATATTTATGAAGTCATAAAGTTGTATTAGTCAGCTCAGGTGGCCATAACAAAATACCACAGACCAGGAGGCTTAAATAACAGAAATTTATTACCTCACAGTTCTGGAGACCAAGTCCAAGATCAGGGTGTCTATATCTGGTCTGGTGAAGTACTCTTCCTGGATTTCAAACAGCGTTCTTCTTGCTGCGTCCTCATATGGCAGAGAGAGCACTGGTGTCTCTTCCTCGTCTTATAAGAGCATTCTTATTATCAAATCAGGACTCCACCCTTATGAGCTCATTCAACCTTGATCATCTCCTTAAAGGCATTATATCCAACACACATGTGATGTCAGGGCTTTGACATATAAATTATGGGGACACAATTCAGTCTATAGCAAAGGTAATACGCAAAATTAAACATTATAATTTATTTATTATTAAATAAACCCCATTTATTTTGGTGGAGACAGAAAACAATGAATAAGTAATAAGAACAAAATTATCTTTATATTCCTACTCCCGGGGCAAATGCTCAATATTATGGCATGTTTCATTACAGCCACAATTCTGTATATGTTGCTTATACAAATAAAACTTTAAAATTTAGTTTTACATGTGTTTTTTTCTATTATAATAAACTTTACTGAAATGATTTCAAAGGCTTTAAAATATTTTAATAAATAATCAGAAAAAAATGTTTGAGTTAAAGACATAAATGGTAGCACATTTTTCATCTTTCATCAGTCTGTCTGCTCTCTATCTTGTTTTTTTCCCAAGGATACATTAACGTAATATATCAGGTTCTCCCCAGTAACTATTCTCATAATCTGTCTCTTTTTGTCAGAACTTCTCAGTGTACCCAGTGTCAACAGTTACCACAAATGGGTCACATATGAGCCAAAGTACAGATCCTCTTGGTGCTCCAGCCCCTGGGTGGGCTCTGGACATACAGGACCTTTTGCTGGTAACAGCCGTGTCTGTTAACCCTAGAGCATTGTATAGAATTATAATTATCTATGTGTGCCTCAGTCTGAAAACATTTAGGAGGCATTGCTTAAGTTTCATGTTCTAAGGATACTGTGATGAACACATTCGTGAACAAAAGCATATTCAGCGTTCCACACTTTTTATTAGATTAGACTCCTCTAAGTAAATGACTAGATAGAGGGATAACAGCCTTCAAGCAAATGGTACATATTGCAGGACTGCTTTGTATAGACGTAGTATCAGTTCACACCCCCACTGTTATGCACTGAATTGTGTGCCCCAACATTCACGTGGAAGCTGAAACCCCCAATATAACTGTATTTGGAGATATGGCCGTTAAGGAGGCAATTAAGGTTAAATGAGGACCATTAGTGTGGTCCTAATCCCAAAGAACTGTTTTCCTTATAAAGAGAGGAAGAACACCAAAAGTGCACATGCACAAAGGAAAGGCTATGTGTGGACACAGTGAGAATATGTCTGCAAGCCAGGAAGAGAAGTCTCACTAGAAACCAACCCTTCTGGCACCTTGATCCTGGACTTCTAGGCTCCAGAACTGCGAGAAAAGAGACTTTGTTGTTCAAGTCACCCAGTATATGGTATTTTGTTATGGCAGTTCGAGCAAACAAATACACTCACCAACAAATTGTGGTCTCCCTTTTTACACATAATTACTTAATCTTGATGAAATAAAAATATAAACAAGCAAAGAGAAAGAAAGAAAGAGAATGAGAAAAGTTAAATAAACAACTATAATATCTATGATAGTAAATAATATCACACAAACTGTATGTGTGTGTGTGTGTGTATGTGTACGTGTGTGTGGTATATTCATAGAGGACTTTTCATAAAGAATTGATTTCGAACCAATTAACTGTAATTACTAATTAGCATTACTTTTACCTGCATGATTTCTAAACTCAAAGAGATTGAGACACTATTACTTTTCCAATGCATATTGTGATTGCCAAAGCAAGTAGTATTTAAAAGACAGGACAACATGATTTTAGAAATTTATTATGTAGTAATGATTCAGTAAATAGTGAATTTTGAAATATTTTTTCTCAATAAAAAATTGTAACATACTTTAGAAAAAGTGAATTGATTTTTGAGGCGATGGATAGCATTCTCAAAAGCTACCAGTAGATGGTGTAACAGGAGTACTCAAAATTGAGAAAACACCTTTGTACATTTTCTCCATAACCACTCTAATTTTTTTGTTAAGGAGAGTTTTTTTTTAAATAATATAAATTACTTTAATATCAGTAAGTTCCTATATAAAGTGTATTTCAATTATCTCTACACTATTTAAAAACTGCCGCAACTGATTCAAACATAAATAGCAAGAAAGATATGACACAATGTTTTTCTCCTTTCATTAAGTTCTATGCACAAACATTTTAAAGTTTACTTGCCTGTATGCATTTAGTACTTCATATAGAATATATGCATACTATACATGTGCCTTTTTTCTTCCAAAACAGCACATTCACTTTTGTAAGTTTACATTTATGTAACCCATATTGGTCTATGAGAAAATAGTTACCATGTTATAAAAAATACACAGTCGTACCTCGGTATCAACGCAGGATTGGTTCCAGGAGCCCCCATGGATACCAAAATTATAGTAGGCTCAAGTTTCAGAGCTAGCTCTCCCAATCCACAGTTCCACACTCGGGATTCAACCAACTAAGGATTCTGTAGTACTGCAGGTATGTATTGAAAAAATCCAAGTATAAGTGGACCTGCACAGTTCAAACCCCTGTTGGTCAAGGGTTAACTGTATATTGCTAGAATTGAATTAAACAATATATGTGTTGTTCCCTTAATATCAGAGATTATATATGCATGAAAGAATATATACTTATCTAGTTAACACTGTTTCCATTATTAAAATTTCATGAATTGTCACATGTAGGTGACCTCTCTAAGAGGACTAGTGCAAAATCAAAATAAGTGTGTAAAATATGAAAGAGCAATCTCTTGCACACCCATATAGTCTACATTGTGTGACCACTGCCACAAAAGTTCCCTGTCTACTATGTGGCCTGGAATAACAACAATTAATTGATGTGTTGTGGGAAGTAGTGTGATCATGATCGTTTTTATAATAGAACTGTGTTTAGCCTCCTTCTTTTCACATTTCTAATTTTTAGGGTAATTTACTCCTGAGATATACCTCCCCATTCCCCTGTTAGGACAGTTTACAGATCATCTAAGATTTGTACAGAAAGTATACACAAGGTAATCGATCATGATGCTCAACAATTCTTTCCAGTTCTCCACCTACCAGCTCTTGTGCATCACTACCTGCCCTACTTCTTTTCTGAAGTGTGGCCCAATGACCTGTTCTTCCGGGCGCGCAGGCTCAGCGGCCATGGCTCACGGGCCCAGCCACTCCGCGGCAATGTGGGATCTTCCCGGACCGGGGCACGAACCCGTGTCCCCTGCATCGGCAGGCGGACTCTCAACCACTGTGCCACCAGGGAAGCCCTTTATTTTTTTTTTTCCAATGACCTGTTTTTGACACATTACTTTGTAGAGAAGATTTGTGAATTTGTGAATAGGATTCACCATAACTTTTTCCCTGCAGAATTTGAACTTTATTGATTAAATAAACTCATATTTATTAAGAATATAGGACAGTGCCTGGTACATAGGTAGTACTGGACCAAGGACTTATGATTGGCCATTACTTACCTATTGGATTGGCTTGAATAACTTTAGTCAGGCTTCTCTCCTCCTCATAGGTCCTAAACTTTGGCTTACCCTAAGTTTAAGCAAGCACTAACTAGGGTGCATAGCATGCCCCCACCCCCGCAGCAGCTCATTTGAAGAATCTGCTGACCACCAGAAAAGCACTTCCTGCTGAAGCACTTGATTTTGCCACCTACTCACACAACCTGCTTACCTTACTCCCCACAAAGTTCCTGCTAATTCTGCTTGCCTCTACCTGCAAGAGATAACCTTTTCTCTGTTTGATTCTGAGATACTTGCAATCCTGAGGTCATACTGTTCTCCCTAATGTATTGCAAATAAGTCTTTTAAAATAAAGTCTCTCCTAATCTAAGTCATTATATTTTAGCATACCATATAACTGTTTGCTATTGTTATCAGCATCTATAAAGATTGTTCTATGATTTTTTCATCTTTTATAGTAAAGTATATTGATATATTTTCTAAAGTTGGCACATACTGAGTTCTTTCAATAGACGTAATTAAAAGTATGCTGCTAGTATGTATCTCATTATCTTTAGCTAAAATCTGTACCTATATAAAATGAAACATTTGAAATTACTGGCACTCAATTATTTGATCTATAAAATTGGCAATTTCACATGATTCAGCCTAAAGTTTTGATAAGTGAGAAGAGTTCATTTCTTGTTTTTTTTTTGTATTAACATTCCCTGGTTGATGTTGGTTTATAAAATGAATTGGGAAATTTCTAGTACGTATTTGTTTTTGCTGTTAATGTTAACCTGAAATTATTTATAAATGTGATAAATCCCAATTTATTAAATACTTATCTGATCTTTCATGCATATGTCAGGAGTGTTTTGATATTTTGTTTTTCTTATAAATCTGTTAAAAGTTTTTTTACTTCATTTTGCCAAATTGTAAGGGCAACGTAGAGATTTCTTAACAAACTTATTATTTGATTGGCTAAAGTTGTATATTTTTATTCCTATTGCTCATTGAAAACCATGCATAGTCTCTCTCTTTTAATGCTTATCGCTAAACTTTGACATAGAAATATGGAATATATCACTTATCAACATGTGGAACTATTTACTCCCAAGACAATAATCTTAGCATTCTTTTCTTTCTGCTACTCAGAACACCTTCTGCAGTTCGCCTGATATCACATCAGGTGGTATTTTACATTCTGATAGCTATTTTTTTAAGATTTTGTTTTTTAAGAGTAGTTTCAGGTTCACAGCAAACTTAAGGGGAAGATACTAAAATTTCCTATATACCTCCTGATCCCAGACATGCATAGCCTCTCCCATAATCAGCATCCCCCACCAGAGTGGTACATTAGTTATAATCAATGAATTTACATCGACATGTCATAATCATCCAAATCCGTAGTTTACATTAAAATTCAGACTGCCTATTGTACATTCTATGGGTCTGGACAAATGTACAATATAATGACATGTATTCACCATTATAATATCATACGGAGTATTTTCACTGCCCTAAAAGTTTCTGTTCTACCTATTCATTCCCCCACCCTCATCCTGGCAACCACTGATTTTTTTTACTCCCTGGTTTTGCCTTTTCAAGATTGTCATATAGTTGGAATCTAATAGAATGTAGCCTTTTCAGATTGGCCTCTTTTGCTTGTTTAGTGATATGCATTTAAGGTTCTCCATGTCTGTTGATGGCTTCATTGCTCTTTTCTTTTCAGACCAGGATAATATTCTATTGTGTAGATGTATCACAACTTATTTATCTATTCACCTAGTGAAGGGCACCTTGATTACTTCCAAGTTTGGCAGTTATAAAGCTGTTATAGACATCCATGTGCAGGTTTTTGTGTGGACATAAATTTTCAGCTACTTTGGGTAAATACAAAGGACCACGATTGCTGGATTATACGTTAAGAACGTTTAGTGTTGTAGGAAACTGCAAAACTATCTTCCAGAGTGGCTGTGCCACTTTGCATTCCCACCTGCAGTGAATCAGAGTTCCTGCTGCTCCACGTCCTCACCAGCACTTAGTGTTGTTAGTGTCCTGGACGTTGGCTATTCTAATAGGAATTTAGTGGTATTTCACTGTTATTTTAATTCCCTTTTCCCTAATGACATATGATGTGGAACATATTTTCATGAGCTTTTTTGCCATCTGTATATATTCTTTGGTGAAGTGTCTGTTAAAGTTTTCGTCTCATTTTGTTGAATGGGTTGTTTTCTTATTGTTGAGTTTTAAGAGTTCTTTTTATATTGTGGATAACAATCCTTTATCAAATGTGTCTTTGAAAATATTTCTCCCAGTCTGTGGCTCTTCCCTTCATTCTCTTGACATTGTATAATGCAGAGCAGGTGTTTTTAATAATAATGAATTACAGCTTATTAATTATTTCTTTCATGGATTATGTCCTTGGTATTGTTCTAAAAAGTCAACCCCATGCCCAAGATTGTTTAGGGTTTCTCCTATATTATCTTCTAGGAGTGTTACACTTTTGCATTTAACATATAGATCTGTAATATATTTTGAGTAACTTCTGTAAAGGATGTAAGATCTGCGTTTATTTTATTTAATTTATTTATTTATTTATTTTGCATGTGAATATCCAGTTGTTCCAGCATCATTTGTGGAAATGATTCTCTTTTTCCACTGTATTGCCTTGCCTTTGCTCCTCTGTCGAAGATCAGCAGACTATATTTACACAGGTCTGTTTCTGGACTCTTCTTTCTGTTCTATTGATCTATATGTCTATTCTTTCACCAATACTAGTGTCTTAAGTACTGTAACTTTATAGTAAGTCTTGAACTCAGGTAGTGTTAGTCCTTCAACTTTGTCCTTCTCCTTCAATACTGTGTTGATTATTCTGGGTCTTTCGTCTTTCCATATAAAATTTAGAATGTTTGTCAATATCTGCAAAATGAACTGCAGAGATTTTGATTGTGACGGCACTGAGTCTATAGATCAAGCTGGGAAGAACTGACATCTTGACAATATGGAATCTTCCTATTCATAAAAATGGAATATCTTTCTATTTATATTTTTTGTTGATTTTGTTCATCGGAGGTTTGTAATTGTCCTCATATAAACCTTGTATATGTTTTGTTAGATTCTGATTACTATCTTAAAAAGTCATTTAAAATCATTTGTAATATGTATCAATAAATCAAACCAAATCTGGAATAAAAGATTTTATTTGAGGAGACTATTTTAATAAGAAGAATGCACCTACCAAAAGATCTGCAAGCATCTTAAATATTAGGCATAAAAGGGCTTTTATAGAAAGGATAAAACAAGGCTAGAAGGAACAAGGTTCAGGAATTTGGACAAGAAATGTTAGGGGCAACTCTGCCTTCTAATTCTGCCTAGGGCTGGGGATGTGTCTAAACTCAAAATCCTTTGGGTCCTAATCTACAGAATATAAGTTAATGTGAGGTAAATATAAATTCTGAAGGCCAATCATTCGGTACATCATGGATGTATTAGTCAAGGTTCTCCAGAGGAAAAGAACCAATAGGATATATATACATATATAATTTATAATTTATTTATAATATATATTTAGTTATTTACTTTAAGGAATTAGGTCATGTGATTTTGGAAGTTGGCAAGTCCAAAATCAGCCGGATGGAAAACCAGGGAAGAACTGACATTGGAGTTCAAGGCTCAAGACCATCTGCTGGCAGGTTTCTCTCCTGTTCAGTCTTTTGTTCCATTTAGGCCTTCAGTTGATTAGATAAAGCCCACTTACATTACGGAGGGCAATCTGCTTTAATCAAAATCTACAATCTCAATGTTAATCTCGCCCAAAAATACCCTTAAAGAAACATCCAGCATAATAAAATTTGACCACTTTTCTGGGCATTGGGGCCCAGCCAAGTCTGACACATAAAATTAACCATCAAAATGAATATGAAGACTTTTTTTTTTTTTTTGCCAGTCTCTCTTCCTGAATGCACTGTGACTTATCTAGTAATGTGCATGGAATTATCTGGGATATTAATTATATAGTTAGATTTTTTTTTTTTGCCAGTCTCTCTTCCTGAATGCACTGTGACTTATCTAGTAATGTGCATGGAATTATCTGGGATGTTAATTATATAGTCAGATTTCCAGACACCTCTGTTTAATATTTCAATTCATTAAATCTCAGATAATGGACATGAATTTACAATTTTAGCAGTCTCCTAGGAGGGATTCAGATACAGGTGGTCATGCACCTTACTTTGAGAGACACTGTTAGTGATTTTCTCCTGACATTCAGTGTTTAATTAATGCTTTATGAAGTAATGGAGATTTTAACCACCTGCAATTGTTCATCACGGGCATGTTTAATAGTCTGGAAATAACATGTTGTGATCTATAATATTCTTTGAATCCATTAGTTTCTTTTACTTTTTTTTGTCATTAATTTACTAGGCTCATTATGCTTACATTTTTTACCACTCTGAGTAATAAGATTTGTTAAATGTGGACTCTAAGTATCATTCTCTGTAGATATTCTTTTAGCTGTTTTATTTATTTGGTGTTAAGACTGTCAGTGAATCAGTTGAATAATAATACCAAAAGTTTCTAGCAATTTGCTTATGAGAACATGTACATGTTTTAAAAAATACATATGCATGAAATTGTCTACTCAACTCAAAATAAATAGAAACAAATTACAATGAAAATATATATTAATTTAAAAAAATAGAAGTATATTTATAATAAGTATGCAAATGTAATAATTTTTTATTTGGCAAAATTTCTAAACCTTGAAGTTTTTGTGGTGTTTGGATAGATACAGTGAATGTGCCACATATATATAATAATGATAATCCCATTTTCAGTAGAATTATCATTTATAATATTGGATGCTATAAGATAATTGAAAAATGCCTTCAAATTTTGAGCAAAAAATATTTGTCAAGTATGGAAACAATATGTATTTCCTTATACCTGTGCTTGCAGACAGATAACACTTCTGCACATTTTTTACAAAGAAATTAATCAAGAATGAATTCCAGAATAAGAAAACCAATAGAAAATGTGTGATACAAGAAGTAGTGGCTTATATGAATTATAAAATGTAATAAAATGTCAAAAACATTAATATAGATGAAGAGGCACATTTTTTATTTAATTTATTTTTAAAATGTCAGTATTTTATGTCAGTAAGTTGCAAACCACTGTAAACTTTTTTTTGCATTAAATAACATGGTATCAAAGTACTCTATAATTTAAATTACACATTTTCTAACTTTTCATTCATTCTTTCTTTCTTTATTTTAAAGTGGAGGACCGTTCTGTTTAATATCTAAATAACTTCTCCTCTGAATTCCATTACTTCCCAAGTTCTAGGGAAACTTATACTGTTGATTGTCCTTTTCCAGATATAACTTCAAAACTACCCTCTCTACCTGATCTTCCATATCTGTATTTCAATACATTATATCCCATCCAATATTAAAGATTAAGTAACTTTATATCAGATAAAATTTAACTCCTTTGTTGCAACTTTTTCCTGTAGCTAATACTGAAATCCTCCTTTCATCAGAAAAACTACAGAAACTAGCTCTGCTCCCTATCCTCTTTTAAAGTCTTCAATTTGGTTTAATTTGGCCTATGATATTACCTCTCAGGTTAAATTCTTTTTTATAAAGCAGCTTTTATCTTTAAACACATATAAGCAAATCCAAAGAATTAGCATGCTTATTTCTTTATTAAATTGTTTCCACCATCTGTTCATAGATATAGATATAGTTATAGATATAGACATAGACATAGAAATAAATATATTTGAATTTGCTTTCACACCTGTGGCAATAAGTTAAAAGTACCGCCCTGGTATTTCAAATGAATACAATATAAAATTCAGTAATATGTTTTAAAGATAATTAGAACATCATCGTTTTCCAGTAGATGAATTAAAGATTAGATTTATTTAAATAATTTATATGTTTTTGTACATCTGTTATTTTGTGTATTTAAATATATTTGAGTATAAATTTATTTTACATTTTGGCTATATTAATATTTTTAGGCAATCATAGGAAGTTATACATTCTTCATTTCTAAAATATTGTAACTTATGGGACTTCCCTGATGGTCCAGTGGTTAAGAATCCATCTTCCAATGCAGGAGACACGGGTTTGATCCCTGGTCGGGGAACTAAGATCCCACATGCCACAGGGCAACTAAGCCTGCGTGCCACAACTACTGAGCCTGTGAGCTCTGTAGCCCACGCGCCGCAACGAAGAGCCTGTGTACCGTGACGAAAGACCCTGCATGCTGCAATGAAAATCCCATGTGCCGCAACTTAAGACCCGGCACAGTCAAATAAATATTTTTAAAATGTCAATTTATGACTTAAAAATAATAACTACAGTGGATAAACTTGGCAAACACTTGAACAAGTGAGTAATGTTGGTTAACATCATCAATATATCATGCGTATGTCAGGTACCCCTCCCAGACAAATGTGAACAGAGCACATAACCTGTTTTATTCTTTCCAAGAAAACTTGTAACTTCAGCCTAATAACATGAAAAGAGAAAGAAAATCCTAGATTATGACTTCTATACCTGGTCCACATTCCTCAACATTATAAAGATCATGGAAAATAGGAAAGGGGAAAACGTCACACATCGGGGGAGCTTGGGGGGACCTGACAACTAAATACAATGTGGTATCTTGGATGCGATCCTGGAAAAGAAAGAAGACATTAATGGAAAAATAGGTGAAATCCAAATAAAATCTGGAGCTTAGTTAATAGTGATATAACAACATCAATTTCTTAACTTGATAAATATACCATGGTAACGTATGGTGTTAATCATGTGGGAAACTTGATGACGGGTATTCAAAAAATCTCTGTATAACATTTTAACTTTTCTCATTCCAAAATAAAAAGTTTAATTGAAAAGACTTACATATACTTGTATGTATGTATATATGTATGTATTTACTATGGGCCTCAGGTACATTTGTTGAATGTACACATTATCATCATCTATATCTGTTTCCTTCACAAAAGAATGATCTGTATTAATAGCTTTTTACTTTTGTAGATGCTTGTATCAATTACCAACAATGACAGTTTTATTTCTTGTTTCTTCAGTAGATTGATTACAGAAATGTCTCTGACTTCTGAGCCCACTTTGCGTCTATATCTTTAACAATGTTACTTTGCAGCTTCTCTTATGATGAGATTGAGTTTATTTCCTCATTCCAAATTTCTGCACTAGCCTTATGATTTGCTTTTGCCAATAGCATGTAGTAGAAATACTGTTGTACCACTTCCAAATGTAAGCCTCAAAAAGCCTGGCATGCTTCTTCTCATTCTCTTGGAAACCTGCTGCTGCCATGGTGAAAGGTTTTGGCTAATGCGCTGGATCCTGAGAAATACATTGTCTGATCATACCACTTAACCCCGCAGCCAGCCAGCCAAGTGCCAGATACGTATCAGAGGTCTTCCTAGAACACCCAGTCTCCAGCCAGACATATATAGCTAATCACTGAAATATAATGAGCCCAACTGAGATCAGCCAAACACTACTTGCTCAAGTGATCTATGGACTCATAAAAATTAATAAACGGCTCTTGTTTATTTCTACTATGGAATAAGTAACAGAAACAGCTTATCATACATATATAGTTTATCTTTATATTTTATCAAATTTTTTGGCATATTAAAGTAATTAAAGGAATTCATTTCTATGCTAGTCTGACAAGTAATTTTATGTATACAGTGTTTTAGATTCATCACCTTTTATCTCTTGAAAAAATCAAAAAGTTTTCTCTATTAATTTATTAATATATTGCTTTATATTTACAGATATTTTGATAATAAGTCATCTTTACATCCTTTATATATATATAGCAGAGTTCATTTTGTCCATTTAAAAAAATAAATTGTGGTTTCAATTGTATAATGCTGTATCTAGAATTTGGTTTTCATTGTAATTTATAAATGAAATAGGTCTACATATATCCTTTTTGCATTGTCTTTTAGAATTTAAAAAGTCAATAGTATACTAAATATGAAATGAAGAGCTGGACATGGTCTGTTCTTTCTTTTTTTTAAACAACTCTAAGAAGTTAACAGCTTCTTGGCATCTAGGTAGCAGTTAACTACAATAACATCTTGCAAATAGCCTTGTATTAGGAAAACTTTTTATTTTGAGTTCTTTTCCATGAAAAACTTTTCATGTTTTTCTCTATTTTTGTATTTTATCTATTTTACTGATTTCTGCTCTTTATTTCTCCTGATTTTTTCTTATTGACACAACATCTTCTTCAGTTGTCATTGTGTAACTTATTCTAATACTTATTTGGCCAAGAACCAAATAGGAAATTATACTTGAAGAGTAAGAACAGGTGGAAGGATATACTCTACCAGGTGCCAAGGATTAATGAATATAAGGTATTCATTCCACTTCCAGAATAGCAACCTAAAGAGTGTAAGTACAGAAGTGCACCTATTCCCCAGCAAAACAACTACACCTGAAAATTATTTTTAAAATAACCATTTAAAGTCTGAAAATTTTCCTAAGGGTATACTATAAGTTAAGAAACATGCATTTAAGAAAGTCTACCAAATCTTATACATACGAAAAAGAACAGTGAGAGTCTTTAGCACTTGAGCTACGACAATCCTCCTTGTTCCACCTGCTCCCCTATGTGACGCCTATGTGACGGAAATGCAACTTGAACAAATACATCCAGACAATTGGGCTCCATCTTACTTCAGCTCCTAGTCAAGGAATATAGTATCTCACCAGGAGAGGCAGGCCACAAGCATTTCTCATTTCCCCGTTCGGGGTCACAGAGTATAACCTGGAAGCTATGGCTATGAGATCAGGGTCTCCCTTCTTCCACCCATCTCCCACTCATAGGATAGAGTCTCTACTCCAGGCACACCCAAGGATATTGGAACCCTGATTACTCTTATCCAGCTTGCTCAAGTGGTAGAGATTCCATACCAGGAAGGTCAGATTGAGAAAACTAGATGTTACCATTCCAGCCTAGCCCCTACTCCTAAAGAAGGAGGTCATTTTAAGAGAAAAGAAAATAAGCCATATTCCCATTTCGAGATGAGGAACAGCGTGGCTCAGTGATTTTCAAACACAGAAGGCAGAAAGTTCATAAGGACAGGCAACTCCAAAGCTCTCCCTGAAGGAACTCACTTTAGTTGAAACAAAATGTGGGCAAGTTCAAGCTTAAGGGTGCTTTCAAATACAGTGAAGATTATGAATGGGAAACAATTAAGAGGAAGCTGGTAGATTCTTTTCAAGAACCATGAAACGTGACAGCTATAAAGGACCATAATGGAGTCAGAATAAACAACATGAAATTCTTCAAAAAGTACCCCAGCAAAGCAGCTCACATTTGATTGTGTATAATCATGGAACCATTTATGTATGTTCACCTCCAAGGATTCCGAGGTATTTCAGTTTTACCTTCAAGTATCCCAATAGTCCTAGCCACTACTGCCACCCACAGGACCTCCAGAGTCTTAGCTACTGAAGACTTTTGCAGTCTGTGCCAATGTTTCCCACAGCTGATGGAGTTAAAAGATTAGAAATGACAAAATTCCCCATTAACAGTAAAGTACATACATACATTATTTTGCATTAATCTACCAATCATATATTGAATGTAAAAGATCCAAACATCAAGTGATATACATGGTTTGGTTCCATGTGTTTAAAATTAACAAATAAGTGTTTGATGTTTGGATGAGGAAGGGGAGACATGTCTAGAGATGGTAAAGGGAAGTTTTAAGATTGGTAGTGATGCTCCATCTCTTAGCTTTCGTAATTACATTGGTATGTTCATTTTTGAACCATTTAGTAAGCTATATTTATGATTTTTGCTTTTTTTTTTTTTGCGGTACGCGGGCCTCTCACTGTTGTGGCCTCTCCCGTTGCGGAGCACAGGCTCCGGACGCACAGGCCCAGCGGCCATGGCTCACGGGCCCAGCCGCTCCGCGGCATGTGGGATCTTCCCGGACCGGGGCATGAACCCGTGTCCCCTGCATCGGCAGGCGGACTCTCAACCACTGTGCCACCAGGGAAGCCCCCATATTTCTTTATGTGTTATAATGCAGTAAATACTGTTTTACCCTAAAAAACCTAAAAAGCTAAAAAACTCCTCCCAAGTGATGCAAAATAAAATTCAAAGACCTAAACTGGGCAAACAAAATAATATATGGTTGGCTCCCCCTCTCTCTAAAGTAATTTCTTTCACACTTTGTTTCAGCAAGACTGAACTTCTTGTTCCTCACACATAAGGAGAACACTTAATTCGTGGTCCACGAGGGAGTATTTGAGTTTTTGAAAATGAAATGGGAATCTATTAGTACTTATACTGAGACAACAGGAATGAACTATGACTTCCCAGGGAAAACTGGAATGAATGGTGACTGCACTTGTACACATCAGCTTGCTTCTGCTTTAGAGGCTATGATGTCTACTAGGAATGCTCTTCTTCTAGGTCTTCTGGCTCAATTCCCATTGTACTTCAGCTTGCTGTTTGTTATGGGTTTAATTGTGCCTCACCTCAAAATGCCCCAGTACCTCAGAATGTGACCTTATTTGGAAATAGGGTCATTGCAGATGTAAGTAGTTAAGTTCAGATTCGGTCAGTCTGGAGTAGGGTGGGCATTTTACCATATATGACAGGTGTGCTTTTAAGAAAACAATGTGAAGACACAGGAGAATGCTATGTGAAAAGACAGAGACACATAGAGAACACGATGTGGTTACCGACACAGAGACTGGAGTGATGCAGCTTCAAGCCTAGGATTGATGGCACCGCTAGTACCTAGAAGGAGGCAAGGGGGGATTCTACCTAGAGTCTCAGAAGGAACATAGCCTTTCTGACACCTTGATTTTAGACTTCTGGCTTCCAGAACTGTGAGACAATAATTTCTGCCATTTTAAACCATCTAGTTATGGTACTTTGTTATGGCAGTCCTGAGAAACTCATACACTGTTTATAGGTCATTTCAGCAGAGAGGTCTCCCTTGGCCAAACCAACAAAAATAGATACTCCATACCTTGCCCTATCACTTGAAA
Organism: Globicephala melas; assembly: GCF_963455315.2. Classification (NCBI taxonomy): domain Eukaryota; kingdom Metazoa; phylum Chordata; class Mammalia; order Artiodactyla; family Delphinidae; genus Globicephala; species Globicephala melas. The sequence goes on along the minus strand of NC_083316.1, from coordinate 19,712,905 downwards.
TCATCTTAAACACTATAAAAAAGTTTTCTCATCTATTACTAACTGATTGTAGATTATCTATTTATTTTATTTTTCAACTCAACATCAAAAAGACAAAAAACCTGATTAAAAATGGGTAGAGGAAATGAATAAACATTTTCTCAAAGAAGACATACAGGTGGCCATCAGACACATGAAAAGATGCTCAACGTCACTAATCATCAGGGGAATGCAAATCAAAATCACTGAGATACCACCTTGCATCTGTCAGATGGCTACCATGCAAAAGACAACAAATAACAAGTGTTGGTGAGGATATGGAGAAAAGGGAACCCTTGTGTGCTATTGGTGGGATTGTAAATTGGTACAGCTGCTATGGAAAACAGTATGAAGGTCCCTCAAAAAATTGAAAATAGAGCTATCATATGACCTAGCAATTTGACATCTAGTTATTTACCTGGAAAAAACAAAAACACTAATTTGAAAAAATATATGCACACCAATGTTCATTGCAGTATTATTTATAATATACAAGGTAGGGAAACAACCTGTGTCCATTGATAGATGAATGGCTAATGACCAAGTGATTACACACACACACACACACACACACACACACACACACACACACACACAATGAAATGTTACTCAGCCATAAAAAATAAAATCTTGCCATTTGTGACTACATGGGGGGATCCAGAGGGTATTTTGTTAAGTGAAATATGCCAGGCAGAGAAAGACAAATACCATATGATCTCACTTATATGTGCAATCCTAAAAGAACAAAACAAATAAACAAAACAAAATGAAAACAGACTCAGAGAACAGATGGGTGGTAGGCAGAGGGGAGGGCCGTGAGTGGAATTTTGCCTATAGGCAAAACAGGTGAGGGGAATTAAGAGGTAAAAACTTCCAGTTAAATAATAAGTAAGTCACAGGAATGTAATATACAGCATAAGGAATATGGTCAATAATATTGTAATAACATTTTATGAGGACAAATGGTTACTAGACTTATATTGCTGACCATTTCATAATGTATTCATAATGTACTGCACTATGCAGTACACCTGAAACTAAGCATAATATAGTACATCAACTATTCAGTATATTTCAGTAAAACAAATAAAACTACAACTTTCCCTCTGAGTGCTAATTTAGCCGAATTTCTACAATTTTGATATGTTGTATTTTTATGATTCAATTTGAAATATTTTCTAACCTCCAGTTTGATTTAGTCTTTGAAACACACATAATTTAGCAGTGTGTTATTTAATTTCTGGAATTTTTTTTTTTTTCTATGGCGTTTTTCTTACGCCTAAGGCAAATCTGTTTGCAAGGTTTGTCTATAATATGGTGTTAAGGAGATATGTCTACTCTGGCACTACTCTAATCCAACACTGCTCATCTTCTAGTCCTTCTGTTCAGTGTTCAACTCCCTGGTAGTTTTTGGATAGTCTAGTCTTGTGCCTGTTCAGTATGGTTATTAGCTGTAGAGTTGTAGAAGACTTCCACATGGACTTCTAGAACACCTTCTATGCATAGCTCCTCACTTCCAGTGCTGCACTCCATGGATTCTAACTGCTTCACTTGGCATATTTCTTTGCTAATTAGTCCAGTAGGTCCACCACGCTCTCATTGGAATCACCTTGCTACATCATGCCTGGGAAAGTGTCCATGAGAACAAGGGCAAACCTGGGGCTCACCTTGTGATTTTCCTTCTTAAAGGGACTACAGTTAGATTACTGATGTATGATTCCTGAGAAGTGTTTTCAAATACAATTTGCCTAATTTTGCATGTTACTTTCACATGAGGGCTATTCAGGTACCAGTTACTACATCATATAAGAGAAATTAATAAATTCTACATATTGAACTGTATGGATTAACTAAAACCCAATGGAAAAGTAAAAGTTATACTAATAAATACTTACTGACTAAAAAAACAAAAGTCAAAGTAAATGATTTATGTAACCAATTAAAGAATTTT